>NC_060138.1:133017138-133387857 GCF_021461385.2 Schistocerca piceifrons | reverse complement strand
ACATCTGAAATGTAACGTCCACTGTTCAAAGTGCCGTCAATGCGAACAAGAGGTGACCGACACGTGTTACCAATGGGACCTTATACCATCACGCCGGGGGGTACACCAGTACGGCGATGACGAATACACGCTTCCAATGTGCTTTCTCCGCGATGTCACCACACACAGATACAACCATCATGATGCTGTAAACAGAACCTAGATTCATTCGAAAAAATGACGTTTTGCCATTCGTGCACCCAGGTTCGTCGTTGAGTACACCATCCCACGAGCTCCTGTCTGTGATTCAGCGTCAAGGGTAACCGCAGCCATGGTCTCCGAGCTGATAGTCCATGCTGCTGCAAACGCCGTCGAATTGTTCGTGCAGATGGTTGTTGTCTTGCAAACGTCTCCATCTGTTGACTCAAGGATCGAGACGTGGCTGCACGATCCGTTATAGCCATGCCAATAAGATGCGTGTCATATCGACTGCTTGTGATACGAGGCCGGCGTTCCGTATTACCCACCTGAACTCACCGAGTCTACATTCTGCTAACAGTCATTGGATCTCGACCAACGCGAGCAGAATTGTCGCGATACGATAAACCGCAATCGCGATAGGCTGCAATCCGACCTTTATCAAAGTCGGAAACGTGATAGTACGTAATTCTCCTCCTTACACGAGGCATCGCAACTACGTTCCATCAGGCATTTCTGGTCAACTGCTGTTTGTCTATGAGAGACCGGTTGGAAACTTTCCTCATGTCAGCACGTTGTAGGTGTCGCCACCGTCGGCAACCTTGTATGAATGCTCTGAAAAGCTAATCGTTTGTACATCACAACATCTTCCTCCTGTCGGTTAAGTTTCACCTCTGTAGCAATTCATCTTCGTGGTGTATAAATTTTAATGGTCAGTTGTGTACATTTCTAATGGTCACCATAAGAAAAAGTTTCTTAAATTTTGCCGTTAAAATATAGGAAACTAATAGTGATAAATAATATGCAACGTCACCATTTTCTCTGTGTCCCAGTGAAAGGTATGTGCTGAGATTCGATCAGGATAGAGCCAGTGAAAAATGTCTATAGTTCCCTACCGCAAGAGTGGACGAGTAGTACATCTTGGAGTAGTAAGATCTTTGACAGCTAACAGAGCTAGGTACACGCGGTAAAAGTAGGAATAGTGGTGAGGAGATGCGCAGAGACAGCAGACGTATTTCGAGTCGGAGCTAGATGCCTGCAGGAGGCAGCCGGGTTGTGACAGCATCAAAGTGAGAATTTGCGCTACGCACATAATAAGCTATATATTGAGCGAAACTCGGCACATACCTGGGGAAACTAAAAAGAATAATTAATAAAATAGGTTTTCTTTGGTTAAATAATGTCTAAAGGCTAGATAGAAATCTCATTGTTGATGCAATAAGCGTTTTGTGAGACTTTCTCGTAAATCCATGCTATAGAAGTTTTTTTTAGTTTTTCACGTGTGCCTTAAAAGTTTGAACAATAAATATTTTTAGATAAAATGAGAGTTTCATCTCACACCTTATGTCGTTCTCCCCATCCTGTGCTTGCATTGAACCAAAAGGTACATTAAAGTAAAGTTCCCATGAGTAAAGCTAATAATTTATCAGAGTAAAATAATCTATATGCCTTTGCACAGCTGGCAAATCAGGACAGAATTTTTATTAAGTAACAAACAGGGCCATAATGAGTAAAGTTATCTGGAATGACAATTTTATGCCATTGCACTACGGCTGAGTTGAATATATATTTTATTATCGGCTAAACGGGAGGGAGTGTACGAGCTAAGTCCACAGACGCAGTCTGATGCAGGTTGGTGACTTTCATTAATTTTTGCCGCTAAACTTTCATGCAGTCAGATGTGTATTTTGAGTATTAATTTTCCAACAATATTTTCATGCAGTCAGATAAAGTTCAGTTCAGCTAAATACGCAGTCAGATGCAAGTTTTATTAAAGACTAAAACAGTCACATGCAGTTCAGTCTAGTTTAAATAGAGAACTTTTATTAACAACACTTTCACTTGGCAACATCCCCTGTGGTGACGTTCCTGGACATATTTTTTCCGTAACTGTGGACTTTGTTTTCGAGCATTCTTTTTTGCCATCATTGTTTCAGATGTGCGCTGCCTTGCTAGTCAGGGCGATAAAGTAAAACTACGCAGTTCCTCAAAATCGCATAAGCTACAACAACTAGACAATGACCCAGTTTTGCCCCTTAATCTTCCTACGTCACAAACTGATCAGGAAGATGCGAATAAACCTTCAGCTAGTAGTGATGCAACAGAATCACAAATTTGCGAATCGGTTCCTCTTCTGCGTTCGGATTCTCAGAACACAGTAAGTCATGTAGAAACAGTTTCCCATGATTCGTTTTTGCTTAATCAACCTGCACAAAGCAATGTAGTTGGCTCCAACAATCAATTTCTCTTGCAAAATCCTTCTACAGATAGAGAAATTGTTTCATCTGAGAGTTTTCAAACAGTCCTTAGTAACCCTAGCCAGCAATATCGGTTGCCACACTCAAATCCTGAGGTGACGCCCCCAGTAACAAATGAAGATAAATTTGACCACTACTTTAGACTACTACAGGAACGTGACGCTAAGAGTGAAGAACAGAACGTAAAGCGTGACAAACAATTTGCGCAATTCCGTGCAGATATTGCGGAACTTAACAAATCATTAACGGGACGATTAGACGCCTTGTGTGCTGACAATACTAAGCATGCTCAGGAATGGACACACACTATTGAAACATACAAGGAAGTAAATGACAGGAAATTACAGGATATCATTGAAACACATAACCGTGACATTACTGACCTTACGAACAGAATCAATGCAGTGCTTCCAACAGAGGTTATTGACAAGTTGCAAAAAAACTTCTGCTACTCATTCAGAGCAAATACAGGTCTTACAATCATGTACATAATCCCTGACATCTGACGTCACTCAGCTTGAAACTAAGCTCAGTGAACAGGGTGAACAATTCCAATCACAGTTAGGAAACATAACCGAAAGAATAACTGCTTTGGAAACGCATGCAGACAATGAATCAGACCTTACAACATCAGTTCATTTTTCAGAAACAACTGAATACCAAGCCCTGGCCAAATTTAAGAGCTAACAAGTCACTATTAACGAACAGCAAAAAAGAGAGCTCAACTCAATTGGGAATACACTTTCTGATATTCAGTAACAATTGCAGGACGACAGTGCGCCTGGTAATTTTGTCCCAGAACACCAGGGAAATAATGGTGCTTATCTACAACAACAGCCCCCCTTCGTATCTTTACAGGCTCCATTTTCACAGGATTACCCTCAACAAGGTAGTACCTTCCCAGGCAGTTTTTCTCTACCCCATGATGTTTCTTCCTTTCCCCGCCAGGACAATGACGATTACAAACACTTCGTTTCCATTAAGACATTCAAAACGTTCCGGAATAACCCGAACGATTTACATCCGCTTGATTGGATTCAGCAATTTACTTTTGCGTTTCCTCCGAATTGGCCAGTCGTACATCAGTTAGAACTTGTTTGTAGTTTCTTGGAGGATGAACCTGCAACGAGAATGCGACACGTTGCACGACAATGATTGTCTTTCCAATCATTCCAACAACAATTTTGGGATGCTTACTGGAATCCCACTTCACAGCGTGCTGTAAAAGATCAGTTGTTAAATATGCCACCTTTCCATAACTCACAATTCCGCACCTTGACGCAGTGTTTTGATTACATGATCCAACAAAACCAACATCTCACAGAACCTTGCAGTCCGTCTTGTGTCATTCAGCTCTGTATCTCCAAATTACCAAGATCATTGCGAGTTCCGTTGCAGACAGGGAGTCGCACGGAAAACTTGAACAGTTTCCGTGACGTCTTACAGCTTCTTGAACTAGACAAAACTCATAATTCACGATCTAGTCAACACTCTTTCGCGGAAACGCAACAGAATAGAGACGATCGTTTCCGTAATAACGGTAGGCAGTTTTCGAATAACAGACCCCAATATGGAAATGCAAGACAGTTTCTTCCACAATCCCAGTATCAGCAGAATGATGTGAATCCCTATTCATCAAGGAATCAAAATTATCACACGTCTCCCTCAATGTCATTCCGCAATGATACCCCACAACATAATCGGCGGTATGGTAATAGTCAGAGTGCCTGGGATAATCAGTGGAATAATTCCAACTCTGCTTTCGTACAAAGAAACCAAACGTGGCGCCAGAATCGCCACCAACCTACAGGAACAATAATGACTACCAACGACGATGAACCCTTAACCATCCATCCACTCGTTAGTACAGTCAACAGAGTTTCCCAAATCGTAATTATAATTATGCAAATCAGAACAGGAGACAAACCAGTGACAGACCACATTAGCGACAGGTGGTCGTCCACTTAGTTTTTTTTCTCGAGCCCCAGTCAACTACCTCAGGAGGGTAGAACTTTTTTCTTTCTCATGTCCATCGGCCTGCGTTGTGCGCTTTTCTTTTACAGAGCGTGAACATTCTGACCGTATACAAACTTCAAATTACACCACCTCTGTTTTGTTCTGGCAATATGATAAACACAAGAGTTCAGAGACATCTTTTTCTGGAGACACCTTTTTTAATGTTACGTGTTTTCTTTCCTGAGATTTACAGATTTCTTAAGTATTGTAATAAACTGAGATTTTTTCTGTACATTACTAATAAACTACGTTATTGTTTTCTGTGAGACTCATTTCATGCTGGCGTTCGAATTTGACATTATAGTGGAGTATTTTTGTCATCATTCATCTATTTGATGTTGATACTTACTACGTGATAATTTTGCTCTTATAAATTTTTTTTTTTTTTTGTTGGTCGCTCATCACTTTTACTTTGCGATGATTACATGGAATTATTACATAATGACACTGCTTGTATGAAGATTTTGTCGTAACGAAGGCTACTTTGTATGTTGATGTTGAGCTAGTGGTAACAATCTGCCTGAAGTTTACATAGGGTCCTAGTGCTTAAGGTTGTATTACGTGTATTGAATATAAGTATTGACTATGAGGATATGAAGGTGAGACTAATGTTCTCGATGAATTGTATGTATTTGAAGAAAATGAGGGTGTATAAGAGTTTTTTAAGATGATATTGGAAGTTTATGTGGAGAACGAGGTATTGTTAGATTGAAGTTGCATATTTTTTGAGACTTTGGGATCTTGGACGCTACAAGTGATGATTTGCAAATACTGTGTGCTGAAGTTATGACGACAGAAATATGAAGTGTGAGTGATGTGGTTTTGCATTTACTAGGAAGGTCAAAAATGGTTATATGACGAGTTTCAGGTTTCACTTTCATACTATTTAACAGTTAATTTCTTTCCACAGCTTTTGTGAACAAGTATCAATAATTTTATGATGTACCAAGTTTACCAGAATTTACCTCTGTCAGAATATTTTCATTTTACGTTGCCAGTACACATGGTGTATTAATGTTCTCGTTGCCATAGGCAATCTAATATTCAGGTACTTTCATGATGAGTACAATACGAGTAATAAGTTCACACATGCCTTATGCTATTATCCAGTTTCTCTTTACAGCAGTAACTTTTATTTTAACCCTTGTCTTTGAGAATAAGACCATTCGCGTTTCTGAAAACTTAACATTTTGTGTCTCCAATTTTAAATTGCTTATTAATGCTCAACTATTTTTCAGATGCCATTAATGCAATAATGTGATAACTTGGGATTACTAGAGGCCAATTGGAATTGTTTTTGGACTCATTATTGAGGATCTACTGAGGACTTAAGTCATGCCACACTACAGCATTTTTTTCTATTAATCCTTTTTTTTCATACCTACAGCACCAAAAGTATTAACATATTTCCTTTTACGATGTCTCAGTACTACCTTATATGTTGCTTCTTCTCTTATCATGTGCTTTTTCATGCCAAGATATAAATAGCTGTTTCTGTCTCATTGCTTATCATTGTGTTATGTGTGACTTTCTATGTTTCTGCACTTTTATTTTTTTGTAAGATTACCTATTTCAAGATTAGAGTAATGTTATGTCTTATGCTTCCTGCTGAAATTTTGTTATGTGTTGGCCTGCTAATATTGCCTTATGCATTCTACTGAAATTTTGTTATGTGTTGGCCTGCTAATTTTGCCTTATGCTTTCTGCTGCAATATTTTTCTGTGTTGGTCTGATATTTTTGCTTTATTATCTGCCATATGCTTTCTGCTGAAATGTTGTTCTGTGTTGGCATGCTAATTTGCTTTATTATCTGACGTTAATTTCTTGCATTTCGTTACAGCTATTTTCATACTTTGTCTACATATTTATTATTTGTATTTGTGCTACACTGCTTATGGATCTTTTAATCAATGCTGTTGCCTTTGTACTTTGTGATGTTGATTATGTGGCCACATAATATGCATTTATGCTTCTATTTATGCGCACTTCTGTTTTGTCACACTGCTACTTGCTGACACATGACAGTACCTCTCCTTTACTGAGCTCAGTGTGTTGTCCATTCCTAATGCCTGTTCCCTAAGTGTGTTATTTTCATGCTATATCAATATAAGATTACTGTGTTTTTATTTCCGTGATACTCATGTCTTTTGGTGCACCATAACTACCATTATTTTCAGCTACAGCAACTAGTAAGCTCTTTATTGTGTCTGTGTGTTATTTATATAACTAACTTTGCTTTTTTTCTCACACATGATTTCCATGATTGACATGATTTTAACTTTAACACGTGATAACACATTACCCATTTGTTCTACACAACAGGACTAAATGGGGTAGAGGGTCGGTTGTTCTTTAACTGACACACCATGTGGCGTTGGTGCCCCATATCCTTGAGCTCTGTAGAACTCATTCTTCCTTCTGAGTTCTCAGTCTACTCTTCTTTCTGTTCTAAATATTTTTTTCTGTTGTTTTTGTCAGATATCTGTGTACCAGTTCTCTGTTAAGTAAAATCACTATTTGAAATGCCCCAATTTAATTGTACTTACGATTTAAAATGCACGATTTAGAGGACCAACTATATGATAAAAAGGGGACTGTTTGTAATGCCCCATTTCATGTTACTAAGGCATTGAGAATTACGTTTATGTTAAAAAGGAAAGGAAGCTTTTCAATACTAATTTGTAGGATCGAATTGATGTTTCCTAATGTGAGACATTTGGGAGTGTTTGCACTGTGAATATTTTATTGAAATACCTATGTAAAGACTATTTAATAATGTACGTTTATGATAAAAAGAAAGGAAGCTTTTGAATACAAATTTTTGGGATAGAATTGATCTTACTGTTTCATAATGAGAGGCTTATATTGTATGATGTAAATGGAAGGTTTAATTTATCTGATGTGACTATCAAGTCAAATTACTGAGTAGGACTTTACCTAAACTTGTACTGTTGAATCTTGTAAGGAATTTCTTCATGAACATTGATTACTGCTGCAATTGAGCAGCATGACTTTTCTAAATTTGACAAAACTGGTATGTAAGGAGATTGTATGAGATTTGTTAATCATTGCTACAATTGAGCAGCATGATTTTCTTGCACTTCAATTGACATTGTATGTAAGAAGATTAGGTACAATTTATTCCCACTATATTTGTGCAGGATCATTTTACTGCACTTTATCAAAAAATAGTATGCAAGTATGTTTTACTACCTTTTAAAGCAATTTTTTTGTACATAGATTTTATTCAACTCAAGACTATTCTTGCTAGAGAGTTGGTAACATTAGTGTTATCTTATAGATATGTAACACATTTTTATGCAGTAAATGCACTGCAGACAATTATTGTAAATTACTTTAAAAATTAATTTCTTGTTAACTTAAACGTAGATAACACATTTTGCAGTAAATGTCCACTACCTATTGTATATTGCTTTTAATATTATAACAGAGACTGAATTGTAACCTGAAAGACTAATAGATGTAAGTTTAAGAGAATGTGACAGAAGCCAGTGTGGGCTACCTGTTCATGTCAAATGTCTACTATAAGTAATTGAAGTTAATGATGTTAAGAGTACATCAGTGTGGACTGCAACCTGACATAACATGCCTTCTATGACTGATAATTGTAACTGAATGTCAGTCGGTGTTGTCATCTGACTTGACATATATTTCACACTCGATACTACCATGGCTCAGGGTTTGTAATCACCTGAGACCTCTGTTACAGGGTGAGTTATCCCTTGATTTAACAGGCAATCGGTTGCTCAGTGTGTCCCATTGCCTGATGCCTTTTATTCTTCCCATTTCTTGTACTACAGATCACTATTGGGGTCAGTGTGTTCTATCACCTGACGTGACAAGACACTACAATGTACATTAGAAGTGGTTCAGTGTGTCCCATCACCTGAATTCTCATTTCTTGTACTACAGCTCACTATTGGGGCCAGTGATCACCTGATGTGACATGCTGTGTGCATGGACCTAATCGGTTTCTCAGTGTGTCCCATCGCCTGAGGCCACATTTTTCTATTTTCTTGCACTACAGCTCAATAATAAGTCAGTGTGGTCTCCCACCTGATGTGACCTGTCCTGTACAATTGACCTAATTTAGGGCTCAGGGTGTCTGATCTCCCGAGGCCGTTTATTCACTATTATGGAAGACAGTCGATATGTATCTGAGGTTTACTCCAAGATAATGATGGTAACTGAAAGTCAGTTTATGCTGTCATGTAACGTATCAAAGACATAATAGTAAAGCCGACCATTAATTAAAGTATCTTACTGCATATCTTATGTATTTTTCTCATATTCTACACTCCTGGAAATGGAAAAAAGAACACATTGACGCCGGTGTGTCAGACCCACCATACGTGCTCCGGACACTGCGAGAGGGCTGTACAAGCAATGATCACACGCACGGCACAGCGGACACACCAGGAACCGCGGTGTTGGCCGTCGAATGGCGCTAGCTGCGCAGCATTTGTGCACCGCCGCCGTCAGTGTCAGCCAGTTTGCCGTGGCATACGGAGCTCCATCGCAGTCTTTAACACTGGTAGCATGCCGCGACAGCGTGGACGTGAACCGTATGTGCAGTTGACGGACTTTGAGCGAGGGCGTATAGTGGGCATGTGGGAGGCCGGGTGGACGTACCGCCGAATTGCTCAACACGTGGGGCGTGAGGTCTCCACAGTACATCGATGTTGTCGCCAGTGGTCGGCGGAAGGTGCACGTGCCCGTCGACGTGGGACCGGACCGCAGCGACGCACGGATGCACGCCAAGACCGTAGGATCCTACGCAGTGCCGTAGGGGACCGCACCGCCACTTCCCAGCAAATTAGGGACACTGTTGCTCCTGGGGTATCGGCGAGGACCATTCGCAAACGTCTCCACGAAGCTGGGCTACAGTCCCGCACACCGTTAGGCCGTCTTCCGCTCACGCCCCAACATCGTGCAGCCCGCCTCCAGTGGTGTCGCGACAGGCGTGAATGGAGGACGAATGGAGACGTGTCGTCTTCAGCGATGAGAGTCGCTTCTGCCTTGGTGCCAATGATGGTCGAATGCGTGTTTGGCGCCGTGCAGGTGAGCGCCACAATCAGGACTGCATACGACCGAGGCACACAGGGCCAACACCCGGCATCATGGTGTGGGGAGCGATCTCCTACACTGGCCGTACACCACTGGTGATCGTCGAGGGGACACTGAATAGTGCACGGTACATCCAAAACGTCATCGAACCCATCGTTCTACCATTCCTAGAAAGGCAAGGGAACTTGCTGTTCCAACAGGACAATGCACGTCCGCATGTATCCCGTGCCACCCAACGTGCTCTAGAAGGTGTAAGTCAACTACCCTGGCCAGCAAGATCTCCGGATCTGTCCCCCATTGAGCATGTTTGGGACTGGATGAAGCGTCGTCTCACGCGGTCTGCACGTCCAGCACGAACGCTGGTCCAACTGAGGCGCCAGGTGGAAATGGCATGGCAAGCCGTTCCACAGGACTACATCCAGCATCTCTACGATCGTCTCCGTGGGAGAATAGCAGCCTGCATTGCTGCGAAAGGTGGATATACACTGTACTAGTGCCGACATTGTGCATGCTCTGTTGCCTGTGTCTATGTGCCTGTGGTTCTGTCAGTGTGATCATGTGATGTATCTGACCCCAGGAATGTGTCAATAAAGTTTCCCCTTCCTGGGACAATGAATTCACGGTGTTCTTATTTCAATTTCCAGGAGTGTATATAACTATCAGGTAAATTTGGATACGATTTGAGGTATTTCTCCCTCATATTTCTATACTTCTATGTGGTAACATTCAAGTTTATATGATGTAACTATTAGGTAACCTTTGATATTTTTTGAGGTATTTTTCCTTATGTTTCTATATTTCCAATGTGTAACACTTAGTATTGTGTGACATGGATGATTCACTTGTATTTCGCTGTTTTACGTATTTTTTCTCACATTCTACATAACTGTTAGGTAGAGTTTCATGTTATGTGAGGTATGTTCCCTCATATTTCTCTGCTTGAATTTGGTAACATTTGGTATTATGTAACAGGTATTTCAGTTTTGTACAGTTTGATGCTCTATGAGTCACTGTGACTTGCAAACCTGGACTGTTGGTAAAGTTTGATTTGATACACCTCACTTAATACCCTATATGTCTGATGTTTTTGTCCTATATAGAGATATTTTGGTTTTGTACATTTTGATGGACTTGGAAGAGCAGTTGAATGGAATGGACAGTGTCTTTGAAAGGAGGATATAAGATGAACAGCAACAAAAGCAAAACAAGGATAATGGAATGTAGTCTAATTAAGTCAGGTGATGCTGAGGGAATTAGATTAGGAAATGAGGCACTTAAAGTAGTAAAGGAGTATTGGTATTTGGGGAGCAAAATAACTGATGATGGTCGAAGTAGAGAGGATATAAAATGTAGGCTGGCAATGGCAAGGAAAGCGTTTCTGAAGAAGAGAAATTTGTTAACATCCAGTATAGATTTAAGTGTCAGGAAGTCATTTCTGAAAGTATTCGTATGGAGTGTAGCCATGTATGGAAGTGAAACATGGACGATAAATAGTTTGGACAAGAAGAGAATAGAAGCTTTCGAAATGTGGTGCTACAGAAGAATGCTGAAGATTAGATGGGTAGATCACATAACTAATGAGGAAGTATTGAATAGGATTGGGGAGAAGAGAAGTTTGTGGCACAACTTGACCAGAAGAAGGGATCGGTTGGTAGGACATGTTCTGAGGTATCAAGGGATCACCAATTTAGTATTGGAGGGCAGCGTGGAGGGTAAAAATCGTAGAGGGAGACCAAGAGATGAATACACTAAGCAGATTCAGAAGGATGTAGGTTGCAGTAGGTACTGGGAGATGAAAAAGCTTGCACAGGATAGAGTAGCATGGAGAGCTGCATCAAACCAGTCTCAGGACTGAAGACCACAACAACAACACAACATTTTGATGTTCTTTGTTACACTGTGAATGGCAAATCTCATGGAATTATACATTTTACTTAACATCCTAGGATTGTTGATCAATTTCATTGCTATGTAATACTCTTTTCATGAGAATACTATGTATATTTTGTATTGTATCTTCCACTGTAATTCTTTTTATGAATTTCGTGGGGATATCTGTGCTAATTGCACAGATCCCCCCATAAAATTCTGGTCCATTGGACCAGAGGGTTGTGAAAGGTATGTGCTGAGATTCGATCAGGATGAGCCAGTGAAAAATGTCTATAGTTCCTAACCGCAAGGGAGGACGAGTAGTACATCTTCGAGTAGTAAGATCTTTGACAGCTATCAGAGCTAGGTGCACGCGGTAAAAGTAGGAGTAGTGGTGAGGAGATGCGCAGAGATAGCAGAGTCATGACAACATCAAAGTAAGAATTGGCGCTACGTACATATTAAGCTATATATTGAGTGAAACTCGGCACATACCTGGGGAAACTAGAAAGAATAATTAATAAAATAGGTTTCCTTTGGTTAAATAATGTCTAAAGGCTAGATAGAAATCTCATTGTTGATGCAATAAGCGTTTTGTGAAACTTTCTCGTAAATCCATGCTATAGAAGGTTTTTTTAGTTTTTCACATGTGCCTTAAGAGCTTGAACAATAAATATTTTTTAGTTAAAATTAGAGTTTCATCTCACACCTTATGTCGTTCTCCCCATCCTGTGCTTGCATTGAACCAAAAGGTACATTAAAGTAAAGTTCCCATGAGTGAAGCTAATAATTTCATTTATGAGAGTAAAATAATCTATATGCCATTGCACAGGTGGCAAATTATTCAGAACAAGACAGAATTTTTATTAAGTAACAAACAGGGCCAAAATGAGTAGAGTTATCTAAAATGACAATTTTATGCCATTGCACTACTGCTGAGTTAAATATACGTTTTATTATCGGCTAAACGGGAAGGAGTGCACGAGCAAAGTCCACAGGCGCAGTCAGATGCAGGTTGGTGACTTTCATTTACTTTTACCACTAATCTTTCATGCAGTCAGATGTCTATATTGAGTATTAATTTTCCAACAATATTTTCATGCAGTCAGATAAAATTTAGTTCAGTTAAATACGCAGTCAGATGCAAGTTTTATTAAAGACTAAAGCAGTTACATGCAGTTCAGTTTAGTTTAAAATAGAGAAATTTTACTAACAACACTTCCACCAGTAACGTACCATAGATTAAACATTATGTTGCGCTTGCAGCATAATAGTCATTCTGCTACTTCACATTTCCGTGGCGTAATGGTTGGCAATAAAATTTCGGGCATGCAGCCGCTTAAATTCCACTTCTTCTTCTAATATTTCGGCTATATATCGTCCAGCCACCTTCAGAGTAAGCCGAGATGACTGACGCTCCAGCATGTGCTCCGTCCTTTTAAACCGGCGGACCGCACCACTGCGCATGCGGCCACACATATACAGGGAACCAGAGACGTTGATCGGCATAGAGAGGTATGACGTATGCATAGAATTAGATCTATGACTGCGCAGTCGATCCACACAGTGATACCGATTTGTCGCTGGGAGCTGCACCGCCACGAAAGTTTTGTAAGTTCGTTACAGAAAGTGGCGGATTCCATAATTTTTCGAAGCTTAAGCCGCTATCTCTACTACTGAAATTCAGTATCGACGAGTTTCAATTGGTTCTTTCACTACTGAGTCCCAGAAAGATGAAGCTGAGGCTTTAATTTCGACCATGCAGTGTCCAGCGCAGGTCTGTGCTCTGCCACTGCAGATTTATTAGGTCTTGAGAGCCGGATGTACGTGCGGTGCTCTGTGCATCTTTCGTGGACTGTACGTGTCGTCCGATGAATGAACGGCCACACTCACAGGCGATCTTTGTAAGCCCAGGCTTCAGAAGCACTACCTATTGTTGAAGTCAGGCTTCCCAGGTATGGTAGAAAACCCATATATGGCAGAAAAGTCCTCTTCTGCATACCTTATACCGACTGGTGACTTCAATTGTGGTGCTATACGTATCTGCTGTGGAGAGTACCCGTTGGCTTCGAAAACTCTTCTCAATTGTAGAAGCTCGTCCTACAGACAGCTCTCATCAGCTGTGACGTGTGCTCCATGTACCAGAGTTCTGAGAACACTCGTCGTCTTCGAAGGATGGTGAGAGCTATTTGCATGTAAATATAAATCCATATAGCTCAGTTTTCGATACACTGCATGCCCGAAAGTGCCATCCTCTTGCGTCGTACCATAATCCTCAGCTTAATCTTTGTGGCACTCAGTAGCGAAAGAAGCAACTGAAATTCGGCTGGCGACGAATTAAATCAATAGAGATAGCGACTTCAGCTTGGAAAAATCATAGAAATCGGCATTCTCCGTAACGAACTCACAAAGACGTCGTGACGGTGCAGATCGCAGTGGTATATCGATATCGCCCTGTGTATCGACCACGCAACCATAGATCTAATTTCATGCGTATGTCATACCTCTTTGCCGCCGATCAACATCCCTGGCGGCTTGTGTATCTGCGTCCGCATGCATAGTGGTGCAGTCGGCGGGTTTCAAAGGACGGAGCAAGTGCTGGAGCGACAGTTACCTCAACTCAATCTGAAGATGCCTGGGCGGTATACAGCCGAAATACTAGAAGAAGGGGAGGAATTTATGCAGCTGCGCGCCTGAAATCTTATGAAACAGGAGTCATTCTCTTTGTCTCGTACATAAAACGTTAGACGAAAACTACAACCAAAGCAACCCTGCCTTCAAACAATTACTTTCTCAACACACACGCAACTCGCAGCTGACAGTACTGCTCCAAGAAGCATGTAGGTGACGCTGAGCTAACTGAATGTCTGACAGTACAGGAGATCACAATTTTATAGTGATTGCAGTAATAAGGAGCCTATCCAGTATATACAACTCTTCGCTAAGTGGAGCGGCTTTCAGCTGCAATAATAATGTATTTGAACTTCGCTTGTTTAGGAAAGTATGAAGTGACAGAGTAATCTATTTTTTTTCTTACGTCCATGTCGTGGTAAGGGCCAGACATAATTATTTGTTCGCACACTAAGCTGTGTGTTAACACTGGGCTGATCCACTTATCATGAAGCTGGAATATATCAAAAATTGTTTCCTTTTATAGAGAGCAGTATGGACATCTTCATTAGCAAATTTTTCTGTTTTATTTTTAGTCCTAGCACTACCGGAGAGCAAAACCTGTCTGGACATGTACTGCTACGAAAAATCCAACATTATCGAGGTAAGAAGTAAGGCTTTAATTAATTCGTATGGATGTCCGATACCATCACGAAAAATACAAATCCAGCCTCACTGCATATAGATTATGCAGCTGATACATATACCAGTGTGTAACAATTTGTAGGTGTGTAAAATGGAATGATTACATATGCTCATTCGTTAGCATAGCAAAAGGTAGATTTAAATTAATTGAAAGCGTCTGCAAAGGTGACTGCTTCCAAACACTCGAGAGTCACATCTTACAATACTTTCTAGTTTGCGGGACGCATATCACATAGGACTAATTGGAAGAGGGTATTTTGAATGCATTCAAAAAAATTAAAGATGGAAGAGTGTTAATCAAAACGAATCATTGCAGGCGGAATACAAATTCGTATTATGGAATAGTGGAGAGGACAATCTCCCGTGACCTTTCAAATGAACCATCCTGGCATTGGCCTGAAACGATTTAGGGAAATCAGGGAAAATCTAAAACAGGATGGCCGGATGGGGGTGTGAGCCGTCACCTTCCCAAATGCGATGCCAGTGTGCTACTAACCACTCTGCCATCTCTCTCGCTTATTCAAAGAAGGGCATCTCGAATGGTCACAGGTTTTTTTGAGTTGCGAAAAAGCTCCGCAGAATTGCTGTTAAGTCTTGAATTGGCAGACGCTTGAAGATAGACTAAAATCATCCCGTATTAAGTGATGAAGCTAGCGATATACTCCAGCATCCTACATATCACTCCTGTACAAACCACGAACACAAATTACAGCTCCCGGTGTGTATACGTAACCATTCTTCCCAGGCGGCATTGCGATTGGAAAGGGAGAAACCCCAGCATACGGGGTGCCATTGGATATGCCATGTACTTCACAGCGATTCGCAGATATGTACTTAGGTGTAGATATAGGTAACGTTACGAAATCGTTAAGGTAAAGTGCGAATCTAGTCTCCTGTACAACGCACGATCTCAACTCGCGTTGCCTGAAACTCAGCGCTCAACTAGCGAAAGAATTGCGTTCCGTATTTCTGTTGCTGACGAGAACTTTATCTGATTACTTCTCTCTACCGCTCCCTGTCGTAGAACGTTTCCGAAACGTGGGAAACATCGAAGAAGATTGTGAATTCGAAAAACCTAAATGTAATCGAGTCATAAAACGCTGTAATTCCCTCCTTCATTCAGAGACAGCTTCAGACGGAAAACAATCGTTGTGAGACCAGTGCATTCAGCGTTGGATGTTTTTATTGTGTTTGTTCTTTAAGGGAACAGACCCAGATAAAATGTAACTGATTGAAACCAGTAAGCAATGGATGCGAAACTCATTTGCAGTTAGATTACCTATTAATGGTGTCTGACTTTACACAAGGTACCAGCCATACACATTCTGCTAGAACACTGATAGAAATATTTCCAAAGTATAAATAATTGTACTATAATTGCTCCACTGAATTTTAATATTTTAGATTGTTTAGGGCTCCTTGAGCAGTAGAAGGTACGTATGAAATTGTACTTTTATTGCATTTACAGTGTACTGCACAGTCTTCAAACCGATATTTAACGAGAATTAATTATGTAGGTCGGAACATTAGGAGAACTGACTAGAAACTAACTATGGTAACCTCGGAAAAGAAATTACCACGTCCTGCTTTATACGAACACAATGGAATTTTGTGAAAAAGACGAACCATGAAAGTTGATATAGTTATAATGATGGAGGTCATCATTTCCAGGACACGACATTTTCTAAATTTTGCTTTATACCAAAAATGTGTTTCAGTACACTGGATAACACCCTTCATTTACCATTTTTGTCACAGCGTTTTCGTCTTCTAGTCTATATGCCATCGGCTTCGCCACCTCAGGAGACACCATATTCTTCGTCTTCTTTTCTGGGTGTTAAGTGGCACTAGATTTGCTTTATTGGCATCACTTTCCTCTTTGTAGTTCAAAGTCAAGTCCGATAATAATTTCTACAGTAAAAGATTACTACAGCGTTACAGAAGAGATGCAGAATTAAGTTATTACAGATTGGAAAAGAAATTACAGAAAATTGTAAACAGCTAGGGAAACTGCATACACAACTTACATCTTTAGGTAAGTTGCGAACTCTTTGACCACCCTTCCCCCTCCACCTCTTAGTGCCACTGTCAATCGTTTACACAGTAACTTTTTCTCCTTTCCTCCATAATGCCCAACAGTATGTGTTCAGTCTTGCTAATATTCTAATGACTCTTTTTTCCTTCTCACTGTTTGAACCTATTGCATATTCTAATATATTCTTCTCTTTATAAAAGGTTCCACTATTATCTTCCTCGTTCGACTGCTCTACATACATTCCTTTTCCATTCCTTTTCTCTCTAACTTCGTCACTTGAGTTGACATTAATTTTTGTAAGCAAAGTTATCTGCATTTTTAGTTCCAAGGAGCTTAAGGTGAAAGGGTACAGTTCCATCCAACATTGAAAATAGGTACAACATTCTTCGTTATTCTTGTCAGTATGACATATTTTTTGTAAAAATAACTCAATTGCAATTAACACAGTGAAGCCGGATACCAGTGTGGGAAAGAATGACAATTTATTTATTTAATTGATCACATGTGCACTCCCACAAAATAAATCCCTACATCCAGTTTGGTGTGATCTGTGAAATGAATGAATGTATGGTCGCCTGCTAACCACAGATAGTGAATGTGAATATATGATCATCTTTGAGACGATCCTTTGGCCACCTTTGGTGGATCCAAAGAGATGAAACTTACTGGAGCTTTGAGCGCCTGAAATGTGGCTGACCAATACGGTAGCATGGTCTTCCCCCACCTCGACAGAGGTGCGAGATGACCTGAAGAACGCCCATGTTTCAGCACTCTGCCGCTGGATCTAGTGTTGGTAAGACCTGTCTTAGGCGTGCTCCGTAAGGACAAAACAGTGGAGACATGGTATGCATGTAAAATACTTAAGAGTAGTTCAGAATAATAATTTCTCTATTTCAGGAACTTTTGTGGGGAGAATTAAATGTCAGGCAGGTAATATTAATGGGATCGTAGTAATCTTCGGAAGTGAGCAACGGTCACAATGAAACCACGTGTAGCAATAAGTTGAAATACTTCCGAATGCTTAAGTTAAGCTGAATTACTAGTGCGTGTACTATAAGTTGGAAATATTTAAGAAATGGCGTGTGCAGGACTTGAAATTAGAGACGAGTACTTCCACATGGTGAGTACTGTGTGAGTCTCAATCTGTGTATGAGACAAAGGATAAAGAGAAGTACTCGTCCATGGTATCAGTTGAGGACTCGCGTGTGTGATGAATATGTTCTTAATATTACTTTGTGTGTTTTGTTTCCATGTGGCGCTTGATTCAAACTATAATACTCTGAGAGAGAAGCAAGGTGAGTCAGCTGTCTATCCAGCAACGCCACTTGGCTTGCATTGCACAGGAAGACGTGCATATATTGTCCAGAGTTCGTAGTAGGAAATAAAAGTTACGAAGTGGGGCAGTGTCGTGTGGAACTTGGATGAATACTAATTGAAGTGGGAAAGCTGAAAGTGATGTGATTATAATGTTGTGACTATTCCTTATGTCGTATTCAATGTTGCAGTGTCGTGTATGTCATGTAATTTAAGTATGTATGGTTTGCTTGGGACAGTAGCAAGGTAGTTTCAGAGGTAGTGGGTTATGCATGTTCCTTTTGTACCGCTCGGTCTGGAGGAAAGTTTCGTGATGATGGTTGTGAGAGTCGAAGTGTGAGATACAGAAAAAGATCCACCATCCTATCCAGAAAGTGCACTGTAGCATTAAATAATTACGAGACCATAAGATAGAGAATCACCAATGTAAAGCCATGCCCACTAGGCGGAATTTCTCATTTGTTATTGTTGTAGGTTATAGAATTTGCATGTTTAGGTTATAGAATTTATCGGAATAAATAAGATGGTGAAAAGAAAAAGATTGGTGGCCTTTTCCTTCGAATTGTATGTTGTCATGATATCCAGAACTTATAATGTGTGCGCCATTAATATTCAGTGCGATGGCCACGTGTTGATCAAAGGCGTTAAATAAAAAAAGAAAATGTGGTATTGCCAGTGCGTAGTGAACAGTCAGAGTTGTGTAAATTACTAATAGTCAGACGTGCTTTTCCGTTGCGTAATATTCATACAGAAGAATAATTTGTAACTTAATTGTGAGTACTAGAGTTCATGTTACTCGATAAATAAGAATGAACCCACTCGCTTGGCAGACCACTCATCTTGCAGGCCTGACTGCTTGATGCCACAGCATGAGCAAGGCATGTGGGTGCCTCTCAAAGGTTCCTCGCATTATTTCTCTTGTTTGTGATTCTTGCATGCTTGGTAGCATGTTCGATTATAAGTGCGTGAGCAATTGTTGAAGTACTATTGCCATTTGTGTTCCTCTGTTTATCTTACTTTATTGGTCCCCACACACTGGTTAATCAGCATTTCGATCTCACTTATCTGCCTCTATGTTAATGACTTTTTTGTTTTACATGGTTTTATTATTCTCCCATTGTGACTTTCATCCATATAGTCTCGTTCTTCCATTATTCTTACTGATTCTTGTGTCTCTCTGACCCACAGATTCCTGCTCTTTTCATTTTGACTTACTGCCTATATACTAATATACATAACGAGCAACCATTTAGACAGATAAGCGATGTATCTGCAAGACTGCAGTAGCAATGTCGCCACTTGTGATGTCAGGCCCAGGTATGTTAAATTGGACTTCATTCAACACGTACCAAGTTCGGCTGAGAGACCTACGCTCCATCCAATTAGATGGCGTAATCTGCTGTGGACTGCATTTCTAACAAGCTGTCGAATGTTATGAACTGAATAGATCGAGCAATCGATTTGCGTTCTCTTGAGTTAATTCTCATTGGTGCTCCGCATGATCCAGTAACACGTCTGACAGAGCATAGTCTGTACTCTGTCATCTGGCTTGCGCCCTTGGACAAAAGGCAGGCGTTGTCCCCTGCAGTTTTATTGCTGGCCTAAACTTTCACTCTAGGTGGACTGACGCCTCGCCGCCTGGAGCTACAACCTCCCAACGTATTTTTCTTCCGTTCACTCCACTCAACATTCATTCGTTCAGTATTTGGTATTCCAATCACTGGCCCATTGACGTTTAATAATCTCCTACAATTGTGTAGTCCTGCTGCTAAGGATACATGGTTCCACTCACTTTAGAAGTGACACGGTGCAAGATCGAGTCCAAAGTGAAGAAATTAAGAGCTTTAGTTATGTAACTACACTAAAATTCCTGTGCTGAAACTAAGCACCCACCAGCATAGCCGTGCGCGTTAAAGCACCCTTTCCAGATTCCTGATGGATTAACAATGAGGGTGGTCTGCTGGCCAGCTTGGATGAGGTTTGTACGCAGTTTCCCACATCCCAGTAGATGAATATCAGGCTGGTAAACGATTCACACTGAAGTTACGCTAACCGCAAACGTTTGGAAAAACTTTTCATCAGTTTAACTTGAATAACTCTATATGTAGTTACTTGTGGTACCCATATCCCATCGCTGTGAGTAACGGGTTGGTGTCATTAATAGCCGTCCTCGGTGACTGAACGGTTCTAGGCGCTTTAGTCCGGAGCCGCGTGACTGCTACGGTCGCAGGTTCGAATCCTGCCTCGGGCATGGATGTGTGTGATGTTCTTGGGTTAGTTAGGTTTATGTAGTTCTAAGCTCTATGGGATTGATAACCTCAGGTGTTAAGTCCCACAGTGCTCAGAACCATTTGACCATTTTTTGTCATTAATAACAATTCTGACCCTGCGCTGAGCAGAGACTCAAGAAAAAGAACGAATGAATAAAGTCAGTCCTCAAATTGACTAAAAACTCCCATGATGGTCAATATTATTCAAAATTAACAGCATCACTAGCGGATGGCTTTTATAAGGGACCTGCAAAAAAGTCAGTAAATTGCTGGCCTCTTAAGATATCTGATTTATAATGTAACTGGAACTACAGGTTTTCGTCTTAAGTAAGTTAAACTTTATTTGTTATACATTCTGTATAGTCTCAGTGAGCACTTGAGCATTTGGTGGTTAGTGACAGCCCCAAGATATTGCAGGCGGAATCTTCTGTATGCCGGCACTGTCATCTGTAAAGTCCCCTGGAATTCCTAACTTTCGTCTTGATCTCTGTACTGGAAAGATATTTTTAGCAATATCTGGCCGAGAGAAGTACTTGAATACTCTCAGAGAAGGGAGTAATGTTTGCAGCAAGCAAAAATAATCTCAACTTCCTACATCTGTTTTATTGATGCCTTTATACATTTTAGTTCGAAGCTCGTGGTCTCGCAGTAGCGTTCTCGCTTCCCGAGCATGGCGTCCCGGGTTCGATTCCTGGGGAGTCAGGAATTTTCACCTGCCTCGTGATGACTCGGTGTTGTTGTGTCGTCTTCATCATCATCATTGATCTTCATTACGGTCGGAGGAAGGCAATGGCAAACCACCTCCACTAGAACCTTGCCCAGTACGATAGCGCGGGTCTCTCGCATCGTTCCCCTACAGTCAAGGAGTATGGGACTTCATCACCATACATTTTATCGTTCATACAGAAACAATCTGTGTTAAGTGACGTGACAATATGAGCCCTGAAATGATTTTCACTAATGTTGTTGCAACATCGATCACGTATAACGTCTAAATCGCTCAAAATTGATTTCTGTCAGGAAACAATCACTGTTCTCATTTTTGCCAAACCACAAGAGTTTGCACAATATCAATTTACCGTTCACTATTTATAATTTGCAGCTTACCTGTCTTTTAACAATTGTAAGAAAGTTTGTTGCTCACATTTGCAAGAGTAACTGCATTTGTGTCACTTAGTGCATTGGTATTTAGTAAAACTTACCAAGTTTATGCTCGACACTACTTTGTGCACTAGAGAGGGAACTCATCTGACGCTCGCTGCATCCTGTCCCAATTTCGCTAGACACTCAGACACTCATTACCGCCACAGTCCATGACAACTCATGGTGTGTCGCTGTAGGCTGCACCTTTTCACGGCCCTGGCTTCCATCTGCAACAGTATTTTTTTTACGTAGTGTTCGGAAATATTTGCACATATTCATGGTAGCCCTAATTTAACAGTATTATTCTAAGTGATTTTTGGTTTGATTCTTTTAAGTCATTGTTGCAATGCCTGTAAACTTTATTTTTAAATTCTGAATTGTGTAGATTTATGCTTCCGCCGGTGTATGGGATTCCACGAAATGTTCACCCACTTGGGCTTCGTAATATTAGTATCTGTTTCGATAGCTTAAATAAACTTACATTCGATAATCTAACTATGCAGGATCATAAAACCCATCTGTGTAAAAATATCTTAGATTCTCGCTGAGCAGCGACCACCTGATATTTCAAAGAATACCTCACGCGCCACGGCGCGGAATACGAATTGTTCACAAATTGTATCGATAGAGATATTTTGTGTTTCTTATTTTTTGACAGCTGAAGAATTGTAAGCTTTATTTAAAGAAACAGCCAGCAAGGTATAAAATTGAAATGTACGGGGCCTATTGTTAGAAATACTGACTATGATAATTAAATTGGTTATTGTGCTCTCAAATGCTGTAGTGACTGCTTATTAATTAAAGTATTTCTATACTATCCATCTCCTATTAATGGCGACAGAAATCACGGAGGTTTTATAGTTTTCATACAGCTACCAGGGACCGGCTGCATGTCGGCAGACGTCATAGTTAAGGCAGAAGGCGCATTGCTATTGACCTTGTTTGTGATTTAAAGCCAACTTCTTTTAATGTGACGTGTAGTACAGCAAAGAAAATTTCCAGCTCTGTCTGGTCCCTTACGTTTCTCTCTTCGTAGTTGCTGTGTTTCATATCCGGTCGTGATTGAAAAAGATCACGACACAAGTACATTAAGCGGCAATGCGAACTTTGTTCTTGATCCTGAGAACGCTACGCCTTCTGCAAAGGATTTCAGGTGAAATATAGATAAACTATAACTTACAGTAATTAAGTTTTTTGAAAAGTCTTTGCTCTTCCCGCCAAAAAGCGGTGCAAAACTCACAACACATTTCTGAACCTTCACAAGTGAATAATAATTTGATGAAAATATAAATATATTATTTAAAAAGAAATACACCATACTTGGCTCCCGAACAGGGACTTCACTGAAATCAAGGAAATCAGTCCTCTTGTGTTTGCTGCTAATATAGATGTATCTAACAATACATTTATTTTTCATGTGCACGCTACGCGCTTATAAAAGTGTGGGCGAAAATTTCAAAGAGGATAAACGAGCTGATGGCGGAAACGGTGAAATTGTATGCCCAGTTGCCGTCTTTCAAGACACCAAACGTAAGTTACGAAAAAAATTTCATGTGCAGTTGTGACGCTTCAGTAGTACAGTTGTCTTTCGAGCTACATTACCATTCTTCCTTTTATTTCCATCTGCACATTCAAAAAATCAGCTTAAAATAATTTTTTTAGTCAAAATTTAGTAGGATTTGCAACGTAGTGTCTAAATTCCATTGTTGAGTCTTGATGTCAGTGTGTAAATATGGCGTCGTGTTACATGTAAAGTGCTAGCGCGGTGTGCTAATTCAGTTGTTTAGTGTACCGGTCTTCCATCTTGTCTTCTCCGCTTCACTTCACAGTCGCTTGTTGGGTGAGTGCAACGCCCATACTTGACAGACAGCACGTGACCTGACGTCACAAGCAAAGGACAGACGACCCGGGTAGCAGAACGCGTGTAGCTGACATAATACTGTTGACAGACACCGTGACATGGCGGAAGGTAAACAGAAATTAATCCCGACAGCAGGTGACAGTGACGATATGAACAGCACTCAATATTCATTGCGCTCACGTGCAAATTGCATGCGAATGGAGGCGGAGGCTAACGCCAGTGATATGATTGACACAGACCAAACAATTCAAACGATTCCCGCGGGTAGCAACCCAACTGTAGATACGAATGCTATTCTCCTTCAAATTGAAAATTGGATGGCAAATAGTGATAGGGAAAAGGAACAATTGCGGTTAGAAAAGGAGCGAAAAGCAAGAGAGAGAGATGAACGAGGGGAGAAAAACAAAAAAAAACCTAATGCGAGCTTTTACCGATTTAAATAAACAATTTGAAGTGGTAAAAACTGAAATAACTACCGACTTTGAAAACTGATCTGAATACCCAATTGGGCGAGGTCAAGTCGGAAATAAGTAGGCAAGTCGAAGCAATTAAAGCTGAGATCCGTAAACATGTTGAGGCTGAGATCAAGCAGGTATCTAATAAATTTGATGGAACACTAG
This sequence comes from Schistocerca piceifrons, assembly GCF_021461385.2. Taxonomy (NCBI): domain Eukaryota; kingdom Metazoa; phylum Arthropoda; class Insecta; order Orthoptera; family Acrididae; genus Schistocerca; species Schistocerca piceifrons. The sequence goes on along the minus strand of NC_060138.1, from coordinate 133,363,891 downwards.
GAGTTGCCAGGGGTGAAATTAATACCACGGTAGAAGCATACCATAACGAAACTGTAGCATTAAAGGGTAATTGTGATATCATGTCAAAGGAGGTCAGCGCCGTGATACTGGCTGTCACTAGTATGGGAAAGCAAGTAGATGATTTGACGAAACAAGTAGAATCACTTTACATAGAGGAGCTGGTAAAAATTACGGTAAAGGCTCACGTCGAAGCGTTATCCGACCACTACACAGAGTGGATAAAAACCAAATACCACCTGATAGAAAAAAAGGTAAAGACAGAAGTGAAGGAAGTAGTAAGGGAAGTTACTTTTGATCTTTTGGCGGAACCAGGAAAATCGGGAGACACCGTGTTATCTGAGCTAGGACAGATAAGGCGAACTTTGGCACAAGACCTTCCTCAATGGAAGCAGCAGGTCATTGAAGAGGTGCAGACACTAAAGAACAAAGTGGAAAGTCCCCCACATCCGATGGGTAGCGAATGGAATCACTCCCCATACCGAAATGACAATAGGCAAATTCATTACAGACATCCACTTGATCACACGTCACACCACAGTCCGACAGACACAGTGCATAACCACACTAAAGTGAACAGCCCACCAACACACATAACACAAATGCAGGAAGAAAATGTATTGAAACAGAAAGCATTTCCAACCTTTCACCGACAAAAACGTGACATACACCAGATCGTATTTTTGCGAAACTTCTCTGCAGTATTTCCGAACAGTTGCACAGACAAGCAAAGAATACAGTTTGTAACGGGGTATATAACAGGAGATGCCGCCTTATGGGGAATAGAAATGACAGACAAGTGCAGGAGCAATAATGAATTCGAGCAGGTGTTTCTGAACAATTTTGGAGTGATGGTGTTCAGCAGCGCTTAAGAAAAGAAATGTTCAATTCGAAACACGGCAGTCTCAGAAGATATTTCGAAAAATATTTAGCAAAAATTAAATTCTGGAACTCGCCAATTACAAACAAAGACGCGATCATGATTTTGAAAACTAAATGGCCCATCTCTATAAGGGAGAAATTAGTTAATGTTTCTGAGGATGATACCGAAGCGTTTCTTTCCATATTGGACACATGGGATTCGATTCGCGAAGACGCGGTAGCAAATGTTGGTAGCACTCCGAATGAAGTGAGCAGGCGAAACAGTGGAGGTTACGCGGTCAACAATGGCAATGAGGGAAGATCACGCGGTAGCGACGCTTACTACCAACCGTACGGTGGCTACAAAAATCAACAGGTGTCGTACGGAAATGGACAGTTTCGACCGAAGGATAATAATAGACAACGGTACGGTCGAATGGATAGTACACAACGGCCACAGTACGGAAACTCAACACACAATTATCCACAAAATCAGTACGGAAACAAACCATCACACCAAGGAAATTATCAGAGCGGACCAGTCTTTAACAGGACGCGTGAGTGAAAATCACATAAATGGCATGGGACAAGTGGAGGACAACAACATTTTGTTAATAATGACAACACAATACAATGCATGGCCCAGAATACATTTCGACCTCCGACAAATACAAATATTTCCGGTCACTCAAATGATTATGCAGGAAATCCGAAGCTGAAACGGCAAAGGACTACACAAATCTATTATGCGCAAAGTGGATCGTACACGGGACAAGAAACTTGTCCACCACCCTTCGTGCCACAGTCACAACACCAACACGAAACGGAGGAGACGTTAAGGGCGATAGCCGATAGGGAGAACCATCACAATCAGGAAAACTAGAAACAGCATTTTTTTAGCCTCCACAAGAAGCTGACACCAAAATCAGGCAGTCGTTGATTTCACTGACAACGTATGCAAACCTCCGTAAGAAAGCATTTGACGAAAAGGTACATACAGTTATTGAATATAGAGAAGGTGAGATAATCTTACTAAGGACTCATTTTAAACCATCGAAGCTACGAAAGAAAAATCGTAACTGGCAGCGCGTTTATGAATGCCCATACGTTATTGTCAGGAAGCCGCACACAGGATGTTACTTGCTAGCCGACCCCGTGACTGGAAGGATTAAAGATCTGGCCCACCACAGTGTCTGAAGAAAATTTCACAATGGTAACATAAGAAATTTACAAGTATTATTAGTACGAGGCAATTACAAAGCATCATCAGAGAACAAGGTAAGTCGTCGACCTCGAATGATAACTCAAGAAAAATTACAAGCCATCAGTTAATGAGTCTGGTGGTCATCAAACAGTGCTGACTGTATGAGGGAAGTTTGTACCGACATGTTAATGGAATACAGGTAAAAGAAATTGCCAAAGACAGAACTAAGTACTAATTTTTAAGTTAGTATACAAGTATATGAGGCATGCTCGTGTGGTGATCAGCCCCCGATATGTATAAATCAAAGAGGAAGGAGTGATCAGTGCCCTTCTCTCAGGTCTTATAATGAAGTTATTTTTTTTTTTTTTTTTTTTTAGGAACTAAAGTCTCTCGGAAGACAAGTTGTAGTCCTGTGTAAAATAAAGGCTCATAACTTCTCTTGACTAGAATCAAAGAATAACAGAGGATATCGTAATGAGAGCGACACATTACCTAAATGGCTCAAATGGCTCTGAGCACTATGGGACTTAACATCTGAGGTCATCAGTCCCCTAGAACTTAGAACCACTTAAATCTAACTAATCTAAGGACATCACACACATCCATGCCCGAGGCAGGATTCGAACCTGTGACCGTAGCTGTCGCGTGGTTCCGGACTGAAGCGCCTAGAACCGCTCGGCCACCGCAGCCGGCCATTACCTAAAAAAAGGAGAAAATTATAATATGCTAAAGAACATGTGTAAGATCCGATGCTTAGAAGAAGTAATGTATGTGAAAAGCTTAATTAGGAACAGAGTTTTAAAGTCTATGGAAGATAAGTTATGCTGACGCAAATTCGAAGGTGTAGCAAGTAAAAGAAGGGGTAGAGATAACACTATATTATAAGTTCCACGGAAATGTAATACTTAAGAAATGCCAGCCGCAAGACTAAATGTAGCGATTAGTAACATGAGTCCGCAATGCTTTAAAGAGTGATTCCGCAAAAAAACAAATAAATAAATAAAGTAAAATAAAATAAAATGAATGGATAACAGCTTCATGCAGAGGACTATAGAGTCAAGTAATCAAGTAAATAATTGGTCAAACAAGCACATACATAGAGGCATGTAAATGAATCAATTATATTTTCTAAGTGAATGACAAGCAAAAAGCAACTGCAGCAGCATAAGCGCTCGCATACAAATGATTCTTGTTTAGAATGATAATTTTTATAATGTCCAGATTATTTAAATGCTGAATTTTGTGTTTCTTTATAAAATCTTATCCAAAATACCGACCCCTGAGAATCCTTCAAACATCCTATTCCAAGGATCAGCTCGTAGAGGTTTACTTCTACTGTCTGGGAGAAGCAACTCATATTAAAAGCGTGTAGGTTCGCGGCGAGATCAGTTAACTTTTGCTTACTGAAGCCAATTAGAGTCAAGCCACTGGTTTGGCATGCAATTGAGTTTGCTGTCTGTGTAACAGGCGATTAGTCCGTCATCGCCGGTATATTGTTAAGCGAATAGCATTCAACATGGAAAAGGAGGTAGTCTCTCTGTCTGGAGGCTGTCCTCCATTTAAATAACACCGTAAACACACGATATTGGACACATAAATGAAAAGAGTAAATAAAAAGAGGCGTGTTCTCAAAGAGGAAGTCAATTACTCTGTCTCTGAGACAATTAAAAAATTTCATAAGAATCTGACGGTAAAGAATGAATGAAACTGGTCGCTGAGTTTATAAGAGGAGATTGAAAAATAGTCTTAAGTGAAAGACGTAAATTTTAACTGGTAGACGAGAGAGAGCCATAAAGAAAATGATCGACAGCAGTTCTGGACCGGATACATAAACAAACTATGTAAATATTATTAGTCAAGGTATCTAGTTATCCTTCTGCGAAAGTGTTATTTTTGCAAAGAGAAAGTGACATGAAGGACGACGAGCGCCTGTCAAAGTGAGAGTGAAAATTTGTGCGCCGAAAAGCGAGTCTGTGTCACGACTATTTAAACCACAACTTGTGTGTATCAGTTTTATTTTTAACGTGTGCAACGGTCAGTGAATAAGTATCGTTCGCCATACAGCCCTCGCAAGCCAGCAAAATAACTTCTTTTCACTTACCTGTGAGTCCTTTACTGACAGTTGACGAGTGGTACGACGAGATAACTACGTGCAGGCTTCCTCGGTGAAGCAACAGCATTAATCCTCAAACAACGTGCTTTAAGCGCAGCACGTTGTCGGCGGACAACACAACACACACCCAATCTACGATTGCGCGCATGATACGGGCCGGTGATGGTCTATCAACATTCCCGCGCAGCGGCGTATGACGAAATAATGGATATTTGAAACTTTAATGGCCGGGTTCACGTGGCTCGCTCCGGCAATAATTGAGACTTCATACTACTTTGAAGGACATTGTTCTATATGCGCATAGCAAACATCATATTTTAGAGACTGAAAGAGAACGATTTGTATTAAGCAAATAATAATATGGTAACGACTAAAATAAATTCGGTCACGGTCAGAACGAGGTTGATATTTGACTTAACCGCTGGCAATAAACAATTGCAGAAATCAGCGCGAAATGAAAGAAAGAAAGAAATGATCCTTACCCATCCTGGATCCATTGTAATTAAACCGATAATTTTAAGTAATACTAATGCAGAGTATTCTCTATTTAGGTTCCATATTCGATGAATTGACGGAGAATCTCAAATTCAATTCAGTTTTGTGGTAGAGAAGGGACTCCCATCGTGAGAGATTCTTGAGAAACAATTAGACGGCACAGTGTGATCCACGAACCCATGTACAATGTGTGTAAAATAAGAAAGAATATTACGATTAAATAAACACGAGCCTATCTGACTTGTAGAGACATTGAAATTTTGGAAACTTTGTGAAAGAATAATGAAAATTTCATCTCAATTTCATGTGTTGTTGTTGTGGTCTTCAGTCCTGAGACTGGTTTGATGCAGCTCTCCATGCTACTCTATCCTGTGCAAGCTTTTTCATCTCCCATTACCTACTGCAACCTACATCCTTCAGAATCTGCTTAGTGTATTCATCTCTTGGTCTCCCTCTACGATTTTTACCCTCCACGCTGCCCTCCAATACTAAATTGGTGATCCCTTGATGCCTCAGAACATGTCCTACCAACTGATCCCTTCTTCTGGTCAAGTTGTCCCACAAACTTCTCTCCTCCCCAATCCTATTCAATACTTCCTCATTAGTTATGTGATCTACCCATCTAATCAGCATTCTTCTGTAGCACCACATTTCGAAAGCTTCTATTCTCTTCTTGTCCAAACTATTTATCGTCCATGTTTCACTTCCATACATGGCTACACTCCATACAAATACTTTCAGAAATGACTTCCTGACAAACCTATACTCGATGTTAACAAATTTCTCTTCTTCAGAAACACGTTCCTTTCCATTGCCAGTCTAGATTTTATATCCTCTCTACTTCGACCATCATCAGTTATTTTGCTCCCCAAATAGCAAAACTCCCTTACTACTTTAAGTGTCTCATTTCCTAATCTAATTACCTCAGCATCACCCGACTTAATTCGACTACATTCCATTATCCTTGTTTTGCTTTTGTTGCTGTTCATCTTGTATCCTGCTTTCAAGACACTGTCCATTCCATTCAACTGCTCTTCCAAGTCCTTTGCTGTTTCTCACAGAATTACAATGTCATCGGCGAACCTCAAAGTTTTTATTTCTTCTCCATGAATTTTAATACCTACTCCGAATTTTTCTTCGTTTCCTTTACTGCTTGCTCAATATACAGATTGAACAACATCGGGGAGAGGCTATAACCCTGTCTTACTCCCTTTCCAACCACTGCTTCCCTTTCATGTCCCTCGACTCTTATAACTGCCATCTGGTTTCCGTACAAATTGTAAATAGCCTTTCGCTCCTTGTATTTTACCCCTCCACCTTTAGAATTTGAAAGAGAGTATTCCAGTCAACATTGTCAAAATCTTTCTCTAAGTCTACAAATGCTAGAAACGTAGTTTTGCCTTTTCTTAATCTTTCTTCTAAGATTAGTCGTAAGGTCAGTATTGCCTCACGTGCTCCAGTGTTTCTACGGAATCCAAACTCATCTTCCCCGAGGTTGGCTTCTACTAGTTTTTCCATTCGTCTGTAAAGAATTCGTGTTAGTATTTTGCAGCTGTGACTTATTAAGCTGATAGTTCGGTAATTTTCACATCTGTCTACACCTGCTTCCTTTGGGATTGGAATTATTATATTCTTCTTGAAGTCTGAGGGTATTTCGCCTGTTTCATACATCTTGCTCACCAGATGGTAGAGGTTTGTCAGGACTGGCTCTCCCAAGGCCGTCAGTAGTTCCAATGGAATGTTGTCGACTCCGGGGGCCTTGTTTCGACTCAGGTCTTTCAGTGCTCTGTCAAACTCTTCACGCTGTATCATATCTCCCATTTCATCTTCATCTACATCCTCTTCCATTTCCATAATATTGTCCTCAAGTACATCGCATTGTATAGACACTCTATATACTCCTTCCACCTTTCTGCTTTCCCTTCTATGGTTAGAACTGGGTTTCCATCTGAGCTCTTGATATTCATACAAGTCCTTCTCTTATCTCCAAAGGTCTCTTTAATTTTCCTGTATGCAGTAACTATCTTACCCCTAGTGAGATAGGCCTCTACATCCTTACATTTGTCCTCTAGCCATCCCTGCCTAGCCATTTTGCACTTCCTGTCGATCTCATTTTTGAGACGTTTGTATTCCTTTTTGCCTGCTTCATTTACTGCATTTTTATATTTTCTTCTTTCATCAATTAAATTCAATATTTCTTCTGTTACCCAAGGATTTCTACTAGCCCTCGTCTTTTTACCTACTTGATCCTCTGCTGCCTTCGCTACTTCATCCCTCAGAGCTACCCATTCTTCTTCTACTGTATTTCTTTCCCCCATTCCTGTCAAATGTTCCCTTATGCTCTTACTGAAACTCTGTACAACCTCTGGTTCTTTCAGTTTATCCAGGTCCCATCTCCTTACATTCCCACCTTTTTGCAGTAGCTTCAGTTTTAATCTACAGGTCATAACCAATAGATTGTGGTCAGAGTCCACATCTGCCCCTGGAAATGTCTTACAATTTAAAACCTGGTTCCTAAATCTCTGTCTTACCATTACATAATCTATCTGATACCTTTTAGTATCTCCAGGGTTCTTCCATGTATACAACCTTCTTTCGTGATTCTTAAACCAAGTGTTAGCTATGATTATGTTGTGCTCTGTGCAAAATTCTACCAGGCGGTTTCCTCTTTCACTTCTTAGCCCCAATCCTTCTCTCCCTTTTTCTACACTCAAATTCCAGTCACCCATGACTATTAAATTTTCGTCTCCCTTTACAATCTCAATAATTTCTTTTATTTCATCATACATTTCTTCAATTTCTTCGTCATCTGCAGAGCTAGTTGGCATATAAACTTGTACTACTGTAGTAGGTGTGGGCTTCGTATCTATCATGGCCACAATAATGCGTTCACTATGATGTTTGTAGTAGCATACCCGCATTCCTATTTTCCTATTCATTATTAAACCTACACCTGCATTACCCCTATTTGATTTTGTGTTTATAACCCTGTAGTCACCTGACCAGAAGTCTAGTTCCTCCTGTCACCGAACTTCACTAATTCCCACTATATCTAACTTCAACCTATCCATTTCCCTTTTTAAATTTTCTAAACTACCTGCCCGATTAAGGGATCTGACATTCCACACTCCGATCCGTAGAACGCCAGTTTTCTTTCTCCTGATAACGACATCCTCTTGAGTAGTCCCCGCCCGGAAATCCGAATGGGGGACTATTTTACCTCCGGAATATTTTACCCAAGAGGACGCCATCATCATTTAATGATAAAGTAAAGCTGCATGCCCTCGGGAAAAATTACGGCTGTAGTTTCCCCTTGCTTTCAGCCGTTCGCAGTACCAACACTGCAAGACCGTTTTGGTTATTGTTACAAGGCCAGATCAGTCAATCATCCAGACTGTTGCCCTTGCAACTACTGAAAAGGCTGCTTCCTCTCTTCAGGAACCACACGTTTGTCTGGCCTCTCAACAGATACCCCTCCATTGTGGTTGCACGTACGGTACGGCTATCTGTATCGCTGAGGCACGCAAGCCTCCCCACCAACGGCACGGTCCATGGTTCATGGGGGGGGGGCTCAATTTCATAGTTTGTAGTATTTTAGGATTATGTAGGTACTTCTATGTGTATGTATTTTTTTCTGCGACAATTCCTGTCATCTCCACTTAAAGTATATAGCTCTTTATTGTGAATAGTTATATTTTCCATGTTGTTGTAGATGTTAAGAAACCCTGTGGCCAATACACAGATGCAGATAAACTGCACAAGGACAATTTTTACTGATGATCTTAGCAATGAATGTTTTCTCTAGTATGGTAACTTAATGAAACGTCAAGTGTATAGTACCATATGACTACTCAATTTCAACAATTGACATGTACTAAAATCCACCAATATTACGAGTGACATGAGGACGGTTCAAATGATTCAAATGGCTCTGAGCACTATGGGACTCAAAATCTGAGGTCATCAGCCCCCTAAAACTTAGAACTACTTAAACCTAACTAACCTAAGGACATCACACACATCCATGCCCGAGGCAGAACTCGACCTTAGCGGTCGCGCAGTTCCAGACTGAAGCGCCTAGAACCGCAGGGCAACAACGGCCAGCCATGAGGACGGAAGTAATACCTCCGGTGTTCCTCCCCTCCTGATGGAAGGCAGTGTAATATTAGTATCCGTTTCGATAGCTTAAATAAACTTACATTCGATAATCTAACCATGCAGGTTCATAAAACCGATCTGTGTAAAATTTTCTTAGATCGTCGCTGAGCAGAAACCACCTGATATTTCAAAAAATACCTCACGCGCCACACCGCGGAATGCGAATTGTTCATAAATTGTGTCGATAGAGATATTTTGTGTTTCTTATTTTTTGACAGCTGACGAATTGTAATCCTCTTGTGTTAACACAGTCGTGATATTTTTTAAAGATGGCGGAGGCATATATGGCGTGGTCCGCAATCACTAATTAGTTATTATAAAATATTGCTGTTGTGCAGTGCTATGTAAGAATGTATGTGTGCAGCTAAGATGAAATGTCGAAAATGTTAAAGGACTTTATTTAAAGAAACAGCCAGGAAGGAATAAAATTGAAATGTATGGAGCCTATTGTTAGAAATACTGACTAAGGTAATTAAATTGGTTGTTGTGCTCTCAAATGCTATAGTGCCTCCTTATTACTTAAGGTATTTCTACACTATCCATCTCTTATTAATGGCAACAGATATCACGGCGGTTTTATAGTTTTCATACAGCTACCAGGGAACGGCTGCATGTCGGCAAACGTCATAGTTAAGGAACAAGACGCAATGCTATTGACCTTGGTTGTGATTTAAATCCAACTTCTTTTTATGTGTGGAGTAGTATTGCAAAGAAAATTTCCAGCTCTGTCTGGTCCCTTTGGTTTCTCTGTTCATAGTTGCTTTGTTCCATATCCGGTCGTGATCGAACATGATCACGACATAAATAAATTAAGTGGCAATGCGAACTTTGTTCTTGATCTTGAGAACGCTACGCCTTCTGCAAACGATTTCAGGTGAAATATAGATAAACTATAACTTTCAGTACTTAAGTTTTTCGAAAAGTCTTTGCTCTTCCCGCCAGGAAGTGGTGCAAAAATTACAACAGATTTCTGAACCTTCACAAGAGAATAATAATTTGATCAATATATATATATATATATATATATATATATATATATATATATATATATATATATATATATATTAAGAAAACACCATAGCTTCCCACTGTATCCACCAGAAAAATTGACCTATGGCCACCATATTTCACAACCATTCATCATTCCCATAAAATTCAGAAACATTTTCATCACCTCATAAAAAAACGATCTCATGATGTCACCAAATGCCCTACTGCCTCACCACACTGCGTAGGTTAAGAGTGCTGTTGGGTATTTCAAGGAATGAGGCAGTTAATTCAAACAAAAAGGCTAGTTTCAATGAAAAGAGGTACTAAATGAAGTATTTGTAGAAACTGAACTAACGTCATTCTTTGACACAGAGTTAAGTGTAGGAGTTTTATTGACTTCCATAAATCACAATGCATCATCAGGTACACCAGCTCTACCACCTGATATTCGAAAGATTACCTTGTTTGAAACTATTAATATAATTCTAAGTTCTACAATTAATTTTGTGTTGAAATAGATATTCTGTATAATTATATAACCCTAAAAAGTAAAAAACTTACATAACTTCCGTAACTTCAAGGATAAAACACTAAGAGTAGAAGAGGTGGAGTTAGAAATTCTTGTGTAATAAGTAACTCTAAATTTATTACACATATTATAAATGTGTATAATATGAACTCTCTTTCAAATTCTGAAGGGCGCAGGGGTAAAATACAGGGAGCGAAAGGCTATTTACAATTTGTATAGAAACCAGATGGCAGTTATAAGAGTTGAGGGGCATGAAAGGGAAGCAGTGGTTGGGAAGGGAGTGAGACAGGTTTGTAGCCTCTCCCCGATGTTATTCAATCTGTATATAGAGCAAGCAGTGAAGGAAACAAATGAAAAATTCGGAGTAGGTATTAAAATCCATGGAGAAGAAATAAAAACTTTGAAGTTCGCCGATGACATCGTAATTCTGTCAGAAACAGCAAAGGACTTGGAAGAGCAGTTGAACGGAATGGATAGTGTCTTGAAAGGAGGATGTAAGATGAACATCAACAAAAGCATAACAAAGATAATGGAATGTAGTCGAATTAATTTGGGTGATGCTGAGGGAATTAGATTAGGAAATGAGACTCTTAAAGTGGTAAGGGGTTTTGCTATTTGGGGAACAAAATAACTGATGATGGTCGAAGTAGAGAGGATATAAAATCTAGACTGGCAATGGCAAGGAAAGCGTTTCTGAAGAAGAGAAATTTGTTAACATCGAGTATAGATTTAAGTGTCAGGAAGTCGTTTCTCAAAGTATTTGTATGGAGTGTAGCCATGTATGGAAGTGAAACATGGACGATAAATAGTTTGGACAAGAAGAGAACAGAAGCTTTCGAAATGTGGTGCTACAGAAGAATGCTGAAGATTAGATGGGTGGATCACATAAATAATGAGGAGGTGCTGAATTGGATTGGAGAGAAGATATGTTTGCGGCACAACTTGACTAGAAGAATGGATCGGTTGGTAGGACATGTTCTGAGTCATCTTGGGATCACCAATTTAGTATTTGAGGGCAGCGTAGAGGGTAAAAATCGTAGACCAAGAGATGAATACACCAACCAGATTCAGAAGGATGTAGGTTGCAGTAGGTACTGTGAGATGAAGAAGCTTGCACAGGACAGAGTAGCATGGAGAGCTGCATCAAACCAGTCTCAGGACTGAAGACCACAACAACCATAACAACCACATTATAAATATGTATAGAAAGACTGCATTTCAATGAGTTACACAAACAAATGAAATGGAACTCTTCTAAATACATTATTCATTCCATTTAAATTTATGACTTACGACTGGTAGAATGAGCTGAAATGAGGTCAGGATAATATGTACAATTGATGAGAAATATAACTATTAACAAAATGGTGCGTTTTCTAAAAAATATATAAACTGTATTTAACATAGAAAGGTAACTGGTAACGATATTAATGAATTCTTATCAGTTTTCCCAGAACAGAATTTCTCTTAAAAAGTTAATAGAAAAAAAATCATCTTTAGTACTTTCAAATAATATATAAAATAAAATTAATCAGTATTACTGGTGTTCTTTAGTAAATGTGACTAAATTAGCAAAAAAAATTTCTTTAAAGGGAAAAATATTCAAGAATACTGATAATCGTAAATGGATAAGTTACATTCCAAAATATCATAGAACCTCATCCAATAAGAAGAGGTCGGTTTTGTAGTACATTAACATATGCAGGATAATAGATATGAAAACTTTATTTTTTTTGAGTCATCAGTCTTCAAACTCATTAGGTGTGACCAACTAGTTTCTAATCCTGTACCAATCTCTTCATCTCTTAGGATTGTTTACACCTGATAGCCTCCTTACATTGTTGTATATTTAGCAATCTAAGGATTCGCTTGATCTTGTGCCTCTCTACAGCTCTTTCCATTACCACAGAAGCTATTTCTTGATGTCTTCACGATTAAATTACCATTATTTCCCTTCCTACACTTAATGTTAAGCAAATAATTTTTTACCTTATAGGTCCACTTAAATCTGACAATGCTGCTGTGAAGCCACATCTCATATGCTTTTATCTCTATTCTTCACACAGTTCATAAGTATCTTTCATATAACAATATAATCCAGACATACCTTTTCAAATGTCAAGGCACCTTAAACTGCCGCTAAATCTAATAACAACATCATGTATTTCAGATAAAAAAAATTTATTTCCTGAAAAAAGGTATGTGAAAGAGTTATCTGAGCAAAAAACACAGAAGTGTAAAGAGTTATTTAAGTGTTTTACTATTATTTGGATAATTTATGTATCTGAGGTTACATATTTTGTTTATTCACTTCCAATACAAAGAGGTTAAATGATTAAAGCGTACAAATCACACATAACAATATATGTTAATATTACAGAAGAGCTGTGTTCATTATAAAGAATGACATTGTTCTCTCTGATCATGTAGTTCTTATAAGATAAACACAGTTATGATTGATGCTGTTTATAAGTATTGCATAAAGTTTTCTGATTCTATATATCTTTGAGAGTAGATTAAACTTCACGTTAACAGTTCACCAGAATATATTTTTCAGAGAAAAATTTATTATTGAGTACAGATTTTTAAAATAATTTGTATGTATTTCTACTTTCTCATCTAATAAGACAGTTAAAAGTAATGATGACACTTATTACTGTGTCAAAATTGTTGATACTCCAGTGAACTGATCATTAGTGTTCCCAATTCTTACTGCTCTTTCCACGAAATATAATCAATGTATTATACCTGAGAAAAATTTTATAACAATATCATTTGTTGAAATATTTGGCTATTTGCAAATAAATTTTTACTCGTCTTCATTTGCAGTAAACCTCTGACATGTTAGAAGTAATAATATTAACTTCAACAAGTTACAGTAATAAGCTAGTTCATATGTGTTTTAAACAAATATCATAAAAGAGTGTAAATATTATTCTGTACTGTAGGAAGTCTTCAGTTTCTTATTAACTTCCTTTTGGGGAAAAAAGCATACAATTACTGACTCATATTTCTTTACTATTCTTGTACAAGTTTTCATGGTGATTTTTGCTTCAATACTCCATTTTTTGGAGAAGGGGGATACTAATTTCCATCCAGCAATGCTGACTAGAATTTCCTTGATCTGCATAAGTCATATTAGTTAGATGCCTAGATAACTGTTGAGAAAGGGTGATGTCATTTTCTTTCCCTATCCTCAAGGATTGAAACTAGTGCCACACCACTAAAGCCTGTCAAGGACCTGAATTTTAATCTCACTATTAATGTGTTATGTATTTTAAGCCCATACCTAATAGGCATTCTTCCTCATGTGATGTACTACATGACAGTTAAATTTCCACTTCCAGCTGGTGCAATTATTTTGGAGATAAGAAGAGTGAGAAACTAAGTGTGATAAACATTTATTAACTTAACAATGAAGTGTTCTGTAAATTCATACTGACAAGAAAAATTATAAAATTTAAGATTAACTCACTTGAAACAGAGCAGCATTCGAAGGAAAAAATTAAAATTCTGAGGAATTTATCAAACTCACATAGTGACTGAGAAAAGACATGCAGTTTTATGTAGGCAACTAGGTAGATAAGTGTGGTGGAAGCTTTGAGGAAAATATTGATTAGGACTATTATTTGAGCATAAATTTCACTTATTGCAAAGTCTAACAAACATTTTTTGAGCAAATTTATTGAAACAATGCAAATAATTAAATCCATATGCTGGCAAACACTAAGAATTAAATACTATTACTATAATTCATTGCACTATTCTCACATCTGTGCTGAATTTAAAGTACGTATGTCACTATGTTAGTGATTTATAATGACAACACACCAACATATCCCATTCATTAGGCAGCATAATAAATTCTGTTGACCTAGTGTTTCTATACAATAAAGAGACTGACAGAAATAAATGTGATGGCGAGAAACAGTTGTTTGACACATGCTGCACAATCAGTGAATGGCATTATACAATTAGAAATTACATAAATTTGATGTACTTCCTGTTTACACAAACATATATGTGAATGTAGTAATAAATATTCTGTCTGTGAATTTGTGAGAATATAATGCAATACTGTACCATGACACTGGATGTCCAATATTACTGTACCACTCTGACAATGCCACAACATTCCTACAAACCTCCTCATCAAATTAAAAATTGAGGAGATATTATGTTTACACACTGGTCAGCCACTTGTTTCATGTAGAAAATTTTGAACAAATTTGCTCACAAACTGATTACTGTGTCAATGTGTCTAGTATTTCACATGTACATAAAGCATCATCACAAAAATATTGAAGTACACAGCACCGTAGAAACATTTTGCAGAGTGCAAGGGTAAAACATAAATACTTACGTTGGTGAAATTTTTGGAGATTTATAATTAGTATGTGAGTTTTATATCCACTTTTATATCCACCCATATATGCTACTTCTGCCAGTGGTAACTATTCTGTCACAATAGGTCCTGTTCTTTTCTTTCTGGCAGCCTGAGGCCTACACTGCATTCGCATCCACGGTTTCAGAAACAGTGCCAGCGATGGTGCTTTAAAATTTATGAAGAAAACCCCTAAGTGTTGGGAGACTGTTCGTGGGTAGATACAGACAATCAACTGATAATCTAGTCTGCACATCACTGACAGTTACTGTATACTTAAGGGGAATGCAGGCAAACGAAATATCAGATGAAGCAGTCAAGGAGGCGTGTAGTGATAGATGGTTCATTTAATCACCATCCTAAATGCTATCACATTGCTCTGAAGGTACAGAGTCGTGTCTGGATGGGAAGAAAGTGGCTAGAAGTGACAGTCAGTATGCTCTGTTACTAAGGTCGCAATTTGGCAATGTCAATCCACATTCCAGTCTCACAGACGAGGTTAAGCCTTGAGTCATCTTCATAAAGGACACATTTCTTTGATGAATGGCTTCGTGTTCCATCCAGAAGACCCTCGAAAGTATGGTGCTTGCACTGTACACGTCGCAGTACGACATATTTCACTTAACTGCATTCCATATTCAAACAAGAGAGCAGTGACTAAAGTAACGGCAGATCTGCCCTCGGTTTTGTTTGACAATGAGACAATTATTGTACGAGTTGTAAGACTCTGTGAAAGGTTCAACTTCCTCTAAAAAAAAGGTGAGCCCTATATAATGTATTATCAGGATCACTGGTTCCTTCACCCTTTTTTGGAAATGATCAGTTATTTTAGCTTTAGGTTTGTGTTATCCGCAATCGAATCGACAATTTTAAACTACTAAAGGTTCCGTGACAGTCTGACTGTGTGGGAGAACGAGGGTGAGTGTGGGAGAGAGTAAGTGCATTTATTTCTTAAGATTTTATGTACCTCTCCTTAATGTTTTAACGTATTAACCACATTCATTTCTAATTATCGTAATAAGGATGCAGATAACCTCGTTTCGATCGACCATCCCCGCCCCCCCCCCCCCCAAAACACACACACATACATAAATGGTGCCACAGAAGCACTATGATTATTTTGTAACAGAAGTCCGACGTTATCCAGCATGTGTAATGTTCAGCTTCGCGGTAGATTAACTATGAAATTATAACCAAATTTCATTTTTACATATAAAATTGAGAGAGTATTATGACATAAGTGACAGAAGTACTAGAAAGAGTCACAAATAGCCGCAGATCGACGTTAAAGAAACCGGCAGCAGAAAACTGTAATTCCTTCGCGGACAAACGAAGGGCACGTAGTGTTGTACCGTGTCGCGCGAGTGACTGACACCTGTCCAGTAACACGCTGACAGCGGTTGCTCGCTCTGCTGCAGATGAACACAACCAGCACATTACCAGTTGGTTGCTACACATAACGAGCAGCACTGAACAACTCACGAATATGGTTCTCGTGAAATCGGGCCATTTGGGTACCAACAGCACAACCGAGTATGCTAGTGACACCATTTGTATCAAGTTGCTGAGGACTTGTAATGACAGGGCGAACCCAAAGTGTTGACCGCAGAGGCGGGCGATGCGGTGCAGAGCCAGCCTGGCGCGCTGCAGCCGCCGCAGCTCACCCTCCGCCACCCACCACTGTTCTCCGGAGGTCGCCGCCTCCTCCAGCTCCGTATCCCTGCGCAGCGGTGGCCGCACACTCCTCAGCAGCTGCCAGCGAATGGCACCCATCCGGTGTCGCACCACAGCCACTACCCCAAGAAACTGCATGTACCAAAGCCAAGAGTAGGTTCCAAAGTAATAAACGGGTTTATAGTGCCAACCACCACCATAAGCTTCCGTTGTACTGATCGCAATATGACCTACAACGAGCACAAGAAATCCTACAAAGATAGCAAGTGAGACGCGACGGGTCTGCACGAATGCTTGTCTCCTGTAGCTGCGCTGCTGCTGCGAAAGTAACCCGTCCACTGTATCCACGAGACTGATAATTTCACTTACAAGCTTGCAACGGGTCATTAGACATGAGCTTAACTGAGCCGCTGATTGCATCCACGTCAAAAGAAAGCCCAAAACTACAGGCAGTTTCTGAGTATGGATACTGAATAGCAGTGTCTGTGTCCAGATGTGGCTGTAGCTACAGTATAAGCCAATTACCACGATACACACTAACCACACTACGGTTGTGACAGTGCTGGTATCTTTCCAGCCCCGCACTTTGCAGCTGATGGTTTCCAGATTCTTGTGTTTGCTACTCGTCACGAGGAGGCCACATAATCTACTCACCACGTACAGAGGTTTGATGGCGTTCTTGAAAGTATACTCACTCATCTTAAGCTGTGTGTACTACAAGAAATTAAGTAAGAGTTTCGACTTGAATATACAGTAAGAGAATCACTTTAAAACACCTTTTTTACGGCCATGGACATTGTGTTTTACTTATGTCTTAATATTCTTGACTGAGTACATCATAAACCAAAAGATTAACGTCACGCATTACGTTTATTTTTTACGGTCGTTGGTTGTCGATTACTCCAGCAGTCACCCGCGTTGCGACTGAAGTTCGGCGTACGAAGCTCATTAAATTACTTCGGTATTCCATTTCTTAATCGAAGAATTATCTAGTGCTCTGCGTCCAATTACCTCGCCACTCTGTCGATATTAGCAGCTACTTCTAATAAATGTTGTCTGCTCTAATTAAGATTGTCTTACCTCTTTTTACGATATTAATTGCTCTTATTATCTGTGATCCAACACAGGGATGGAATTTTGACTCCTATTTTCGCTAAGCAGCGAAATTTTATTACAAAACAGGTTATCTTTCGAGGTGGCACAGTCGTTAGCACATTGTATTCATATTCTGAAGGTTCAGATCTGCGTCCGCCAGTCCAGATTTAGGTTTCTCATGGTTTTCCCTGATTAGTCCAGGCAAATACTGGGATGGCTCCTTTGAAAACAGTACGCCGATTTCCTTTCCCATCCTTTCATAATCGGAGCTTTTGCTCCGTCTGTAGTAACTTTACTGTCGATGGAACGTTAAAATTCTAAGCTTCCTTTCTTTCTTTCTTGCTTCCTTCTTTTCTTGTGTCTCTGAAAACCATACTTGCAACTGTACTAAACAATTTATGTGTAAATACACAGCAGAAATCGATACAAACAAATTTATTTCTAAACATTTGTAAGTGAAATTGACACCAGTAACGCAAAGCTGCGAGGCACTTCAGAACAAAAGTCAGATTCATAAGACAGAAAAGGAGTCCATAACATGATTGTGACCAGTTTCATTCTTTGAAAAAATAGTGTAAACTGATGTATAATCGTACTGAAGTCCAGAACCCATGTTTAAATGTTTGTCTCAGCTTTCAATTTGTTCCGTTCTCTCTCTCTCTCTCTCTCTCTCTCTCTCTCTCTCTCTCTCTCTCTGTGTGTGTGTGTGTGTGTGTGTGTCCCTCTCTCGCGAGAATGGTACAGCTAATAGAGAGATCGTGGGGTCGGCGGACCCTTTGCCATTTTATTCATGCATGTGTCAGTCAATTAGATTCTAGTACCTTAGGAATCAGGGATGAGAATGTCGTTTGGTAGCCTATATCCTCTTTCTACATCACAACTACACACTTGTATTAACAGGTTCCTTTTTTTTTTTACTTCAGTATTAGTCCACATCATTCTCACTGCTGATGAAGTACAAGTCCTGCTATGTGATGAATCACAGACGCCAGACTGGAATGCAAGTTGGTGCGACAGTGAGTGAGCTAATAATTGAGACTGAGACTGACCGTCCGCAGTGGCGAAGGCGTTGGCGATGTATTGCTTGCGAGCTTGCGAGTCTGTGTTTAGCCTCTCTGCTGATAGGTGCGCTTATTCCATCGCCTACTACCGATCTTCTTGCTACATATATGCCGACAGGTGTGCTGGTGACAGCGTATGCCATCTCATTTCTCTCCCCCCCCCCCCCCCCCCCCAAAACAAAATGCCACACTGTCGTCGTGCAGGGAGGATGCGAACGACAATGGGGAGGGAGGAACATGTCCTGACATTGAGATAAAGGATGGTGTACACCCGACCATAGCACATCATCTGGCTTGTGAGGCAACAGGAACATCCTCCAGAAAACTCCTACCAGGTCACACGTCCAGGCCGTGGGGCGATGTTAGCCACGTCGACGGCGATGGAGGGTCCAGGTCCATTGGGTCAGCGAGCGGGGATGGCAGGGCGAGGGCGCATCGTCCATCCACTCCTCCTGCGGTGCCGTGGGGCACCAGCGGGTGGCTGCGAAGGCCGGGTAAATCTGTGAGTCACTGTGAGTCACTGAATCTGGGAGAAGAAAACCAGCAGAATCACCAGATAAATGACGCGACCAAATTTGGTTCTGGTGGCTAAGCTGCAAAGCATTGGGACCTGCAATCAAGTACTTAGAAGAGCCTACATATTCCTGGGGCACACCTCTTTCCCAGCTACTACGGTTGCCATAAACCCTGAAAGGAACAAGATCATGTGGCGCGAAGCGATACTTGCGGACCATTGGCGGCGCCGCATGCTGTGGTTGGTGTAGCAAGTGTAGCAGTGTCCGACGGCGGCGGCCATGTAGAAGTTCAGCCGGTGATGGTGGGTCTCATGGGTGGGAGCAATAGGAGGCGAGAAAGAATTGCAACGCCAGTTCCCATGTGTGGGTGTTGCGAAGCTTGGCCATCTGTTGCTTGAAAGTGCGTACGAAGCGTTGTGCTTTTCCATTGGACTGTGGGTGAAACGGGGCTCTAGTTAGATAACGAATGCCATTGCGTTCACAAAACTGTTCAAAATCACGTGAAGTGAACTGTGGTCCATTGTCCAACACAAGTACTCCTACTTCTGGCAAATATTCTGCGCAAAATATGGAGGACAACGCTTGAATGATGCTACTTCCTGTGGTAGAAGACAATGGCACCTCAAATGGGAACTTGCTAAAAGAACCTACCACTATGAGTCAGCAAGTGTTCCTAAACTGTCCTGTAAAGTCGATTTCCACTCGTTTCCACGGAGATTGAGTCTTAGGTCAAGCTGAAAATGTTTGTGGCAGAGTTTATTGGTTTTCCGCGCATGCGACTCTGTGATGTCATCTGTCCAATATGGGTGTTGCATACTCTGCCAAGTACAGTGCCATCACTCTAACTATCTAATGCGAGCAGTTCTCCAACGTCCTTAGTGGAGAAAACGCAACACTTCCTTTTGTAACACTTTGGGAATAAGAAAACGACATTTTCCACTGTCATTTTGAACTAGAATCATACCCTGTTGAACTGAAATATTATACCCACGTGCAAAATATCGACTCACTACTGAGTTCTGGATACTGTTCAATGAATGAGACAGCCAAGTGCGAATGTAGTGCAACAAAATCTTCAGATGTGGGTCTCCATCCGTGGTCTGTGCAATTTTTCTGTTGCGCAAGGGAAAAGATTCTAGCAATTCAGAGACCTGCGTGTCGATTTGGCAACAAGAAGTGGCAGATTTACCGAAATCAGAGTCTAGGCCAATCGGAAGGCGAGACAGGGCGTCTGCATTGCCATGCTTTGCCGTAGGTCTGTACACAATTTCATACTGACACTGCGAAAACAACAAAGCCCATAGTTCCAATTTTTGGGCAGTGCATGTAGGAACCGGCTTTGACGAATGAAACAAGGACTTCAATGGCTTGTCATCTGTCACCAAATAGAACTTGAGGCGCTACAAATAGTAATGAAATTAGGTCACACCATACCCAATAGCGAGAGCTTGTTTTTCTGTTTGTTAATAACTGCACTGCGTTTGAATGAGCAACTTTGTGCCAAAAGCAATAGGTATGTCTTGTGCAAAATTTTTGTGTGAAAGCACAGCGCCGCTTCCGTAGAAAGAAGCGTCGACTTGCAAAACTACTGGCTTGGCAGGGTCAAAATGGACTAAGCATCTGTCACTGTGAGCAAGGCATTTTTGAGTTTCTTAAATGCATCTTGACAGTCTGTAGTGCACATAAAATATACAGTTTTTGCGACGATATTGATGCAATGGAGTTGTGATCTGAGCGGCATTCGGTATGAACCGAATGTAGTATGTCATCTTGCCTAGTACTGACTTTAGTTCACACGCATTAGCCGGCTGATGTGGACGAGTGGTTCTAGGCAGTTCAGTCTGGTACCGCGTGACTTCTACGGTCGCAGGTTCCAGTCCTGCCTCCATCATGGATGTGTGTCATGTCCTTAGGTTAGTTGGGTTTAAGTAGTTCTATGATCTAGGAGACTGATGACCTTAGATGCTAAGTCCCATAGTGCTCAGGGCCACTTGAACAATTCAGACACATTACGAGGAATAGGCAGGTCGTGGGTTGCAAAGAAATGAGATTGGAGGGGGTGCACATCCTGACTGTTTCTCATATGACCTAAGTACTGTAGTTAAGTTTGCAAGAAGTTACACTTTTCGATACGACACTTGAGCCCTGCTTCTGACAACACTCGAAAAACACTACGCAAACTGGCAATATGTTCCCCTGGTGTACGACCTGAGACGGCAATATCGTCAAGGTAGTTTGAACAAAATAGCAATTTAGCAGTCAGCTGATCCAAATAACGTTGAAAAATGGCAGGTGTGGAAACACTGCGGAAGGGCAAACACAAATACTTGAGCAGTCGTACGTGTGTATTTATAACAAACACTTTCTATGATTCTTCATCCAATATAATTTGCAAGTAGGCATTACGAAAATATATTTTAGAAAAGTAACGTCCTGCAGCCAAACCGGTCCTTGAGTCCCTCAGGGCGAGGTGACTGACAAGTGTCAGCTAATGTCTATGAGCTGACTGTAAAGTTATAGTCAACACAAATGCGAATGCGACCAGAAGGCTTAGGCAACAAAATGAGAGGAGTTGTCCATTGACTCGCTTGAAGAGGAGCAATTAACAACGATCTTGCAATTCTTTCAATTCACTGCCTACTTTGTCTCTTAAAGCAATTGGAACGGGACTGGCACGGAAAAACTCCGGTGTGCATTATCTTTCAATGTAACATGCGCTACAAAGTTATCAGCTTTTCCCATTCTGTCTGAAAGTAGTTCAGGAAATTCTTTCAGTAAGCTAGCTGCATTGTCTTTCGAGTCAAAAGCCGATATTGAAAGTACATTGTCTTTGATGCCAAGGCCAAAAAATCAACGTAAAATTCACTTTTCTAGTTTGAGATTTGTAAGTGGCAGGCCAACTGCACTGTCCAAGCATTACAGTTTTCTGTCAGTTGTAAGCAGTGAAGTGCTTCGTAGATTTAGAAGGGCGTGGTGAGCGAAACTGTTCGAACGTGACACGATTAAGCAAAGTTACTGAGGCACCTGTATCTAACTGAAAGTTCACACGACGGCCAGCAGTGCGAAATGAGACAAACCGTTCGATTGAACATCGTTGCACAGCACTAGGGCGGGAAGAAGGCAAAGCCTCACTCTTACGTTTGTCAGAATCTGTTGTAGATTAGGAAAATGCAACGTTTACTGCATGTGCACGAGCCTATTTATTCCGGGAGGGAGCAAAATTGGCGTTTTTGTGCCGTTGCCAACAAACTGCTTGGGCACGGCCTTTTTCCCCAGGTGTAACACGTTGCGTTACGTGATAGGCAATCCAGTCTTTTATGGCGAGAAAAACGTCTGGGGCAAGGCTTAAATAAAATCACAGGCCTTTTCACATGTGTACGTGGCTGTCCGCGCGGCTGTGCGCCCGCTCGTTGTTGTGGCTGTTTGGGGCTTTCGCGAGCAGGGGGCGAGTCGACCCGACAAATCGGAGCCTCGACAAACTTACCGGCCGCTATGGCACCCGAATCACATTGTTATAAGATTTGTAGTACTTGCGGAAGTGATGGATCAGGGTACTTTAGGATCTGTTCCCGAATTCTGCTATGCGGGACACTTAACGTTGTAGCATCGCGTATCATGAGCTGATTGTAAAAGTTGCCACAACTACACTTAAAATTACACTTCCTAGTCATGCCCGTTAATTCCGTGTACCACTGGCGGTACGCCTGCTCCTGCTTTTTCTGCAACCGAAAAACTGATATCTAATTGCAGCTACTTCGATTTGCTGCTCATGGTACTGAGCTAATGCTGCGATTCGTTGGTCATAGCTGAGTTTCTCGGGAGACGCGATTGGGAAGAGTTTTTGTATTAACCTTAACACTGGGGACCGCGCAATCGAAAGGAGGTATTGTAACTCTACAGAACCTCGAATACGATGATCTTGAGAATGTGTTTCAAACTGAGTCATGTATTGGAGCCATTCTTCTTCTGTGTCATTAAACTGCGGGAGTCGTGGTACGCTGGTTGGCTGCACTTGTTGGGCTGGTTGGTTGGTCTGTAGTACGGCCGTCTTGGCTTGTTCAGCCAGTAGTTGTTGTACCGTTGTCGGTAGGGCAGCAATTTGTTGGTTCTGAAACTGATAAGGTTGCGTTAGATCCATCACATTGTTCGTCTGTGGCCGAGGTGCGGGGGCAGGGGGGACAGGGCGAGGTAGTCATGGTTTACAAAAATATGTTATACCATAATACAAGCAAATCCTCTGAAAAGAGAAATTGGTTAGCTCTGCGGCTCTCTCCCCGCCATCAGGAATACATGCAAGAACACAACAACTGAGCAAACAGAAATCAGCACCCTTGCAATCTAAAATACAGGAGAAGCAAGGAAAATCTTTGGCCAAAGTTGATTAACTTCCATCACCACTATCCTCGTCGCCACTGTAGTGTCGCTCTGTTCGGTCTTGTACCATAGGAATCAAGGAAGAGGACGATGTTCGGTACCGCTATCCTCTTTCTACAACACAACTGCACACACGTATTAACTGCGTTCTTTATTTACTTAAACAGTTACTTAACCTTAACAGTGTTCATGTGTTATGGTACAAGCTCTCCAGTATTGGTCCACGTTAGCCTCACTGCTCATGAAGTACAGGTCCCGCTATGCGATGAGTGACAGACGCTAAAGTGGAGTGCGTGTTGGTGCGACAGTGACTGAGGTAGTAACTGAGACAGACTGTCCGCCGCGGCGATCTAAGTACTTGCGATCGAGACGGCGTTGGTGATGTATGGCTTTCGTGTCTGTCTTTGGCCTTTCTTCTGATACGCGCGCTCAATGCTGCGCCTGCTATCGATCTTCTTGCTACATCTTTGCCGACCGATGTGCTGGCGACAACTTAAACCAGCACAGTCGATGTCGCATTCCCTCGAAATGACGCCAAGGGAGGACCGAAAAGACATAAATTAACTTTACAGCTTCGCTTCACGCTCACATTTCGTCGGATGTATTTGAATGGTCCCTAGCAGTAATTCTACCGTGTACCAAAGCCGTCGCCAAACAATTAAAAGGGACATGATCACATTCAATTGGGTTGCAGGCGACTGCTGTCGTTGGAGAATAGGTGAATCGTAAGGGAGGGGGGGGGGGCGGAGGGGGAGGAATTAACAGTGTCAAACAATGTCACAAATGTAGTACTGTTGTTAATCGCACACCGCGAAGTGTCGCTTTCGACACGAAATGTGTGGGAATAAACGCCCCAAAGGAGGGGGTGGTTTCATTAATGCCTTTTATGCCATCACCTTTGCAAGTCTTATGTCGATACAGAGCGGTGGTGTCTGAAATGTTCTCCTCGGCCACCCATATGAAACCCGCATGATTTCAATGCTGGGCTTCAGGCTTCTGAACTCAGTCGCAGAGGCGTTAAAACAAGGCGTAAAATGTGATGACCTTACCAACGTTCGATACATCCACAGTGACACTGGGCAGAATTGTGGCGAAATTTTCTGTCAGTGTGACAATATTAACCCACGTTACACCTCAAATGAGCTTCTGAGCCCCGGTCTTCTTTTCGCATGTGTCGGCACCTTGCTGTTTGAAGCGTCACGCCGCCCGAGTGAGATGTTGCAGGGCGTCACGCTTTTGAAGGCTGTAGGTACATTTGAGCGCCATTTCAAACTCTTGAATCGTAATGGGTAACACCTACGAGGATTAGAAATGTGAGCCTTTAATTTACTGCGTCGTGTATTTAGTAAAAAAAATGGTTTATTAACAATAGAAAAATGAAACAATGATGTTGATAAAGCGCTAGTATATATTTACGACCAATCTGATATTATAGTGGTATGCTAATGTCAGTAAATATTTAACTTAAGGTCCTAGATTAACCTAGTCACTTTCGAGCTCACACTCTCAATTTTGACATGTATAAAAGTTATTCGAACGTGAGGTACGTCAATCACGTCGTCACTCCCTACATTCTGCAAACTAGATGAATATTTATTTAGCTTTACTATTATAAAATGATCGAAGACTCACCATTATTGTCATCCTCTTGTTCACTAATCTCCAATTTTTGGTTCGTACCTCAATTTACTTTCTCTCTCATTTTTACATTATTTTTTGAATTACTTTCAGCTGATTTTATATTTGAACGTTTGATTCATTTTTAATTGTATTTTCACATAGTCTTTAAGCTGTTTTATTAACTGCCGAAGCTTTTGAAATTGTGACATTTCTTTTTTGGGAGTTCTTTCTACTCTGATTGAAAAAAAAAACACAATACCAAAAAATAATTAATGCAGATTAATGAAATTTCGGGAATAAGTTTGTTTAGGTAACATATTTAAGAGATTAACACTGCAAGGTCAACAGGTTAATGTAAGCCATTGATAAGCCATTGAGAATGTGAAATGCTGGTACATTAATAGCCGTTATAACCGCCAGATGTTGAATGCAAGCATGCAAACGTGCATGCATTGTGTTGTACAGGCACTGAATGTCAGATTCTGAGATGGAGTTCCATGCTTATGGCACTTGGTTGGTTAGTTACAGGGACGGTTAATGGTGTTTTTGGATGACGCCTGAGTTGTCGCCCGATGGTATCCCATATGTGCTAGAGTGAAAACAGATCTGGTGACTGAACAGGCCAGGGGAACAAGTCGATGCTCTATGGAGCATGTTGGGTTGCAACCGCTGTATGTGGCCGAGAATTATCCTTCTGGAAAACAACCCCCAATAACATCATAGCTCCACATGTAAGCCCAGTGTATCTAACACAGGAACAGGTTGGTAGCAGGCCCTCAACTGGCCTCCTTCTAACCATCGCACGGCCATCACTGGCTGGCTCTAAGCACTATGAGACTTAACATCTGAGGTCATCAGTCCCCTAGACTTAGAACTACTTAAACCTAACTAACCTAAGGACATCACACACATCCATGCCCGAGGCAGGATTCGAACCTGCGACCGTAGCAGCAGCGCGGTTCCGGACTGAAGCGCTTAGAACCGCTCGGTCACAGCGGCCGGCCACGGCCATCACTGGCAGCGAGGCTGAATCAGCTTTCATCAGAAAATACAAGATACCTCGCCCATGTCCTTCAACGAGCTTTCGCCTGACACCACTGAAGTCTCAAATTGCGTTGGTTTGGGGCAGTGGAATGCACGCTACACGGCGGTTGGATCCTTGTAGTAACGGATTTGTAAAAGTGCGTTGCGTCACTCTGGTGCCAACTGTTGCTCATACTGCTGGTGCAGAAGCATTACGATGCGCCACAACCATACGCTGGACACGTTGGCCTTCCCTCTCGCTAGTCCTACGTGGCTGTCTGGAAACCGGTCCTCTTGCGACCGTACATTCTCGTGACCACCGCTGCCTGGGATCGTGTACAGCGGCTACATTCCTGCCAAGTCTTTCTACAATATCGTGGAAGGAACATCCAGCTTCTTGTAGCCCTTGTGCACGACTCATTCAAACTCAGTGAGATGATGTATACTGTCTCTCCTTTTGTTTGATTTTAATTTTGTGTATTACGTCATGTTGCATCTTACGGGGATAAATAATAAGAATTTCAAATGAACATCATTGAAAGAATTTCCAACAAAGCAACAATACAAGTTTGATTTCAAATCACACTCTGTAATGTAGCCAATGGAGGGATGAATAGTAATATGAAGTTAATTCTGTGCTTGGATTTTCTATCTGTGCGAATTATACAGATTATATTATTTGCATTCTGTTGTCTGACTACATGAAGAAAAGGTAAGCTAATTCGTAAATGTTCCCTATTCTTTGCTATGTTGTATCACTTGCTTTTGGTTATTAAACTTCTGCTAACAGTTACAAACACATTATATATTATATTGTTACACTTGAAATATATGCAGTGGATTTCTTTGGCACGATAAGATAATATTTCTGCTAAGCTGCTCTTACAACATGAGACACAAAAGGTAATTGTTTGAATTTTTATAGTAAGATCAGTCCAAACCCACTGGGAATCATACCAAAATTCATTACTTGCTTTGAAATTTTACGTGAAATTTAGTGTGCAGTCTTAGCTCATCTTTGCCAATATCTAGCTATAGATTCGCAATGAAATAAAATAATCTCCTCTGCACCAGCTAATTTTGCTGAAAGAGATATGGATTAATAATATTTCCAGTCATTACTTTTCTTTCTCCTGCGCTGTAGGAGGGCTGTTGAAATATTAAATTTCTATGCCCGTAACGGCGGCAGCTTCCGCCAACCGTCGTTCTGCTCCGCATCAAAAAAAGCTAAATTTGCTAATGAAGTGGGAATTATAGCTTGGCAAGCTATCTACAAAATTAATAGCACACTTTGTCACATATGATTATATTCTAAAACATAGGTTTCTTACTGCACACACATTTTTACAGAATCTTGCTTCTAATGGCGGCTAAACGTTTCAACAAACAAATCACGACTACCATTGATAAAGATGCAGCGCTGCGTGCGTCTGAGTCTTCGGCAAGTCAAGAAGAACAGAGAAATTATTACCCTTAGTTCGGTTACATATATAAAACAAAATGAAATTATATCTTCTTAGCTTCAGCAACTAATTAATTGTTTGTGGCAGTCTCTTTCTCTGACGGCCGCTGCGACCACTTTTACTTCTTTGCCTTTACATTTCACAAAGAAACAATAAATATAAATGTACAATTTACCATGATTTCATAAAGTGTTTATCCGGGAGACGTTACGGTTGATAATGTCGTCTTTGTCGCCTTAGAAGCATTCTTGACTAACATCAAGTAACCACGTCCAATCTCAATGGTACCGTTCACCACCGCAACAGCGTGTATTTCAAGCAAACCTGATTTCTATTCTCATAGTGGCGCTACTCGCGTCACTCTAATGGTACCCACTTAAAATCTGAAGACACAGCATATATCAGATGTAGAAACACTCCTACCAACGTTCGTTAATGTCGCACAAGTCTTTCTTGGTGTTGCGATTTTTTTTACCGTCACTGGACATTTTCCTATCGCCACTCTCTGGTAAAAGTTTCACTACAGGAGGTGGCCTGCTAGCACTTCTGAGTCTTAGTATCATAACCGAAGATTCGATTTCTTTTCGAGTTTAACCACAGTAAACGTAAGAAACCTGAAGAACAGATTTGATTTAATTCATTCTTGTCGACATAAGAAAATATCTTTCTCGTTTGGATAATAACCAACACCAATGAAAGGCCGAAAGGTCTGTTCATCTCACACCTGATCTTGGAGAACTGTCTCACAGTACCTTATCCAAGTTTGATAAATATATAATCCCCCTTGTTGCACTTCTGCAACAATGATGTCTGGAGCAACGTCTACTCAGTTTGTCTTTCTTTTAAGATTCACACTATTTTCATCTGAAATAAGCGAATAAAATACTAATATGAATTAAGTTTTTTACCTCCTCCCGCCCCTACCCCCATCAACACACACGCATGCAATTCGCTCCATTACGAAACTGATAATCTTTGATGACTCAGGAAGTGTTGTATCAACAGATAATTCCTTTGAATCCGTTTGAACGATAAACTTATTTCTCTCCCATACGATTCAGTACCTCTTCATTAGTTGTCCAATATATCCAACCAATCTTCAGCATTCATCTCTGCCATCCCCTTTCAAATAATTCTATATGATTCTAGAAACTTCCAAGCAGATTAAAACTGTGTGCCCGACCGAGACTCGAACTCGCGACGTTTGCCTTTCGCGGGCAAGTGCTGTACCATCTGAGCTACCGAAGCACGACTCACGCCCGGTACTCACAGCTTCACTTCTGCCAGTACCTCGTCTCCTACCTTCCAAACTTTATATGATTCTTGTCTGTGCGGTATATCGTCCGCGTTTCACTTCTGTACAAGGCAACATTCCAGACAAATATTTACAGGAAATACTTCCTACCACTTAACCTTAAATACTATACCATGTTAATAAAAGAATCTGCTTCAGAAATAATTTTTTTGCTATTGCCCGTTTGTTTATTACACTGCGCAAAAATTTTACGGGTCACTTTTTGGGACCACCGCAATTTTCCCCATTGCGAAGTAGATGTTTCTAATTCGGCTCAAAGTGCCTACAACGTTCCTCTGTAACGGTGCAAAAGCCTGACACACTGCAATATCACCCTCGAGCTCGATGGCACTTCAAACAGCAAGGCGTCAACATGTGCGAAAAAAGGCCAGAGCTCAGAAGTTCATGTGAGGTGCAAAGTAGGTGAATGACGTTACCGTGGCACCAACTCACGTTACAATTCTGCCCCACGCCACCGTGGATGTGTCGAGAGATGGGAAGTTCGTCACGTCTCACACATTCTCTTGACGATAAGAGGTCAGAACAGCTACGCCAAGCACTGGAATCACGTGGTTTTATAATGCGCGGACTAGGTGAACATTTCAGACACCGTTGCTCAGGAGCGACACGAAAAGGCTTCAGGGAGTGGCATAACAGCCAACAAAGAAACCGCCCCTCACATGGGTGTTCAATTGCACACATTTCGCAGTCGAAAACGACAGTCTTCAGTGTGATGTGCAGCAGAACGGCGGTCTCGACAACCTCTAACACTGCGATGAGTCCCCTCCCGCAGATGATTCATCCCTTTTCTAAGGAAATTGTGGGATAGCAGCCTCATTGAACGTGTTCTGACTCTTGTGTAGTGCCACCTCAATTTTTTGCTCTGGAACACAGGGGGAACCACTAATGACCCTTAAAACCGTCTGATGAAATTTTTACTTCATTTAAGGCAGGAAAGGATGTTCATGATTTTTCAATCATTCTGTTAAGTGCCCCATAATGACGCAGTCACATGAGGATATCACATTGACGCACGTATGAGTAAAATGACAAAGGGGCCCTCTAAACGCCCCCCCCCCTTCCCCTCCACCACACCATCCTATTTCTGGAGCAACCGTGATGCCACACACACACACCTTTGTTCAGCACTCTACAAATGTATACACAGTACACACACACGGTTTACAAACTTAGCCATTGGAGAAATGCTTCCACCCTTGGCCCGAAAGCCAATGATCATGCTCTCTTGTACATCAGATAAATCGCTCCATTTCTGCATTACATCAATAACTGCACTCCTTTCCCTGTCCCCCCCCCCCCCCCCCACATACCTTGTATACCATCCACGGCCAGTGCTGCCACCTGCTACCTGTGAGTGGTTACTATACGTCGGCATCGAGCATAGACGGTGGTCACATTAATGTGACTGGAACATTTCGCTTCCCATTTTTATAATTATTGGGTACTCATTGAATACTGCATTAAGTTAAATTTTTACGTAGTTACCCCACTGATCTTGGGTCATGCAAAATATTGTACTGGATGTCTGACAAAAAATTAATCGTGAGTACAAGCATTTTTAATATTGGGAAGTTTGCTAGTAGTGCAAGGAATGGATGACTAATTAATAAACATTGTAAATGATTTTTAATTAGCAATGTTCTCTTTATTTCCCTCCAAAGAAACATACTGTGGTTCAGTTAAGGTATAAATTTGATTGTAGCAATGCAGTAACGCAGGTTGTGAACTGAACTATCTGTGTGTATTCAAATACAAAGTTATTATGTAAAAGTTGTTTAACTAAAGCAAATTAGAAGTTATTTTAGTATTCAGTTTTAAATAAGTGGAAGGAAGATTAGGATGTGAAACTGCTTGGCAGATTAAAGTTGTGTGCCGGACTCAGACTCGATATCAGACCTTCCGTTTCGTGGGTAAATAACGCTATCCAATGTTATCTTGCAATGTCCTTTTTCCTAATCGTGTGCGTTGTATTGGTTTTGTTTCACCGCCTCCAACAGCTCTTTCTGATACCCTAACTCTTTCTTTATGTGAATTTAACATTCGACTCACTGTGAAACGACCAACACTTTGTTGCAGGCTCTTCAGGACTCAACACATTACAACATTTCCTTCATTGAACGTTACCAATATGTCAGAGACTCCAAAAACGTAATGTACGAATTGCCATAAATTATCTTGGGGATTCCGGCCCGAATTACACTGTTGATGGATGCTCTGTGATTATGGGTGCGGCGATGAAGGCATTTCTTCAGTGCTCTTACATCAGGTAAATCTCTGAAAGTTTCTTTCAAGTTCTCCACTGCGGCAAAAGGAATAGCTGGTCTGTGAATATGTTTCTCATCATATTTCTGTGCTCTGCACCATGAATCAAATCACTAAGGGCATAGACCATGACTGGATGATCGTCTTTTGAAGAGAGGTGAAAGAAAACTGCCCATACACCTTTTGTTATACAGTCTGCGCTACTGAAATTTTGCCTCATGACCATGTCATAACAATTTTTGATTTTGTCTTTGATAAGTTCTGCAATTCTACTTTTACCATCCAATCCTCTACCATCTTCCTAGTTCATTCCATTACACGTAATTTTCGGTCGTTAGAGCTTCGTACCCATTGGCTTTTTTACAGGACCTGTGCACTCCTATTTAGTGATGGTTACATTTTCTCCATATTTCTCCTCTTCACAGTTGCTTTGAAAGCTTTTGAATCCCCAACTACTAAATAATTGACAGATCTTATTTTTTTCCACTCTTCAGATTTTTGGAAAACGGAAACGTTCGCACAGTGTTCTGTTTAAATGAATTAATAAAACAGAATAAATACATATCATTGAGAAGGACAAATTCTGCTGATTAAGAACAATGAAGACAAAAACAAAACTTAACATTTCAAGATTTCAACTGGTCGGAGCCCTACAAGAGATTCTTAACAAATGGTTCAAATGGCTCTGAGCACTATGGGACTTAACTTCTGAGGTCATCAGT
The DNA here is from genome assembly GCF_021461385.2 of Schistocerca piceifrons. NCBI lineage: Eukaryota > Metazoa > Arthropoda > Insecta > Orthoptera > Acrididae > Schistocerca > Schistocerca piceifrons. The sequence continues at coordinate 133,332,015 of NC_060138.1, read as the reverse complement.
CCCCTAGAACTTACAACTACTTAAACCTAACTAACCTAAGGACATCACACACATCCATGCCCAAGTCAAGATTCGAACCTGCGACCGCAGGGGTCGCGCAGTTCCAGACTGTAGAGCCTAGAATCGCTCGGCCACACCGGCCGGCGACTCTTAACACTTGTTAATGTTTTGGATTCGACTTTCAGTTGCTAGATGTATGTTTTTGTAAAACATGGCTGAAAACTGCTAGCAACACCACTACATTTGGGCCGCGTGCGACCTTCGGGCTGCAGTTTGACGACTACTGCCTTAGCTCCTCACGCAGGCACCAGTGACCGTCCTATTACACAGGAACACATACAGTGTCTGCTGGCCTACAGGCTCGAATGGCCCCACGTCCATAGTATTGGTAAACGAAACACTCTGTTCTGTGAAATTAGGGGTTACCATCGGCTCTTGGTGGGTCGTAGTTAACCCTTTTCGCAATAGCAAGCGACGCTGAATCTTGTGTTATTTCACGGACTTGAAGATTCAATAAGTATATTTATTCTTAATCTACATCCACATCTACATGGTTACTCCGCAATTCACACTTAAGTGCTGGCAGAGGGTTCATCGAACCATTTTCATGCAACTTCTCTACCATTCCATTCTCGAATGGCGCGTGGGAAAAAGGAACACCTAAATCTGTCAGTTCGAGCTCTGATTTCTCTTATTTTACTACGATGATCATGTCTCTCTACGTAAGTGGCTGTCAACAAAATATTTTCGCATTCGGAAGAGAAAGTTGGTGATTGAAATTTCGTAAATAGATCTCACAGCAAAGAAAACCGCCTTTGTTTCAGTGACTGCCAACCCAACTCGCGTATCATATCGGTGACACTCTCACCCCTGTTGTGCAACAACACGAAACTAGCTGCCCTTCTTTGCACTTTTTCGATGTCCTCCGTCAATCCTACCTGGTAAGGATCCCACACAGTGCAGCAATATTAAAGCGGAAGACGGACAAGTGTAATGTAGGCCGTCTCTTTAGTGAATTTGTCGCACCTTCTTTCTGCCAACAAAGCGCAGTCTTTGTTTCTCGTTCCCCACAATATTACCTATGTGGTCCTTGCAATTTAAGTTGCTCGTAATTGTAATTCCTATTTATTAAGTCCAATTGACAGCCCTTAGATTTGTGCGATTTATCGTATACCCAAAACTTATCGGATTTACCCATGTGAATGACCTCGCACTTTTCTTTGTTTGGTGCCAATTGTCACTTTTCGCACCAAACAGATGGTTCAAATGGCTCTGAACACATCAGTCCCCTAGAACTTAGAACTGCTTAAACCGAACTAACCTAAGGACATCACACATGTTCATGCCCAAGGCAGGATTCGAACCTGCGACCGTAGCGGTCGCGCGGTTTCAGACTGTAGCGCCTAGAACCGTTCGGCCACTCTGGCCGGCGCACCATACAGAAATTCTCTCTAGATCGTTTTGTAATCGGAACTGATCGTCTGACGATTTTACTGGACGGTAGATTACAACGTAATCAGCAAACAATCTAAGGGGGCTGCTGAGATTATCACCTTGGTCATTGATGTTAATGAGGAACAGCAGAGGGCCTATGACACTACCTTGCGGAACGCCAGATATCACTTTTATTCTACTCGATGATTTACAGTCTTTCACTACGAACTGTAACCTGTCTGAGAGGAAATCACGAATCCAGTCACACAACTGAGACGATACTCCACATGCACACAATTTGAGTAATAGTAGCTTGTGAGGAACAGTATCAACAGCCTTCCGTGAAACTTTGCCAGTCTTGGGGATTTTGCGTTCTTCTGAATTTGGCATGCTTTTTTCGTTGCTTATGTAACTGTGTTCTGACGTGTTTTGTGTACCATGGTGGATCAGTCCCGTCTCTTATTAACTTATGTGGTATGAATCTATCTATGTTGTCTATACTATATCTTTGAATTTGAGCCATATCTAGTCTACACTTACGTAATTAGCTTGGAAGGAATGGAGACTCTCTCTTAGGAAGGCATCAAGAGAATTTTTATCTTCTGTTTTAAATAGATATATTTTGCGTTTATTTTTAGTGGTTTTAGTTGATATGGTCTTGAGCCTCGCTACCGTGACCCTGTGTTCCCTAATCCCTGTGACCGTCATGACGCTCTCTATTAGATCAGGATTATTTGTGGCTAAGAGGTCAAGTGCGCTTTCGCAACCATTCACAATTAGTGTGGGCTCATGAACTAATTGTTCAAATTAATTCTCAGAGAAAGCATGTAGTACAATTTCGGAAGATGTTTTCTGTCTACCACCGGCTGTGATCATGTATTTCCGCCAACATATCGAGGGTAGACTGAAGTCTACACCAATTATAACTGTATGAGTGGGGTACGTATTTGTAATGAGATTCAAGTTTTCTATTAACCGTTCAGCTATTATATCATTTGAGTCAGGTGGTCGGTAGAAGGAGGCAATAATTCTTTTGGTACGGCTGTTGAGTATAACCTCTACCAATAGTAATTCGCAGGAACTATCTATTTCAACCTCACTACAAGATAAACTACTACCAACAGACGCAAACACACCACCACCTACTTTATTTAATGTGTCCTTTCTGAACACTGTTTGCGTTTCTGTAAAAATTTCGGTAGAATTTATCTCCGGCAAATCCAGTGACTGGCACATTATACATTTTCACCCCTGACCACAATCTTACCTGCATTTATTAGTTACTCAGGAGTTAATATAATTATTAATTACTAAGCAGTTAGTATAATAATTAATAGGATTATGCGACAGGCAAGTGACTGTCACCTAGATGATAATGTAGTCAACAAACACTGAAACGAGTCACACGCGTGACAAAACCTCGAGCAACATCCAATCCACGGGTGGGCAACGGACGGCCCACAGTCCAGATCCGGCCAGCGATTTGTTCAGACCGTTCAGTGGAAAATTCGTGTGAGAGAGAGCGATGCGATCGCACTGTTCTCCGCCCTAGACACATTTTCGGATGCACACCATTACGTTGTTCGAATTTTTCTAGTTTGGTTTCTGTATAATACTGCCGACATATGCTAAGTTCAAGTAATGTAGATTTTTAAACTTTCTAAAATGAAAAATGAAATGACTGCCTACCACTGAATTAGTTGCACAAAAACAGCATATGCCTACTTTATTAGTCATCAAAAGTAATTTTAGACAAATTTCAGGGTTCTGTACCTGACTTGGTAAAATGCCACTCGTATGGGATCACTTCCTTGTCCGTTCGTAAGTCTGCCAGTCTGTCCGACTGTTGAAAGCCATTTTTCTCGTGATCTGGTAAATCTATCATGTTGAAATTTATGTTACGTGCTAAGGTCTATTGTCCATTGGCGGTGTACAAAACTGAAGTTTCTAAGGCAATACAGTCAAAATATATAGCCATTTATCTCACATATTTTGGTACTCGCAAACTCTCTCATCAAGAACTGTAAGGTATTTTCCTGTGACGTATATCCATGACATTTGGCAACCAAGCAGCGAAGTATGGACATAAAAGAAAGGAACAACTCCGAAAAGTGTTAATTTGTAATTATATTACCCAAAAGAAATTTTTTTCTCATTTGTTGTCCAACTGTCCGTCTACGCATCTCTTAAAACTCCCTTTTTTCAAGAACGGCAAGACATATTATTTGAAATTTGTGTCACATACTAAGGTCTGTTGTCCCCTGGCGGTGTTACAAGCGTAATATTGTAACTCAATGCAATCAAAAGATACGGCCATTTATGTCACATATTTGATACTCGCCAACTCACTGATCAGAATCTATACGATAACTCCCGATGCCCTAGAATCATGAAATTTGTCTAGAAGAAATGCTTCACAGTACAACAAAGGGGAAATATCCGAAAATGTTAATTTGTAATTATATTACACAGAAAAATATTTGTCGTTTCTTATCTGTCTCCCAGTCCGTTCATCTCTTAAATCCCCTTATTCTCAGGAACGGGCAGACGTTTAAAGCTGAAACACACACTAAAGTCTAAGGTCCTTTGGTGTTGTAACAAAGTTAGGCTTCGAAGTCAATGCAGACAACAGACACGGCCATTTACGTCACATGTTTTGACACTACCAAACTAACTCGTTATAATCATCTAGGGTGTAATTCCCGCTTCACAGTAAAAGTAAAGAAAAAAATTTGCACTAATATCACATGAAAACATATTTCCTATATCGTTCGTTATCCGACTCAAAAAAAAAAAAAGTTCTCAATAGTGTTGCAAGTTCTGTGACTGTTACCTTGCCAACATCAGGATCGATAACAGTAAAAAATGTCAAGAATCTCAATTAGCGGAATGGATGAAATGTGTGTCTACATAATTGCACACGGAAGTCTCAGAGCGCGAGTGCTATACGCACCTGGCCAATTAAAATAATTATTGTTAAATATTTTTGTTGATATTACCGCACTAAATTTCAACCACTTTAATTTCCTGGCTGCGGAGAAAAATTGCGAAGATAGTACTAATAACTTGTCGGCTGGACCGCCAGGCCTGCGTCATTGTTATATTTTGTTTTCCTGTACTTCCTCTTATTAACATTTGTAAATACTTCTTATCCACTGTGGGTGCATAGAAAACTGCAACTATTGATACTGAAGGTAATTTATAATGAATTAGCTGCAATCAGTTGCTTCTATAGCCATTTATTTTCCAATGATGCCTGTCACCGCATCTTAAGATGTTTACATTTATTTATGTGTCGTTATCATGGAACTTCATTAACGGCTTTGCAGAAACTTGCAACAGACGTTTCTAAGGCAGCTGTTGTAAAACGTCTCGAGCAAGGAAACAATGTTCAGCACGGGTACACCCTAAATAAATGTAAAATTCTGAAAATGGGGTGAATGAAAAATAAGTGTACTCTCAAAAACGCGTTCTTGTCTTATAATTTATTGGTGTGGAGCGTCACGAATGGGGTGCCATTCATTTCGGTGCGTAACCATACACGCATTAACGGCTCTGACGCTATAGTTTGGCCTTTACGTGCTTGGAGAGGTGCTGTCGCGTCATTGACAAGTCGGCACATGGGCTTAGTAACTATGTGCATCAAGCCCACAGGTCACCAAATATTGAGTATGACCGATCTAATCTGTGTGACCACTTCAAAATACACCAGAAATTTTGCTGTAGTGGAAGAGTAAGAGAATGTGAAAATCGTTAATTACAACGAGGAAAGGTTTTCAGAAATCATTGGGAATCTTCGCGGTTTCTAACTTTCTCCTATACCTTAAGCGTCACGTTCCAATCGTAATTTTGTATGTGTTCTATGACTGTCAGTGCTAAACTGTTTTACTTATGTCGCATTGTGTTTACTGATTTAGTAATATGTTTTTGTCTTCTTTGCAAAATATTTCTCCTTACTTACGTGGTCTCTATATATGTGGTATGTGGTGTCTGTTCATTCGAAGACGCGCTCCTGCCGTCGTAGCGGAAGGAGCTCTCAGCCGGTGATGGCCGGTGCAACGGTAGCTATTGGGGTTTAGGCCTCGCTGACCACTCTGCTCTACAGAGAGTTCCTTTCGAGGCGCCAGTAGCGCTCGGTGGATCGGCGGAAGGTTGAGCTTGCTCCCTTTCGTCGAAAAGCCGCGTAGCTCGCGGAGAAGCTCTATTGTCGTCAAGAGTCACTGACTCGCAGTAACCCGTAACTTCGGTTACAAACCTAGCGAAACTCTCTCGTTCTGTGTTAGGGTTGATCAGTGCCAGGGGCCCGTTCACGTCGGACCACCCCGCGTACTGTAGGCCACTTCTCTTCCTCCGCACCTCCTTTAGGTGCCGCGCCACTGCACCAACGGCGCACGGTAGGCCGTGGGGCATTCCCCCTCTTCTATGGGACCTACTATTAGCCTTTTCTTTTCAGAAAAAGCATATTTGTCGTGCCCACCCATACCAAATAAAGCTCCTGCAAACACACGATGGCAGATTCCGCCGGTGTTTCCCCCGCCCTAACCCGCAGCAAGGCTGCAGCTAAAGAGGCGCGAGAGTCGGCTGTTCCCGTCGACGTCAGCGTCCCGCTTGCCGCCGTTGAGGAGGTGTTGGCCGACAAGGACCGGCAGATCGCTGCGCAAGCGCAGGAACTGCTGAGCCAGCGTCGATTGATAACCGACCTCTGCGGCACAAGTGAGTCCCCCACGCGGACAAGTACACTGCACATAACATTACATTCACCTGCATCTGGTGACTCATGCACCACTGTCCCACTGCGGCAACCGGCTCCAACGGCGGAACCGGCAGCCGCAGATGCGGACATAGAACAACACTACACTGGGCCCTGGCAGGTGGAGGGCCCACGACGCAAACAAAGAAACACCACGCAAACAAGCGAGCAACCATACTCGCAAGGTAGCCGAAAGGCGCTGCTACCTACACCAAAACCCGCGCTTCATGTTAGGAACACCAATACAACAACAAACACGACCCGACCTGCGGTCAGCAACACCACACAAGTACCAACCGCAGCTACGCCCACACAACAGAAGACTGGTTTTCCCCCAGTCGTAATCCAGAACTACGGGGACCTCAGCGTCCTCAACACAACATTCGCGGAAAGGCACTCACCTTGCACGCTACACACAAAGTACTCTGGGGATAGGGCCTCACTGTACGTATCCACTAACAGTGAATATAAAGATCTCCTTATCTTCCTCAAAGAAAAGGAAATCGAGCACTATACGTACAGGACCGCCGAAGAACGGACACAGCAGTACGTGGTAAAGGGGGTGGACCCCAACACCCCAAACAACACAGTACAAGCGGTGCTTAACTTCCTTGGATTCGACTGCAAAAGTGCTTCCAGGATGACAGGCTTCCGCTCCCACCACCGTCTACCACACTACCTGGTCGAGATGGCCGATACGGCCGCCTCCCGCGGCCTTCTTCAGATAAAAAGCCTTCTGCGGATGGACGTAAGGGTAGAAACCTACGAACCGCCACAAGTCCCCCAACAATGTAACAACTGCCAGCGGTTCGGTCATTCGGGCCTCCGCTGCGGCCTGGCACCCCGTTGCCGCGGATGCGCTGGCAATCACGCTTCCAACGCATGCACACTAATACACGAAAACATACGCCGTTGCGCCAACTGTGGCCAAGCCCATGCGGCCAACTACAGGGGCTGCAACGTATACAGAGAGGCGCAGAGGCGCAAAAACCAACAGTCGAAGCCACCCAACGTCATAACACGACCAAGGCCCGCACCAAACCCTGTCAGGAACGGTGTGTCGTTCGCCATGGCTACACGCCCTGGAGGAGCAGTGCAGGCCGCGGAACCTCTGCGCCCTGCACACACACCTATCACAACCGCTGCGACAGCAACACAACCGTCTCAGCCAACACACGACACTGCACCCACACCGGTACCAACACCAGCCCCCAGAAACAACACGACCCCACCCCCTGTAGCCACTGCCTGCGAACCTACACATGACACACAAGAAAACACACTAACACAGGGAACCCCAGAACCAAAAACCCAGAGAAGGCGTAGGCGAACACGTGGAAACAGGAGCGGGAACACGCGCGCACCACAACAGAATACCCAGCGACAACAAAACAATGACACACAGACACACAGTCAGCAAGCCAGCAACACCAGCACACACACTACTCCTCCCCCCACCACATCTAATACACAGGCACCTCAAAATGTTCCACACAACAACAACACAAGCCCCAGCCCATCCATAACGCCAACACCCGCACCAGCGGCCGGTAACACCACAACTGAGCCACAGGCCGACACACACAACACCAACACAACATCTGGGGGTTTATTGGAAACACTATTCCCCCGTCACACGACCACCCAGATCCTTCACAAGATCTGGGCGGCCGTCACCACACTCTTCACACAGCTCACAACTGCCCAACCCGGGCAGTACTGGGCTGCCATACAAACAGCGTTCACCACACTGTTTACACACATACATGGATAACACACCACACCCCGCCCCCATCGCAAACAACCAGACACTGACACAGATCCTGTTCTGGAATGCAGACGGGATCAATAACAAAAGGGCGGAATTCGCCGCGTTCATGGAGCGTAAGGGTATCCTTATCGCACTGCTGAGCGAAACTAAGCTCAAACCACGCAACCAACTAAACTTCACCGGCTACTGCGTCTATCGTACCGACCGACCGGACGGCTCCGGTCACGGCGGAACAGCCATCATCATACACAAAGACATAGAACACACAAACATAGTGCTCCCTGAACTCTAAAAACTAGAGGCAACCGCCGTCAGGGTCGTGTTCAACGGAGCCTACACTACACTGGTGTCAGTATACAACAGCCCTAAAAACATCAAAACACGCGACATCAGCACAATACTCAACATATCACCGCGCGTAATAGCTGCTGGAGATCTTAACGCAAAACACCCGGACTGGAACTCACGAATACGAAACTCCAACGGCAAGAAACTATACGAACATGCACTAGGACGAAACTACATCACACTAGCGCCGACCGAACCGACGCACATTCCATACCGGAGGGGACACAGGCCAGACGTGTTAGACATGGCCCTCATCAAGGGCATAACAACGGCACTCAACGTTGCCGTTGAAAACGATCTGCCCTCAAATCACCAACCCGTTATACTGTACATTGAAGAAACACTGCAGAACATGGAACAACGCAGGATGTTAGACTACAGGCGCGCGAATTGGACCCAGTTCAAGGAAACGCTTGACAGTCGCATCCCACCAACCCACGCAATTAACGAGACAGCCCAAATTGACGAGGCAGTCGAAACCCTCACCGGCGCCGTCCAGGACGCAATAGCCAACACCATACCAATCCGCACGCCACAACAACACAGTGCTGCCCTGCCCCAGGAAATCCTGGGCCTAATCTCAATGAGGAACCGCCTCAGGAGACACTGGCAGCGTACCAGGCGCCAGCACTTCAAACGGCACATTAACAGGCTCCAGGGTATAATCCGGGAAAAAATACAAACATTCAAGACACAACAGTGGGACCAGAAACTCGAAGGGCTAGACACCACGCGGCCTGGCGTGTGGCAGCTAGCCCGACACTTCACCAGGGAGAAACTGTACACCCCCACGTTACAAGGGCCAGACGGACCAGCATATTCTGCGGAAGAAAAAGCGGAACTGATGGCCCTCACGCTCGCAGCGTCATTCACACCGAACCTGGATCCCTCAGACCCAGCATTCACACTTGATACGGACCAGGAGGTCACACGCATCTTGGCCCAACCAGCGCGCAACAACATCCGACAAGCTAGTACAGCAGAAATCAAATGGGCCATCATGCATACCACCGCTAGGAAGGCCCCTGGTCACGATGGCATTCAAAACCGTGTCCTCCAGGAGTTCACGGACAAAGCTGTAGACTACCTAGCACACATTACGAATGCCATACTCAAACACCAACACCCCCGCCTTTTGGAAGACGGCCAAGGTCCTGATGTTCAGGAAGCCGGGGAAAGACCACTCCCTCCCACAAAATTATCGACCCATCAGTCTGCTGAGCGCGCTCAGCAAGATCGTTGAGAAGGTAATATTAAAACGACTCACCAGGCACTGCATCACAAACGACACCCTGAGACCGGAGCAATTCGGTTTCAGGAATCACCACTCAACAACACAACAACTCCTCCGCGTCGTTGAATACATAACACACGGATACAACACAAGCAAGGCAACTGGGGCGGTGTTCCTGGACATCGAAAAGGCTTTCGATCGTCTATGGCACAACGGCCTAATACGCAAACTCAGTGACGCAGGGTTCCCCGACGGGCTCGTACGTCTCATACACTCATATCTCACGGACAGGAGTTTCAACACTGACGTGCAGGGCAAACAATCGACACGACATGGTATACAGGCAGGAGTACCCCAAGGAAGTATCCTAGGGCCCTTACTGTTTAACCTCTACATCAACGACCTCCCAGCTACACATAACACGACGGTAGCAATCTACGCGGATGACACTGCTATCCTTGCGCAAGATTGGAAGCCGTCTAACATTAACTCACGACTACAGACCGCACTCAGAACGGCGGAGCCTTGGCTGGTGAAATGGCGTGTTAGAGTAAACGTCGACAAGTGCGAGGCCGTTCTGTTCACTAGAAGACCGAAGCAACTACGCAAACATCAGCACTGCAACCCAATAACACTACACACACGCCCAATACGTTTCCGCGAGAAGGTCAAATACCTCGGTGTCTGGCTGGACAGGAAACTACTCTGGGGGGACCACATTCAACACGTGACCAACAAAGCTAACGCGAGGCTCAAACAACTCTACCCTATGCTTAACAGGCGTAGCACACTAAACAGGAGGGTGTCTAGATCCATGTACATGACACTTATTAGACCCCTGATGACGTACGCAGCCCCTGTCTGGGGATACGCTGCGCCAACTCGCCTGCGCCGTCTGCAACTCATACAGAACAAAGTACTCAAAATCATAAGCAACGCTCCGCGCTACACACGCATCGCGGACCTTCACCGGGAATACCGGCTAGATACTATCTTGCAGGTATTCCAAAAACTATCCACACGACTGTACAATAACACGAGACACTCGCGCAACCCGTTTATCCTTTCTCTGGGTAACTACGACCACAACCATAGATGGAAGCATAACAGACCAAAGACATTACTGGCTAGGAACTGAACATCTATGGTCTATAGAACGCTAACACGACGGTACTGGCGAGCCCCTGCAACACAGTTATTACTGGAAACCCAGATGTGCGACTAGCCGAAAAACAGGCAACCGCAAGGAAACCGTACTGTACACAGCACGCAAACCAGCCACACACACCCCCCTACACAGTCCGTGAGCCGATCTATGACCGATCGCCCACTAATCCACAACGACCTTGAACTGTTGCAGGGACGCAGCAACTGCAGCAAGCGCCGCAACAAGCTACAACAACGACAAAGGTAACGATGCACGATACCTCGAACTAACACAACCACACCTTGCATGCACTGTCGCAGATAGCAAGCCGCTACTGCCCTTACTACCCGTCCTACTGTCGCAGAGGTTTTTTTCCCTTGGCGCTGGTGTTGGCACTTTTTTTCCTCTGCTCTTACAACCGCTACCCTTCGATCGCTTTCGACCACTTCTATCTCCTGATGGACCATGTTAATGAGTAGTCTTACCCAGACGCATGGATAACATCACAGCCTGCATCTTGTGACGCCTTGATTCAAAACTAACATGCATACGGAGGTGACAGTAGAACTTTTGTGATGGTCACCACGTTGGTGCGGGCGTGGAGGGGCCCCATCCTTGTGAAAAAAACTGTTCATTCGAGCGCACATACACACACACACACACACATATATATATATATATATATATATATATATATATATATATATATATATATATATATATATTTCGAGAATGTGTTCTGGAGCAGAGGTCGGAATTAACCTGAGTACGTCTAATAGCAACCTAATCACTCATAACGTATGTGATAACAGTTAAATACAAACAGTGAACTGTATAATGCACCAAAAACAGTCAGCCAGTAAATGTTACGCATCTTGTGTCAAGCAGTTTCATTTACAGTCGACGACTGCTGCTACTTTCACAATAACAATAATAATAAATAGTTCCACAGTGCGGATATTGGCGTACGGGAAGAAGATGCAGATGAAGTCGCAGTGGAGGTGGTTTCCCGTTCCCTTCCTCCGACCTCTTGCGAAATGGCAGTTGTGTATCTGTGTCATGTGGATGACTGTGATAAGTATTTGTACAGTGTACTGTTGGGTTTGTGTCGTTATGGATGAAAGAAACAAGACGGTGAAACCCGGAGCTGTCACACCTACTGGCGAATGACACCAAGGGGGTAGCCGAATGTAACGTGCCTATCCGACAGACGGAAACCCATCAAGGGTGTCGCCTCCACTCAGTTAATGAGAGGCTGCGGAGAGGTTCAGAATTTAATTTTTTGCAGGCCACTGGTGAAAAAACTGCTGATCAGGAAATTTAAGCCACTACCTTTCCTCCCCTTGTCGGCCGAATAAAACTGGAAGTGAAAATTTCATCCAGCACCAGCATTCGAACTGGTGTACCACCGAGTCGTGCACCACTGCACCGATCTCGGCAGGGGATGGGAAAATCCGACCGGTTAAAATCGACGCCGGTATTTTAATTCTAAATAACCGGTATTTTAGGTATTTGTTTGGTCTCTGATATAATAGGTATTTTTGTTTTTAAGTGATAACCGGATATAAAACAGATGTATCATGTTGCCATAGCAATGGTGCTAATGTTTTTGATGTTAGATGAAACATCTTTTTGGGAAAAGAGTTTGTTAGGGCGTTCTGTGGCTTCTTAAAGACTGATATAATCTCTGATTCTTTTTTTTTTTTTTTTGTGGTGAATGGAGACTACTTCCAGATCAACACAACATAAAACTAGTATTTATGAACAGACTAAAAACTATATATCAGCCATTGCGTTTATTCATTATCGAAATTTTAACTGTTGTCATGTAATCGTTCCTAGTAACCATTATATTTTGTCCACTATCAAAATTGTTTAGTTTCTAAAAGATCATTTTTTCCTTTTGTGAGCAAAAAATTAGTTGTATTCAAATTCCCGTTAAAAAGTAAAGATACATGTTTGACTAAAAACGGTTTGATCAATGGATCAGTTACAGACAGAGAACGCTAAGAATATTAGTGTTTCTCTTAAATAATTAAAGAATTTATGGCATGAGTAATAAATTAAATGCTTAACTGTTCTATCGTCGTTTACAATAAAAACGGTCTGCTGCCTGTGTGTACATAGTATGCCTTTATGTGCTTACAGCCCTTACAAACGGATAAATTAACAACACAAATAGATTTCTTAATCAGACAATTCGTAATATCCAAACAGTGACACAGTTCTCGATTTCAACGTGATTTTCGAGACATATTCTAAGAACACCTTAGAATCAGTAGGAGAATACTGGTGAATTTTTTGTGTTATTCAAAACCTCACCACTTCTGGAGAAAAGCAGCAAACGGTGGACGGCCTAAGTTTTCTTTTATTTACCTATTTTATTTCCTATTTGATTCTATGTACATTGCAACATATAAAGCAGAGGTCTGAGGGAGTCATACAATTTGGAACCTCTGTGTGATGTCTACTATTATTGTTGGAAATGACAGCAATAAAAAACCGAAAATTGGTTATTTCAGAAACTAGCTGTTTTGTGTGGCTTTGATAGACACGTGAAACTGGAGACGAAAATAACCGATATAATCCAAAACCGCTTTGTTTCAGCGATAACCGGCTTTGGCAGGTCTGTTATAATTATGAAACAGTAAATGCGACAAGCTAACGTGAGTACTGCTGTATCCAAGTCAGTCGTGACTGCTTCAAGAGGACAATTACAGCAGCAGTTACAAACAATCATCACGTCTTTGCTACATTGTTTGAAAAGCTGCCAACGCGTGAGAACCAAATATGTTATTTGTACAGATAACTATTCTTCAATGTTCTCACTCTAAAGATCCATTATCTTTATATGTTTCTGGCTTATTATATTCGTCTTTCACTGTATGTTAGAGAAACAGCTATTGTCATGTTTCCTACAAATATGTATTTTGGGGTAATGATTTTTCTTCTGAGTCATCAGTTTTCTGACTGGTTTGATGTGGTCCTCACGACTACATCCCCTGTTGTAAGTCTTTCGTCTCAGAGTAGCATCTGTACCCTACCTCGCAGTTATTTGCTCGAAGTATTGCAATCTCTGTATTTCTCTACAGGTTTTATCCTCTACAGCTCCCTGTAGTACCATGGAAATTATTCCCTGATGTATTAACAGATATCCTGTCACCCTCTTCTTGTCGGTGTTTTCCACATACTCCTTTCCTCGCCGATTCGGTGGAGAACTCCTCATTCCTTACCTTATCACTCCACCTAATTATCAACATTCGTTTGTACCGCCCCATCTCAGATGCTTCGATCCTCTTCTGTTCCGGTTTTTCCACTGTACTCGACGTACTACCATACACGGCTGTGCTCCAAACGTACATTCTCAGGTATTTCTTCCTCAAATTAAGGCCAATGTTTGATACTAATAGACAATTTCCATAATCGAAATGTCGCGTAAGCAAACGTTTTCGCAGTATTGCCTTACGGACAAGGAATTAGCGATTAACTGAATAAAAATGAAAATGAATCTTAAGAATATTACCATTTTAATTCTGATTCTCTTTCTGAAGAAGAGTGTAATAATGAGAGTGATAATGAAAGTGCGGAATCGGCGGAATTTGATACCGCAGATGACGATATGGATGACGCAGCGCTGGGTTCATGTGCGAAGCAGCCAAAAAATAAATAAGTAAAGAGAAGAGATAGAAATGGGGCAAACATTTAGACAGACCATCAAAGTTTCAATTTATTGGGAACACAGTTATTATTCCAAGGGTACTTAGCCAGCTTACAACCGATCCTTGCCTTCTTGATATTGCATCCAAATTCATACAAGACGACTTGTGAAACCACATAGCAGTACAAATAAATAAATATGCAAGTCAGTTTTAGAACGTCAATACAAATTCTAAATCTGAAAATATGTGGTTTGAATGTAATGCAGCTGAAATGAGAGTTTTTTTCCTTTTTTCGTGTAGCCTAATGGCCCAGATTCGAAAAATTTCTCTTAGATTCTATTGGTCCATATGTAAATCTATCCATATTCCATTTTCCCTTCCTTCATGCCTTATAAAAGATTTACTATCCTTTCCAAATTCCTTTCCTTTACTGGTAATGACAAACATGATGTTAATGACAGACTCTTTAAACTGTGACCTATCATTTAGCATCTCCACACAAATTCCAGAGAAATCTGTTATCCACAAGAAACTAATGCAGTAAATGAGAGCCTTATAAAACCCAGATGGACATTGTGCTACATACTGTACATTATAATCCGCACAAGACGGCAAGGTTTTTTGCCTGTCAAGTGCCTTTATCATTCTCTAAGCTATTCTGACTGTCATCTAATACGACTTCAATTTTCATTCCTATTCTTCCATCTATTATTATTGTCAGAAACTTGGATATATGAGCTGTGAAGTTGACTTGCGATAATTGTCGCACCAACTGCAGAATTGTGTGGATATGTTTCTCTGAAAGTTTGATGGTGTATCGCACCGAGAAGCCCTGAGTTAAGTAGCAAGCTTTAGCGAGCATCTGCGTATTCGTTAGCTTGACGTTTACTGTCATAGTTAAATTTCTAATCGTCGGGGTTTATAATGCTGTTCGTATTTATGACATTTGCCAACTAATACCTGTAAGTATTAGAAGAGATATGTTTTAGGTTGGGTAGTACCTCCAAGAACTTGTCGCAAGAGCAAGGCATTTATGATTATTTTCTCCTCAACAGCAGGTCAGGTACTGAAGAGTGGACGTTTGGATGCAAAAACGTTAGTCTGCACTGACAGGTGTAGTCCACTTAGTGGTGCAATTACAGCCATGCAGAAAACGTCGGGTTGTAAAGTATGTTACGTGTTTGTCTGAAGACTTATTGACACAGGGAAAGAAACACAACACACTGGTCTGTGGTCCGCCCCGACAGCTGAATGGACGCGATAGAATGTCAGTCCTAAGGGCCAAGGTTCGATTCTCTGCTGAGTCGGAGATTTTCTCCGCTAAGGGACTGGGTGTGGTGTTTTTCCTAAACATCATTTCATCCCCATATCATTTCACAGAAGTGGCATCAAATCGAAAGACTTGCACCCGGCGAACAGTCTACCCAACGGGAGGCCCTAGTCACACGCCATTTACATTTATATGCCGGCGCAGTAGCTCAGCGTGTCCAGTCAGAGGGTCTTGCTACACTCTGTAATGAAAAACTGAGTGAACGGATTAACGGACAACCTGAACTGGTGTCATCGGATGTCCGCCAGGAACAAATTCAACGACCAGTATAGAATAAAATGAGATTAAAAAAAAGGTCAGCGTGACGGACTGCTGTCATCCCCATCCGGCTCGCAGGTCGCCCAATGTGGCGTCGAATGTAATAAGACCTGCACCAAGGCGGCCGGACCTGCCCCATCAGTGACCTCCCGGCCAGTGACGCCAAACGCTCATTTCCATTACCCACTAGTCTGCGCACATACTAAGGTACCACATACGCAAATATCTGCCCTCATTCCTGTTACACACCACACAATGCATCCCATTTAATGATTCAAGAGGCAGAAGCTAAGATTCCAACTACAAATCTTGTGTGATAAGTAACTGTTATTTTGACTTATTATTGGCAACTGAGATATCTAAACAAGCCTGGATTTTTGATGTTCTTTGGGTGATATTTTTAATGATATTTAACAGCAAGAATTAGAAGATGTACAGACATAATAGTCAATAACATTTCCACACAAACTTTCTGCAAAAGCATTTTCGAAAAAATTGTAGGCAGTCTCTAGAATACTAATTGTATAGTAACAGCACATTGGACAGTCGCATCTCGTACATGTTTACAGTATATAAGAGCATAATTTATTATCTGGTCTGTACGGGAAGAATAGTGATCTAGGCGTTTTGGTAATTTTTTTTTATGTTATGAAAAAAGCTTAACTACATTTCAGATCAAACTGTGCAGTATCTCTGAGTGAGTGACTACTACTATCAAAAGTAAGCTCGTGAATCAAGCGTTTGTTACTTTAAGTGCGCAGTTGTACAAGTATTATAACATACGTGACACTCGTACCAATAAGAGCAACAAATAACCGTAGATCTAAGTCAAAGAAGCCAGCAGCGGAAAAGCGCAAATTCTCCACTGCCAATTGGAGAGAACGTGACGTCACTCTGGGTCGAAGCAGGAACTGAATCTTGTCCAGCACCAGGCTAACTCTGACTGCTCTATCCGCTGCAGAAGTGCACGCCCAGCACAAAGCCAGCGGGCAGCAGGCCTCAACCACAGACAGAGCACCGAATGTGGTGGCCATGGCACGTAATCCAAACGAGAGGTGTGGCCAGTGCTTCACCATCAGCACAGTGCTGTAACTGGTGCAGACGACCTGCAGCAGGCGGTTGAGCATGGAGAGTGACAGCGCCAGTCCAAAGTGGTGTCCACAGAGGCGGGCGACGCGGTGCAGGGCCAGCCTGGCTCGCTGCAGGCGCCGTATTTCACCCTCCGCCACCCACCACTGCCTTCCGGAGGTCGTCGCCTCCTCCAGCTCCGCCTCCTTGTGCAGCGGCGGCCGCACACTCCTCAGCAGCTGCCTCTGGATGGCGCCCATCCGGTCGCTCACAACCAGCACGATGCCAAAGAACTGTATCTGCCAAACTAAGTTATAGAGTGCAAAAAACATGACTATGCTTTCTTTCCACTTCCCTTCAAAACTGACAGCTGCAGCATATAAACAAAAACCAATAAAGAGTCCTAATAATACTGCAACAAAAATAAAACCCACTCTCCGCGTTTTGGTAAAATCCTTGCTGTAGCCATACTGGCAGTGAAAAAGCAATTGGTCTACTGTTTCCAGCAGACTAATTATTTCCCAGAGGTGCTTGTTCCCAGTAGTGAGACACGTGAATAGCATTATAGCTGACTCCATCCACACCAGCAGTAAAACTAATACTGCAGGGATCTTCAAAGTTGGTAAATGTTCCGGAATTGGAGGATTACAAGAGCCGCTATAGCTACAGTATGAGCCCAGTGCCACAATACAAGCAAACCACACTGCAGTTGTTACATACCACCCTCTCAGACGGATGCGTTTAAAATTTCTGTCGTTTTTAATCGCTGAAGTGAAACCACACATGATGATGAGTATGTATAAAGGTTTCACTGCATCCAAGAAGGTAGGTTGAGTCATAATTGCTTTTGAATATTTAGAGAGGTGTGATATGTGCCCACTCAAATGGATACACTCATTTGATTTTATTAATATACATGCACCTCACAATGCATAAACTTGCTGTAAAGTTTCCTCTTGATATGAAAAAAAACATGCAGTAATTGTGACACTATTTCATTATACTTAAAGTTAAGAATTAGTGTAATATATACTCAATATAAAATCCTGATGATGGTGTTTCCACCTGCCCAGTTTCAGCCTAACTGAAGCAGTGCAGCAGTGCTCATTATACCTCAATCGTTATTCTGCTCATTAGTACTGTAACCGACGCATGTCGTATCGATTAAATGTCCCTTAAATTAATTATCTTGGCTTTACGGGTGTCAAACCCACTAATTGACTTTCATTTCATCACTGCAAAAAACACGGACACGTCTTTCTACTGAGCAACTATTAACTGCTGTTGTTGTAGTCTTCACTCCGAAGACAGCTTTGGTGCAGCGTGCCACTCTATCCTGGGCGAGCTTCTTCATCTCCGAATAACTACTGCATCCTTCTGAATCTGCTAACCGTATTGATCTGTTGGTCTCCCTCCACACGCCCGCATAATTGGGCGTGCGGTTCTAGGCGCTGAAGTCTGGAACCGCGATACCGCTACGGTCGCAGGTTCGAATCCTGCCTCGGGCATGGATGTGTGTGATGTCCTTAGGTTAGTTAGGTTTAAGTAGTTCTAAGTTCTAGGGGACTGATAACCTCAGATGTTAAGACCCATAGTCCTCAGAGCCATTTGAACCATTTTTGCACTCCCTCCACAATTGTTACGCTCCACACTTCCCCTAATACTAAACTGGTAGTCATTTAATGCGT
Organism: Schistocerca piceifrons; assembly: GCF_021461385.2. NCBI lineage: Eukaryota > Metazoa > Arthropoda > Insecta > Orthoptera > Acrididae > Schistocerca > Schistocerca piceifrons. The sequence goes on along the minus strand of NC_060138.1, from coordinate 133,313,328 downwards.
CAGAATGTGTCCTATCAACCGACCCCACGACCTATTTTGCTAGTACGGACCATTTCCATTCAACCGCTTCTCCAAGTCCTCTCACATAATTACGAGGGTGAGTTAAATGAAAATCTTAAATATTGGTGAAATATTATTTATTGTGCAAAAGTGGTACACAGCTGTATCGCTTTTCAACATAATCTCCCCCAAGCTCAATGCAAGTCCTCCAGCGCTTACTGAGTGCATAAATTCCTTTAGAAAAAAATTCTTTTGGTAGTCCGCGCAACCACTCATCCACCATGTGGCGTACCTCTTCATCGGAACGGAACTTCTTTCCTCCCATTGCGTCTTTGAGTGGTCCAAACATATGGAAATCACTTGTGGCAAGGTCTGGTGAGTATGATGGATGAGGAAGACACTCAAAATGGAAGTGGACACAGGTTTCGTCCCCAGTAACGAGTCTTGCAAGGAGGCCATCACCTCCCAGGAAGGGGAAACTTTATTGACACATTCCTGGGGTCAGATACATCACATGATCACACTGACAGAACCACAGGCACATAGACACAGGCAACAGAGCATGCACAATGTCGGCACTAGTACAGTGTATATCCACCTTTCGCAGCAATGCAGGCTGCTATTCTCCCATGGAGACGATCGTAGAGATGCTGGATGTAGTCCTGTGGAACAGCTTGCCATGCCATTTCCACCTGGCGCCTCAGTTGGACCAGCGTTCGTGCTGGACGTGCAGACCGCGTGAGACGACGCTTCATCCAGTCCCAAACATGCTCAATGGGGGACAGATCCGGAGATCTTGCTGGCCAGGGTAGTTGACTTACACCTTCTAGAGCACGTTGGGTGGCACGGGATACATGCGGACGTGCATTGTCCTGTTGGAACAGCAAGTTCCCTTGCCGGTCTAGGAATGGTAGAACGATGGGTTCGATGACGTTTTGGATGTACCGTGCACTATTCAGTGTCCCCTCGACGATCACCAGTGGTGTACGGCCAGTGTAGGAGATCGCTCCCCACACCATGATGCCGGGTGTTGGCCCTGTGTGCCTCGGTCGTATGCAGTCCTGATTGTGGCGCTCACCTGCACGGCGCCAAACACGCATACGACCATCATTGGCACCAAGGCAGAAGCGACTCTCATCGCTGAAGACGACACGTCTCCATTCGTCCCTCCATTCACGCCTGTCGCGACACCACTGGAGGCGGGCTGCGCGATGTTGGGGCGTGAGCGGAAGACGGCCTAACGGTGTGCGGGACCGTAGCCAGCATCATGGAGACGGTTGCGAATGGTCCTCGCCGATACCCCAGGAGCAACAGTGTCCCTAATTTGCTGGGAAGTTGCGGTGCGGTCCCCTACGGCACTGCGTAGGATCATACAGTCTTGGCGTGCATCCGTGCGTCGCTGCGGTCCGGTCCCAGGTCGACGGGCACGTGCACCTTCCACCGACCACTGGCGACAACATCGATGTACTGTGGAGACCTCACGCCCCACGTGTTGAGCAATTCGGCGGTACGTCCACCCGGCCTCCCGCATGCCCACTATACGCCCTCGCTCAAAGTCCGTCAACTGCACATACGGTTCACGTCCACGCTGTCGCGGCATGCTACCAGTGTTAAAGACTGCGATGGAGCTCCGTATGCCACGGCAAACTGGCTGACACTGACGGCGGCGGTGCACAAATGCTGCGCAGCTAGCGCCATTCGGCGGCCAACACCGCGGTTCCTGGTGTGTCCGCTGTGCCGTGCGTGTGATCATTGCTTGTACAGCCCTCTTGCAGTGTCCGGAGCAAGTATGGTGGGTCTGACACACCGGTGTCAATGTGTTCTTTTTTCCATTTCCAGGAGTGTATACACCTTCGGCGGTCACCATCTACATTCAGTGTCGTGTAATCTGTCTGGAAAAAGCAATTCATTCGGAGGTAATGCCATTCATCAATGTATAAAACCGGTGTTGCTTTTAACACGGATACTTGTGTGAATCTGTAGAACCAAGACCGCTGGTGGCAGTAACATAGATAGTTGCTGCCATTGTGTTTTTTAACATCTGGCGGTTTGTAAGACGATTACGTCTGTCTTTCTAAGAGAAAGTGGTACCACTGGCGAAAAAACTTATGAGGCTTGTCCACCCATCGCTCATTTTCGGTCAGTATTATTTCGTATCGCCAGCAAACAGTTATTGGCGGAGTATTACACCTCGTAGTAGGGGATGCATGGTTGGTTCGCCTTGAGTATCAGGCTTACAAAGTATGTGTGTATGTTCCGACATGTGCAAAGAAAATGACTGTGTCCAGTTTTAAGGAACGTATGGATTGGACGTGGAATTCTGTGATAGTGAAGGGTAAAGTATGACAGGTAATAAGAATGGTACAGTTATTTCTGTTTCCAAGATCTCAGCCGTCAGCAAGGCATATTTCTGATACTTCGCTCGTTGTCGAATGTCGTCCAATTGATACCGCAATCATAATATTTATGTGGAGGAACAGTGATAAAATACCTATGTCGTCGGTGTCCAAGGATGATTCTGTCTGCACCGGTGGCTTGTGACAGGGAATGATTTACCTCTCACGCTAACAGTAGGAGCTATTCAAATGGAGAGGCCTTTTGGGATGCAGAAATGTAGCTGACTTAACCATGTCGTCCTCTAGACGGTCGAATAACGAACTGACACTTGTGCTGGACAGTCCTCGTGATCCAGTGGACATTTGAGAAGATTCAATATGGATGTGTGTTTGCGCTGGGCCATTATTCCCTCCCTCGTAAATTGTTTGGCAAACTGCTTCTAAACATTTTCTGTCTTTATTTGGTTGAGAGAACATCGATTGTGGTGTGCACATCTAGCAAGTGATAGACGGGTAGAAGAAAATTTTCTGGTTCTCTAGACATGAGAAACACCTTAGATGACTTCGTAAATTATAGGGATGAGTTTGAATCTGTTACATCACCTACATCAGTATTCATGAGTGAAAACATCAATTTCCTCTATTTTTTTCGTGTTTTCACGTAAATGTCTTCACAGACTTGATAAGTTTCTAGTTACTCAATGTTTTACAGCATGCTCCACGTCACTAAAGTTTGGCGTTTCTAGAGAAATAATGTCCAGTCTATATCTTCGGAATTATGCAGGGTGAGCGATCGGTAGCATACTGCTATGTGCTTGATAACGAGAAGTATCACGTAAATCATGTAATATTCTGGCAAACCATGTGAAAATAAATGTTTTCTTCTAATCCCAGAGTCTGGTGATGGGTGTTGAAAGCAAGCAAGCAAGCAAATAGCTTGGGGCCAGAAACAGTGACGCATTTGCGCCGAGGGGAACCGACGCAGCCTTTGTGCAACAGTCCCGCAGTATATATACAAGTGTCTGGTTGTCGCTGCTGCGTATCCTATCATGAGGAAGGTAATAGATCCAGCACATCGATAGCCACAAGGGGAATGAAAGGTTTTTTGTATTTTTTTTAATTTTTTTTTTTTACTTGGAAAATTATGTGTGCTATAGATACTGAGATTCGTTCCTTATCCATGATGGTAAATATTTGACTTATCCAGTACATTGCTCTGTGTCAGACTGCAGCAGCAATCCTAATACTTAATTGTAGTTACACTGATAAATATGTGTGTGGGCTGAAATATTCTTGTGAGTCTGGAGACGGCCATAGAAAGCACAGTGGCAAGCAAGCAGGTCGGTTGAACTAATTCCCAGTTTGTGTTGAGTTGCTTTTGGGACCGCGTGTGTCGTGTGTATACTTTGCGGAAATTTGAGAAGATTTGTTACGATGAGTGTTTGCACTGGTAGTAATGACAGCGTTTGAATTCCTACCACTTAAGTCCTCCTGGGATGGCCACTCGTCCATGGCCTAGTGTGACCTCATTATGACTGACATACGCTTCTGTGCCTATGGTGTGGGTCCGTGTTTACGGAGATACTTTCCTCTGTCGGTGCTGCTTTGCGGCTTGGTGAGTACATGGGTGTAGACCACTTTTACAGGGTTTAATTGTCAGTGTAATATGGCAATCTGTAGAAAATATTTTTTCGCCGTTGATCGTTTCGTCTGCAGAAAAGAAAAACGCGGACAGTGCTCTCACACTGGCGGCAGCAGCAATTTGACAGATAAATTCAGTAAAAGATAGGCACACCCATTAGAATCATCAAGAGGTATGCATTCGGTGCTATTTGGGCTATTTTCGAGATCAGGTTCAGTTAGGACAAAAATTTCCATACAGGTGCGCTGAGACATCACGAAAGCTCCTACAAAAGCGACGGTTAACTATTTCTGCAGTACTCTCCTATTTCCGAGAGGTAGACTTGGCTCTTATTTACATACACATGTGACGGCAGTATAACATTGAGAACATTTCAGCTGCACCTGCGAGTGTGAGCTGCTATGCAAATATCTCACTGAGGGTGATTCCCAATAATAACATCTCTTTCAGCACTGAACAAGCATCTCTGTGTCATCGCACCAGCAATGGTGCCTAGGTGAAAACGTATTTTTACAGGTATTTCTCAGCAAACAACTTACAGACAATTTCTTTAACTGAATAATCTTGTTAATCAAACAATAAGTAAATGACCTGTCAGTCAAAGGAGAACAATGGGTTTGCCTCTGAATGCGTATCTGCCCCTGGTGTAGGCAACCTACACTAAAATAACGCGCTGGTGCCGGCGTTGTCCCCCTACTCCTGTCTACTTGCTGGAGGAAGAAAGTGACTCATGTCAGGGACCAGACTCGGATTATCATTTCCGATCCAGTGCCCGCTTTATAGGCGAGAGCTGCATATTTCAGTGAACAGGAAATGAACTCTTGTCGCTACAGCTACCGTCTGGTGTCTTGGCGTTATGCAGTGTTCTAAATGTTTTGGGTGACAATGTTGTCAATACTTTATCAATATCTTTGAATCTACAGGATGTAACATCTTTAAAAACAAATTGTCCAAACTCACTGCATAAGCGCTGCATATCTGAAATGATGCTCACACTATGACATGCCATTGTGGAGAGTAAGGTTCTGAATTTGGATCGTCAGTACGTTGACGACTGAAGTGCATGACGCAAGCCTATCCTACCAATAACTGAAAGCCATGACTGAGGGCAAATGAATGTGTATTCTGTACAGCTCCCTGCAGCCAGCGATCAGCCACAGCAATAGAAGAGGAACAGGAGGAAACAAAAAATCCGTCAGCATATAGGAGGGGAGATACTCAGGGCGCTACTGCTAATGCAATAATATTGATGGCAATTAAATAGAGTGGGACACTCAGCACAGAGCCCTGAGTGACCCCTTTCTCTTATACATGGGGTACACTGTGGGACGCACTGATGCGAAATATGAGTGTGCTGATTAACGAGGATGTGGTGGCGCCAAGAAGTATCATAGTCCTTCGCCAGATGGAAAAAAATGGCACTTAGGTGTTTTCGCCAGGAAAAGACTCGAAGTTGACAAAGTTGTCGATGGTGGAGTTTCCTTGGCGAAAACCGCCCTAGGATAGAGCCAGAAGGTCCTGAACTCAAGCAGCTAACACAACTGCCGGCTCACCATACATTCAAGCAGCTTGCACACAACGTTTGTGATGTTGATAGTACGCTAGGTATAAAAATCTAGTGGATTCTTACCAGGCTTTAGCGCTGGAGCGACGATACATTCCCGCCATTATGAGGGGAGTTTGCTGTCGCTCCACATGCAGTTGAATATGGCAAAGACGTAGCGCTGGGAAGCCGCTGAAAGACGTTTAAGCATTTGGGAATTGATGTGGTCTGGTCCAGGGCACGTGTCAGGACAGTCATCAAAGCAGCCTAGAAATTCCTACTGACTGAAGAGAGCATTATATGGATCAGGGTGTCGTGGTGCAAAAGAGAGAAGTTGTCGTTCCACCTACTGATTGCAGAGACGAAAGGTGGGATAGTAATTCTCAGATGCAGAGGTACAAAATGCTCAGCAAGACGCTCTGCAATTACGTCTGAATCGGCAGATATTGATCCATGTGTGGAAGTTACAGATACACCTACAGGAGGCTGATAACAGTAAAGTCAGCAGGGCTTGGTCGAAACTAACAAAGACAGGCTCACGTTCCAGTGGTCGAGATACAGCGTTCCCAACACTCCTGCTTCCATCGTTTGATGAGTAGGTGAACCTGGGCAAGGAGCCGTTTGAAGGCAATGAGGTTCTCCAGCCAGAGGTGGCGCATGACTTTGGAGGTCCCTCCTACAGTCTATATTGGCCGCAACGATTTCCATCACCAAAGCACTAACATCCGCCAACGGCAACAGGAGGAACAAGGAATTGCCGATTCAGCTGAGGCAATAATAGTATCAGTGACGGTGTATATTACCTCGTCAATGGTGGCATACAATGGTGAGTCAACTGTGATAGTGGAGGTAAAAGTGTCCCTGTCTGCCTTTGGAAGAGCCCACCTGGGCAAGTGTTGAGATGATGGGTGGTAGGATAGGGACTGGAAGAGTGAAAAGCGGTCTCTTCCAAACAAGTCGTCAATAACTCTCCAGTGGAGAGATGGGAGAGGCCAGGACAGTAACCAAGGTTACACCGCACAAAGGATTATGGTTGTTAAAATCACACAGAAGGTGAAAAGGTGAGGGAGTGGCGAAATGAGTGCAGTTAATACATGAGGCAGTTTGTCGCCACCTGGAGGGACGTAGATGTTAAAGATGGTAATTTCCTGTGTGGTCCTCACCCTCACAGACACAGCTTCTAAAGGTGTATGAAGGAACACAGGTTCATAATAGACAGAGATAAAGACAAAGACACAAACTCCACCTTACAGTGTGTCACAGTCAAGACGGTTTTGTAGTACCTCCTATTTCCACAAATGGCAGGGGTCCGCATTGTGGGAAACTAGGTTACCTGAAGGACAATGCAAAAAGTAGATGTAAAGCTTAAAAGGTGATGTAACTAAGCCAGTTGGGAGAAAAAACTGACGCAGTTTCTCTGGAGAGTGACGCTTTCTATCGTCAGGGAAGGCATGAAGTGATCCAGGTGGGAAATTACGCCTTGGCATCATCTGCCACCACCATTTAAGTGCTGGCATCCAGTACCATTGTATCCAAAGCGTCGGCGAGATCTAGGGCCTCAGGGGACACAAGAATCTCCACCTAATCCTCGGATGGAGAGCCACTGAGGTGTGGTGGTGGTGGTGGTGTGGGGACCACTGGAGGCTCCCATTTCTTGGCGAACTTGTTCTTGGATGGATTTCCCTATCGCTGCTCAGCAGGGGCTTGCTGAGAGGGCTTCCCAGAAGTGCCTTTAGGGACAGTGGAAGACTAAGTAGCCCTTCAACCAGCAGCCAGTGGCTCTTTCAGCCACTGGCTGGTGACCACTTGACCACAGGGGAGACCTGGGAGTTTATAGTCCCAAGAGGCCCCTTCCACTTGAGAGGAGCCAGAGGTGGCTGTTGCTTGTCCAGCTTGGGGGAAGGGACCAATATCCCCAGCATTTAGGGGTATATTGCTTCTGAAGTAGGTGCCTTGGGAGCAGTGGGAGAAGATGTGCCCCCTATCACAAATGGGGTGGACGTATTCGAGTGGCCTTGAGGACCCACTGTACATCACAGAAAGTGTGGAACTACCATCACTTAAGAGACTATTGTCAACATAACTGCAGCATATGTACATGTCAATGGAATGGGGTGTAAGTCAGCTGGCCCTGGGTCTTGTACTCCACAATTTTCCGCTCCTTTTGGAGTACTGTGCAGTCTGGAAAGAAGGGGGAGTGGTGCTCTCCTAAGTTGTCACAACTGGGAGGTGGCACACTTGGAGTATTTGAATGAAGTGGTCGTCTGCAGTCTCAACATTTGGTGCTGAAATAGCAACAGGATGACATGGGCCCGAATTTCAAGCACTTATAGCACCACATAGAGGGAGGCATGTGTGGTTTGACGTCACAGAAGTAAACCATCATGTTGACCTTTTCGCACAATGAATCATACTGAAAGACCAAGATGAAGGCACTGGTAGCAACCCAGTTCTCTTTGGGTCCTCTTTAGACACGCTAGATCATTTCATGTAGCTATTTGTCAGACTGCAAGAGAAGGCTGCAATGGAAGATAATTCCCTGGACCATGTTGAGGCTTTTATGAGGAGTCACTGAAACAGGAATATCACCTCGCTGTTCGCAGGCGAGTAACGCTGGGGACGGGGTTGGGGATGCTGTCTGAATTAAGACTGAACAATTTCTCATTTTGGACAGTGCCGCCACTTCCCCAAACTTATCCTCGAGCTGTTCATCAAAACAAAGAGGTTTCGTAGCTAGAACTAAGTCCTCGTCTGTTCTGTGGACTAAATACTGAGGCAAATATGGCTGTCTTCTTTCTGTAGCCATACTTTCCTCCCATGATGTAGTGAGTGAAGGGAAACGATTTAGGGTTATGCCCGTCAGCATTGATTTCGATCTTTTCCTTTTTAGAGACTGCTGGTGCCATTAGTACAAAGCTCAGTGAGCCTTGAGCAGCCGCTGGTGAAGTATCAGTGCAGTAGCGAGTCGCCTATTTAGCTTTCATATTTGTTTTGTAGTTTGATTCTTAATTTCTTTCCGAGTGTTTGTGAGCTTGCGTATTTAATTACGTACAATACTTGAGTATTCTCGTATTTGAGAGGAGTAATATTGCTTATTGATAGTCGTAAATTCAGGGAGTCGTAAGATATTAGTAATGAGATGGATAGGGTGTGTGTGTGCTGTGTGCGGGGGCAGGAGGAACTGGTCGTGGTTCGCGAGCAGCAGAGCGTGCTGTTGGCCACGGTCAGCCTCCTTCAGGCAGCTGCCTCGAGGTGCAGCGACGGTGGAGGGTCTGGCGCGTCGCTTGAGACACCCCAGGTGTCGCTTGCTGCGTCCGCTGACACAGCCGCCGAGGCACCTTCTAGTCTACCCAGCGCGTTGAGGCCGCCGCCACCTCAGGGTGAGTGGCGGACTGCAACGCGTTCACGTCGCACAAGGTGGGGGGTCAATTTGGAGCCTGGCCGGCTGACCTCGCACGGGGGGGTAAAGACTTGCTGGTTACTGGGAGCTCCAACGTTAGGCGGGTGATGGAGCCCCTTAGCGTACAGGGCTGGAAAGATATCCTACGTGCACTCGGTTTGTCGGCAGGGGGGGGGGGGGGGGGGCTCATCCAAGATGTGGAGGCGGTCTTGCCTGCGGCTGTCGAGGGTATGGGGTGCAGTCGTCTGCAAGTAGTTGCTCACGTCGGCACCAATTATGCCTGTTACTTGGGCTCTGAGACGATCCTCAGTTCGTACAGGCGGCTGGCGGATTTGGTGAAGACCGCTGGCCTCGCACACGGGGTGCAAGCAGAGCTCTCTATTTGCAGCATCGTTCTCAGAGTGGCTCAGGATCCTTTGGTTTGGAGCCGAGTGGAGGGTCTCAACCAGAGGCTTCGTCGACTATGTGACGGTCTTGGCTGCTGATTTCTAGACTTGCCCTATTGGCTGGGGAATTGTAGGACGCCCCTAGATAGGTCAGGGGTGCACCACACAAAGGAAGCGGCTACTCGGGTAGCACAGACTTGTAGTATGCACATGGCGGTTTCTTAGGCTAGGCTGTAGTGCGAGATGTCCTGATGAACACTCACCAGTCGACGTGCAGGCAGGGAAATCAGGACACGCGCAGTATATAGACACTTCAGCTATCAAGACATTAGCAGTAAATTTGCAGAGCGTTCAGAATAATGTTCCTGAATTTAATGGCCTCCAGGAAGCGTGAGGCGCGCAAATTATTCTCCGGACTGAGACCTGGCTGAACCCTGAGGTAGGAAGTTATGAAATATTTAATAGTTCCAATGGCTCTGAGCACTATGGGACCTAACATCTATGGTCATCAGTCCCCTAGAACTTAGAACTACTTAAACCTAACTAACCTAAGGACAGCACACAACACCCAGTCATCAGGAGGCAGAGAAAATCCCTGACTCCGCCGGGAATCGAACCCGGGAACCCGGGCGTGGGAATCGAGAACGCTACCGCACCAACACGAGCTGCGGACTATGATATATTTAGTGAGGGTTGGAACGTGTATCGAAAAGACACATTAGACGCCGTAGGAGGTGGTGTCTTCATTGCAGTTGACAAAAATATTGTATCTACTTAGGTCGAAGTAGAGTGTGATTGTGACGTTATCTGGACACGTTTAACAGGACTAGGGGAAATAACGTTAATTGTGGGGTGTTATTACCGGCCACCAGGTTCCACCGCGACAATTCTAGAATCATTCAAAGGTTATGTACATTCTGTATCGCATAAGTATCTGGATCATGCTATATTAGTCGGAGGCGACTGCAACCTACCTAGTACAGACTGGGGTGTCTATGGATTCATTACGGGTGGTACAGACAAATCGTCGTGTCAATTACTTTTGAACACATTATCCGAAAACTGTCTTGAGCAGCTAAATCGAAAGCCAACTCGTAATGGAAGTATTTTAGAGCTGATAGCCACGAGCAGACCAGACCTCATCGACGGTGTCAGTGTTGAGACAGGGATTAGTGATCATTATGTTGTCATTAAGACTATGGTTACGAAAGTTAAAAAGTCGGTCAAGAAGACTAGGAGAGTTTTCTTATTAGAAAGAAAAGATAAGCAGTTGTTAGCATCCCACTTAGTAAATGAATCGATTTCATTTACTTCTGGTACGATACACGTGGAAGAATTATAGGCAAATTTTAAACACATTGTAGATCACGCATTGGAGAAGTATGTGCCGAAAAATTGGGTTACGGACGGAGAAGACCCACCGTGGTTTAACAGCGCAATTCGGAGAATGCTAAGGAAGCAATTAGGTTTTACAGAGAGCACTCTACTGCATTGGCTTTTTACTTAACTTGCATTTATGGTGAATCTCTTGCCCAACGTAAAGTCCCGAGCGACTGAAAAAAAAGCGCAGGTTACGCCTGTGTATAAGAAGGGTAGAAGGATGGATCCTCAAAATTACAGACCAATATCCTTAACATCGGTTTGTTGCAGGATACTAGAACATATTCTCAGTTCGAATACAATGAATTTCCTTGAGACAGAGAAGTTGCTGTCCATGCATCAGCAAGACTTTAGAAAGCATCGCTCCTGCGAACCGCAACTCGCCCTTTTTTCACATGATACCTTGCGAACCATGGATGAAGGGTATCAGACGGATGCCATATTCCTTGACTTCCGGAAAGCGTTTGACTTGTTGCCCCACTGCAGACTCCTAACTAAGGTACGAGCATATCGGGTTGGTTCCAAAATATGTGAGTGGCTCGAAGGCTGCTTAAGTAATGGAACCCAGTACGTTGTCCTCGGTGGTGAGTGTTCATCGGTGGTGAGGGTATCATTTGGAGTGCCTCAGGGAAGTGTGGTAGGTCGGCTGTTGTTTTCTATCTACATAAATGATCTTTTGGATAGGGTGGATAGCAATGTGCGACTGTTTGCTTATGATGCTGTGGTGTACAAGAAGGTGTCGTCGTTGAGTGACTGTAGGAGGATACAAGATGACAAGGACAGGATTTGTGATTGGTGTAAAGAATGGCAGCTAACTCTAAATATAGATTAATGTAAGTTAATGCAGATGAATAGGAAAAAGAATCCTGTAATGTTTGAATACTCCATTAGTAGTGTAGCGCTTGAGACAGTCACGTCGATTAAATATTTGGGCGTAACATTGCAGAGCGTTATGAAGTGGGACAAGCATGTAACGGCAGTTGTGGGGAAGGCGGATAGTCGTCTTCGGTTCATTGGTAGGATTTTGGAAAGATGTGGTTTTTCTATAAAGGAGACCGCTTATGAAACACTAATACGACCTATTCTTGCGTACTGCTCGAGCGTTTGGGATCCCTATCAGGTCGGATTGAAGGAGGACATAGAAGCAATTCAGAGGCGGGCTGCTAGATTTGTTACTGGTAGGTTTGATCATCACACGAATGTTACGGAAATGCTTCAGGAACTCGAGTGGGAGTCTCTAGAGGAAAGGAGGCGTTCTTTTCATGAATCGCGACTGAGGAAATTTGAGAACCAGCATTTGAGGCTGACTGCAGTACAATTTTACTGCCGCCAACTTACATTTCGCTGAAAGACCACAAAGATAAGATAAGAGAGATTAGGGCTCGTACAGGGACATATAGGCAACCATTTTTCCCTCGTTCTGTTTGGCAGTGGAACAGGGAGAGAAGATGCTAGTTGTGGTACGAGGTACCCTCCGCCACGCACCGTATGGTGGATTGCGGAGTATGAATGTAGATGTGGATGTAATAAGGGATGACTGGGTTTGCTTCATTGCTGAACATCCGACCTGATGCCACCCACTCCGGTCAGGGGCTCTCCCCACAGCAAAGGCACCTGGCACAATGACTGTCGCCGGGGCTCCTGATGCCCCAGGAAGACAAGAATCTACCCCTTGGTATACATGGGGAGTTTTGCAGCTCAGGCATCAGCTGTTCAATCCCTGTGCAGTCAGCGGGCTACCACCAAATTGGTACATAGCGGCCCCACCACAATGGTCTGGCTACCGTGCTAGCTACTGAGTTCAGAGATATCCGATATTGTCATGGGAGCGAAAGAGCACAGGAGACAATGGAAGAAGATGATGTACTCTGGAAGGTGTCCTCGCCCAAACAGTGGAAATGCAGCTAGAAGTGCAATGCCATGGCAAGAAAAGGTGCAGGAGATCGAATCTAAGGGCACTGTGGATAACTGGTGCTCCACGAAAGGTGTCCCTCCCCTAAAGGCCCACACTTCTGTAGAATTTGGGAAGTGGGAGGTCAAATCGTACAATCGAACTTATACAGTTGAAAAGTGGGAGACTCCTTTTAGTACCCTTTTACAACAGGCCTCGGGCCTTTTCTAACCACAGGACCTGCAGGGGAACCAATCAATGCAATACCCCACTCGTCCTTGCTTAGGTCTATCGTGAGGGGGTTGGGGATAATTTTCATTTAATATAGATGAACACTCTTTTAATGCTATAGCATACACCTGAGGCTCATTTGATCTGGTGATGTGAGTGCTGTTTGTTTCTATGCATTCGTCAGGAGAAACGTTAGACAGAAATGTCCACAGATGTAAAACTCGAGGTCATGGTCGTACTGAAAACTGTAGAACACACGGCTGTTGCTGAAGTGAAGTGCAGTTCTTCCAGTGGGCTTAAACCCCAACACTAGCCAAAGTAGAGAACGTTGTTTGTTTTCCCTTAACAAAAGAAATCCAGTGCATCTCAGTTTACGATCTCACATCTTTGCATTCCGAATCGTCTTTGGCACAGTATTACACGTAAATGCACGACATGATCTTAGGAATTCGTGTTTCCTGAGGAATTTAAGCGGGTTAGTACTAGTAAGTGGTCTGTTACTAGAATAGTCAGGTGACTTTTCTTTAGTAAATAACCCAAGCACTTTCTATGGGGTTCTGTAGGTAGTGATCGCCTCTATCATACTTTTATGCCTTTTGGATTCCTACAGGTGCTCCTGAGCACTTTGTGCCGTCTTCACTGTTCAGGCTGTGACGTCAGCTCCGCTTCCAGGACCCAACTATTAGTAGCCCCGCTAACGCTGGACTTAGGAACAGGATAATTCCAGATGTCTTCTTACTCCTTGCTTCATGACGATTGCTACCATTAGCACTGGCGATTGGATACAATTTTTAAAAACTCTGTAGATTTCCTACTCTCCAATGTGTGATGAACCACATTTATTATCTGCTTGAAATGTATTCCAGTACTCATTTTGAATCTGGTACGCATCGCCTTATCAAGTAGAAATGTTGCAATTTATTGTCCCATGTATATGGCCCTTCTTCGACTTATGTCCTTTTTTTATTGGCTAAAATTTCATTCTACAGCGTGACAGTCTGCACAACCTTGATTTGCAGCGTATGGTGCATCATCCTAAATGGTTCAAATGGCTCTGAGCACAATGGGACTTAACATCTGAGGTCATCTGTGCCGTAGAACTTAGAACTACTTGAACCTGACGAAACCAAGGACATCACATACATCCATGCCCGAGGCACGATTCGAGCCTGCGAGCGTAGCGGTCGTGCGGTTGCGGAATGAAGCACCTAGAACTGCTCGGCCACAACGGCCGGCGTATCATGCTCCTTGTTCGCCTTGGCAAGTGGATTAATATTATTATCAGCAGGAGTCAAACATTTTTTCAGTTTCTTTGCAGGTCCTCTGTAATTATATCTGGGGAGATGAAGTTTAACTGCCAGCTTATCGAGAATGCCCCCAACACATCTACTGAGCGCTTCTTAGCACTCATGGTATGCTATTGCACTGCCTTTGGTGTGCACACCCTGTTATACAGTAAATTACGAGTGTTCTCCGAGCTGTTTTGTGATGCTGGGAAACCTAAACATTTCACTAAAACCCTGTTCCTCAGATACCTTATGATGTGCTCTACAAGTAACACTTCCGGTTCAGAACTTTTCTGTAATTCCTCTCTGTTTAAGCAATGCCTGTGATTTCTTTACCGTTGCTGTTCTTCAAGATGTAACAACATGGATTTTTTTACTATATTTTGCACACAGTAAATATCTGCGTTGACCAATTAAGAAGGTAAGACTCCTCAAACCCAGTATTGTATTTCGAAATACACATCAAATCACCTACATTGAACTTCTGCTTGCGCTGATGCACCTACTTAATACGACAGTATTCTGTATTCAGAAGTGCACTGTCATGTACATTGATCAGTCTTACCTCAACTTTACGATGTTCAGTTCGATTATATTCCCCAATTATTTATGAGAGAACGTCTAGCCATAACTATCAATTAAAAGGTTTAAATTTCATCTGCATACGGAATTTAATATTTCTGTTCAGATGCTCCACAATACTCGTTTTCACATGGCAGAATGACATGCAGTTGTTTATTCCGTATTACACCACCACAAACTCAGTGGCCGGTTTGCAGGTTACCATGGCACCGATTCTTACCAGGCTGCAGCAATTATTCAGGCACCTGCAACACATCCCTTCCAGTCTTCACCTCTACAGGAGGGGCCGAGGCGAATTTAGAATGAGGTATTAGTACCTCTCATTCTATCATGAACACTCTCTCATATCCACAGAATGGGACTACCATAAATCATCTAAACCACATGTTGTAAAAGGGTTTCATGAAATGTTTTGCTAACTGGCCTGTGCAGTTCGTGGACCAAGGTGTCCATTATTATTCAGTAATTCGTCTTTTTCGAAGCTCCAAGATGACTGATATTATTTCGTTTGTGTGAACTGTACTTACCGCTGTGGATGACACTGTCAACAGCCGTACTCTGCCTATCATTTCGTTAGGATCATCATAATGTACGTTCTCCAGAGGTAGTATGTTCCATTTTATGTGGAATGTCGACGTCATGGTGTTCGCTATGTTCATCACTTACCAGTTACCTAACAATGCTGGTGTATTTGTTAGCGTTTCTGCTTTGTAATAGTCCTTTTAGAGTGTTGTCTCACCTATGTGTGTTAGTCATACGTAGTATTTCAGCATATGATCTCTTTTCTTTTGGCATACACGCTTGGGAGTTTGAAGTTGTTTTGGGATTTTAGCTCCACTAAACCAGGCTGCCAATCAAACTTCCTGCTCCAACCAGATGGCGTCCTTCGTTAACGATGTAGGTAACTTTCCCAGAATATACAGCTGATCTCCACTGAACCCATAAGTGTTATCTAATTCGCTAGCACTGTGACAGGTGATGACATTGGTAGTAGTACGTCCTTTACCTTTTTCTTCTTCTCTTCTTTTTCTGCTGCTATCTGACGCCACGATTTTGAGTGAGAGCTGTGTAATTCTTTCTGTTCTGGGTCTAAAAGATTCAGAAAGTGACAGTTCATGATCGAACGATCCCACTCTCAGGAGTCTAAATTTGCAATGAATGGCTTTCCGTGCTTCTATGATCTTGCGTTTTGTCGACTTTCTGTCGCATACTCGTCACAGTTCGAGATAATACGCAGCTTATGAACGGTGGGGTGGGGCTAGGTGTGGTCATCTGTTGTTCGCCTTCTTAATTGCCATCAGGTTCATGTTGATGGACTCTTCTTTTCCCCCAACAGAGAGTACTAAAACTCAATTTTCATAGCTATTTCCTTGAATACACGGTTCAATCGTACATTGACACTTCCGCTGACTGTTTCAGGTTTTAACTCTACGTAGTCTCATGTCGCTGGATTCCGTTATTCAACTCTCTGACTTGTGTGACTGCTACCTTGATAATACCATCCTATTCTGTTAACTCTGTGTCGATAGCTTTCTCGCTTCGCTGGATTCTGTCACTCAGCTGAGATTTATCTTTAGTAGCTCCTTCCTCGACGCTGATATTCAGTTCTGTTAATCTTGTGTTGACGGTCTTGATTCTTCTGTCGACATGACTTGTGTTGCGTCCCATTATGATCAACACACTGCACCCATGAGAATTTCTCCGTAGACTACAATTTAATGAAAGGTTTTCAGTTTGTTACACTGTCTTTTAAGCAGAATTTCATACATGCTTCGTGTACATTGACCCTCATTCAGTTTCGTCATTTTATCAATATCCAAGAAGCCATACTGAGAACTAGTCCAGTAATCCTCACATATGGTGACGAAATCATTGAATTTCTATATGAATCAGGTAAATACGCGATGTGATTGACATGCGTAATCACACTTCCATACTTATCAAGAGGTCCGAAACGAATAATACGGTCTGCTGCCATCCTGAATTAACGTCGTAAATTCCAGCAGTTATTTATCCCATAGGCTAGGGGTGAGGCGGTTCTGTAACATATCTGTATACCGCAACGTTAGTCACAAAGTTAACTTCGCTTATCGTTAATCCGTTACTAAAAAAAGTAATACCGTTCAACGTTAAAACTTTACTTTACTGTAGATCTAGCGCAAGTGACTGTTAATCACTTACTCGTAATAGTAAAATTCATGTTGATGGTTTTAATGAACCGAGCAAGTGGACTAAAAGTTTTACCGTTGTTTCGGACCTCTTGATAAGTATGGAGGTGTGATTACACATGTCAATCACATCGCGATTACGGGCAGCATGGGGTTCACGCCTGAGCCTCAGGACGTGCGCTAGCAGCGCATGTCGGGTGTTTCAAGCGTCAACTTTGCGTCTCAATATCTCGGGATGTAATGGGAATATTGCGAACCAATCAACGTCATTGTGTATGTGCTTTGTCCTGCTATGGATTGCTGAAGAAAAATAATAGGAGGTCCATTTAAAAAAAAACGTAAGTTTGTGTTAAAAAACACATATGCTTTCGTTTTAGAATGTTTCCAAATATGTACATTCATGGGCCTCAGCCCTAGATTGATACCGTTGAAGGTCGTTTTCCAATAGCTGTTATTGTTCCAGAGATATTTTGGGTGGACAACATAGCTGGGACACCCTGTATAACAACACTATCAAAAGGCATGCAGTAGGTACCTGTAGTAACTAAGCCCAAACACCCACATTAGCAGAAAATTTTTTCCCTATTAGAGCTCTTTAAACACTGTTATCGTTCGCTATGATTATTAAAGACTTGTCTAATAGGACGTCACTATAACGAAAATGTGGAAACACAATGAAGATTAACTAATAAGATTTATTAAGGGTATTTAAGACAATGGTGCTTCACTCTGCTACATTCTAATATGTGGCTCTTGATGTCCTAAGTTTAATAAATGGAATCTAAATATTATAAAATTTGATTCACAGACTGACTTCAGCTGTGCTGTTTATCGATGACATATGAAAATTTATGCTGGACTAGGACTCCAACACTGATTCACCACTTAACGCGAGTGACTGCCTAAACTGTTCCTGTAGGTCTGAAGGAACAATGTATAACGTGAAATGTCAACACTTACATTCCACAATAACACAATGAGTATTACATGGCTCAACGGGTTAAGACAAAGATTACATCGAATGTCACTCTGTGGTGGAAATTACATACTGTGTGTGTGAACATTAGGAAATGTGGACGCGTGTGACGTACAGAGGTTTGGGTCAGTGCTGGATGCATGCTAAGATATCTAAAGCGGTTAAGGCGACCGCCCGCGATAAATGGGAAATCCAGGTTCGAGACCAAGTCAGACACAAATTTTCACATGTCACCGACAAATAGTAAAGCTGAAATCAATTTAGATTTGCGATTTGCGAATCAAATTTCGTAACGTTTCATGGCAGTTGTTGATCGTTACGCAGTGCCTGTTGATGGCCCGTTGTATGATGTGAATTGTCGACGCAGACATTGTTCAAAAACATTATAAGAAATACAAATGACTTATCTGTATCTCGACAGTCTACGGTACTCTCAGTATAACTCAGAGTAATATTACAGACACTCTATTGTTGTTGTTGTCGTCAGTCCTGAGACCGGTTTGATGCAACTCTCCATGCTACAGTATCCTGTGCAAGTTTCTTCATCTCCCAGTACTCACTGCAACCTACATCCTTCTGAATCTGCATAGTGTGTTCATCTCTTGGTCTCCCTCTACGATTTTTACCCTCCACGATGCCCTCCAATGCTAAATTTGTGATCCCTTGATGCCTCAGAACATGTCCTACCAACCAGTCCCTTCTTCTTGTCAAGTTGTGCTACAAACTCCTCTTCTCCCCAATCCTATTCAATACCTCCTCATTAGTTATGTGATCTACCCATCTAATCTTCAGCACTCTTCTGTAGCACCACATTTCGAAAGCATCTATTATCTTCTTGTCCAAACTATTTATCATCCATGTTTCACTTCCATACATGGCTACACTCCATACAAATACTTTCAGAAACGACTTCCTGACACAAATCTATACTCGATGTTAACAAATTTCTCTTCTCCTGAAACGCTTTCCTTGCCATTGTCAGGCTACATTTTATATCCTCTCTACTTCGACCATCATCAGTTATTTTGCTCCCCAAATAGCAAAACTCCTTTGCTACATTAAGTGTCCCATTTCCTAATCTAATTCCCTCAGCATCACGCGAGTTAATTTGACAACATTCCATTATCCTCGTTTTGCTTTCGTTGCTGTTCATCTTATATCCTCCTTTCAAGACACTGTCCATTCCGTTCAACAGCCCTTCCAAGTCCTTTGCTGTCTGACAGAATTACAATGTCATCAGCGAACCACAACGTTTTTATTTCTTCTCCATGGACTTTAATACCTACTTCGAATTTTTCTTTAGTTTCCTTTACTGCTTGCTCAATATACAGATTGAATAACGACGGGGACAGGCTACAACCCTGTCTCACTCCCTTTCCACCCGCTGCTTCCCTTTCATGCCCCTCGACTCTTATAACTGCCTTCTGGTTTCTGTACAGATTGTAAATAGCCTTTCGCTCCCTGTATTTTACCCCTGCCACCTTCAGAATTTGAAAGAGAGTATTCCAGTCAACATTGTCAAAAGCTTTCTCTAAGGCTACAAATGCCACAAATGTAGGTTTGCATTTCCTTAATCTATTTTCTAAGATAAGTCGTAGGGTCAGTATTGCCTCACGTGTTCCAACATTTCTGCAGAATGCAAACTGATCTTCGCCGAGGTCGGCTTCTACCATTGTTTCCATTCGTCTGTAGAGAATTCGCTCTATTAATGTTCCCAGTTCTCTGCACAAAGCGACCGCTAAGTTGTGAGGTAGTCTTCAGAGTACAGTACAGAACTGGCTGCATGCATTGACCTCTACTGTCTAGTTGCTGGCTAGGAGCCATCTCACCACAGGTGCAGAACTGTCTGGACGTCCATGGTGCGTTCTGTTTTGGTGCCCGTCGCCAGAAGAATTACCAAGTGCGTCAGTATAAGGCGGAAGCAGTGTAGTCTACAGTTAACAGCGATCCCAAAGCCAGCTGTATACACTGCAAACGGATGTATATGACACACTTTAACGAGTGACGCAGGAGCAGAAAGTGGGCCGGGATTGTGAGCGCCGCTTGGAGGCTGCTGCACGGACCTGAGAGACACCGGGTGACTGGTTTTGTCTGTGTTGTGGCGGCCTCTCGCGGTATTTGTTGCGTTTCTCTTGCTTGGTGGCCAACATCCCTCACCTGGATGGGGAAGCTGATGAAGCCGGCTGACTTCATTGGCGTCCTCCTCCTCCCCTGTCAGGGTGCGTTTGCTGTTTGCGCAACTATTGCTCCTCCTTGCATTAACCCCTGGCACCGCTAGAAAACCCACGCAAAACCACTGTGAGGAGGCTGCTGGTAAAGCACTCGCCACTTAGACGTCCACAAGCTGGCGTGAGGTGTGAAGTACGACACCCACTTCCATCGGTTCGACACAAGAGGGACGCAGCTAAGACCCGCTGCAGGAGGCTCTGGCAGGGTGGCTGCCGGCTGAATCGAACGGCTGGCTGTGTACAGGGCTTCTGATTCTGAAAACCAAAACAGTCTAGGAGAACTACGTAAACGCATGTGAGCACGGTGCAGCCTGATACTACCAAGCTGCTCTACGACTATTCCTGGAAATCACGACATTCTTCCGCACTTGTACGGTGAAATGAGTACCACATCACGCAGTTTTATAAAAACGTTTCTTTTTTGTATTAGCAGATCAGCCATCACCGTGTTACGAGTGGAGGCCGAAATGCACGCGTTTTAGCTCACGCAGGCTGGCGTGAGGAGGGGAGAACTATACTGACGTGAGGTCTGGAACATGACAAGAAATGAGAAATCAGAAAGCGGAAGTAATTAGTTTGATACTTAACTTTAATCCATTAATTATGAACGTCGCTCTTGACGGTACATGATTCACAATATTATCTACTCAGAATACACCTTGAAGGTAGTAATTATAGTAACTGAATATGGCGCCTTGCCATGTCGTAGCAAATGACGTAGCTGAAGGCTATGCTAAACTGTCGTCTCTGCAAATGAGGGCGTATGTAGACAGTGAACCATCGCTAGCAAAGTCGGCTGTACAACTGGGACGAGTGCTAGGGAGTCTCTCCAGACTAGACCCGCCGTGTGGCGGCGCTCGGTCTGCTATCACTAATAGTGGCGACACGCGGGTCCGACGTATAGTAACGGATCGCGGCCGATTTAAAGGCTACCACCTAGCAAGTGTGGTGTCTGGCAGTGACACAACAGGTTTTGTCTGTTGATAAGATTCAGCTTGCTGGTGCGGGAGTGGCTTTCAAATTGACATAAATGTCGACTGGAATATTCTGTGAGATTTCTCCGCTGGAGGCTGTGCATTATAAGAGTCACTCTGCGGTGAGAATGAGAATGAAAGATCACTAAAGCATGGCCAGTATTGAACTGTTAAACGAGCTCCGTTATGCACGAGTTCAAAGTCCGTATGAACTTTTAAGGGAGTCGATTGGCCTCCGGATTGAATGGTGCAGTCCTGAAGTGTGAAATGCCTTTGGTTCGACAAATAATTTAAATTTCTGAGAAGAAAATTTTGTGCCGTTGTCAGTGACAACATATTTCGGCACTTCGTCAGTAGGGAGGACCTTGGACCAAGCCTTAATAGTCTTTGTCAAAGATACTGATGACATCTTTACAACACATGGAAGTTTGGGGAAAGCATTGACGTGGACGTACCAGTGGCTTCCAAGAACCGGTTCTGTAATATCAGTATGCAGACGTGACCAGTATTCTACAACCTGTGGCTATCGAAAATATTATGGCGTCAGAGCTGACTGATATTTTTGACATAAAAGGCATATAGCCTGTGGTGTCACCGCCAGACACCACACTTGCTAGGTGGTAGCCTTTAAATCGGCCGCGGTCCGTTAGTATACGTCGGACCCGCGTGTCGCCACTATCAGAGATTGCAGACCGAGCGCTGCCGAACGGCAGGTCTAGAGAGACCTCCCTAGCACTCGCCACAGTTGTACAACCGACTTTTCTAGCGATGGTTCACTGATAAAATACGATTTCATTTGCCTAGACGATAGTTAGCATAGCCTTCAGCTACGTCATTTGCTACGACCTAGCAAGGCGCCATTATCAGTTGCTATTGATATTGTAAATAACGTACAGACAAGAGCTACTTTCAACATTAATGGATTAAAGTTAAGTATTCCACTAGCTACATCCTTTTTTTCTAGTCTAAATTCCTTGTCCTGTTCCAGACCTCACGTCAGCCTGCGTGCGCTAAAACGCGTGCCTTTCGGCTTCCTCTATAATCCTGGGTTGGCTCTCCTGCCAATCCACAAAATAGCCAACATGATTTCAATGTTTTTGTCAATATTTTTCCAGTAGCAGTGTGTTTGGTACGAATTATGTCCGAGTGGCATTCATGTAGCATCTATAGCACCTCAAATCTAATCACTGCATTTCACTGTGTCTTCGCTGACTAAGAATACGCCAGAACGACACCTTTGTACAGTGTAGGTGCATACCTCATGTGCCAATATGGTTTCATCTTTGTCATTCCGTAACAAGTAACGTATAGTCCTATTATTATGTCACGCCTTTGGCTGAACTTAGACAAAACAGGATCATTAGAAACAAGTTTGACAGTTAAATTACTGTTTACTGGCAAATTTTCTGCTGTCTTGAGTACCGATAAGTACTGTAAAAGAAACATCAGCTAATGAGTGAAACTGTTTGTCTTCTGCTGTTGGCCGACACGAAAGTAAATATGTCTTCGCTTGCTGCTTTGTGGGTCGGAAAATAATTTCAACAGAAGAAGAGCCTAGCCCCCCAAAGTACGATTCCTGCGCGGACATCGTGCAGGAATCGTACTCTTGGGTCAAAATAGCTGCTAAGTATTTCTGGTCCGTGACGAGGATGAATTTACACCCGTAAAGTAATGATGAAACTTCTTGACAGCATGTGTAATTGTAAGAGCCTCCTTGTGTGGTCTGATTGTAATTTCTTCGTGCCACTGTCAGTCTTTGAAGGGTACGCAGTTGGTCGTTTAAAACTATGATATCGATCCGACAGAATGACGCCTACGCCACAGTCCCAGGCATCCACAGCAGCTGCGTGCGTTTTGGTCCGACCGTATATCGTAACAAGTTTGGCGTCAAGCAAACATTATTTCGGTTTGTTAAGTGCAGGTTTCCATCCACCGTTCCAATTCCATTTGGTAACAACTAGTGCATTTGTTCACTTATGGATGTTGCACGAACGAGAATTTTCCAATAATAATATATTTGTACTGATATGCAACCAAACTGCATGATGTCCTTGGGAACGGGAAGGCTTGTAATGGCGCCAATGTGTTACGGTGTCGGCTTGATGCCGTGTCGAGACCCCCTGAAAAGTGTGGCACTTTGTGTTGAAAGAAGATGCACTTGTCTCTACCGCATTCCATATTTGCCGCTTGTAGAATTATGAACACAGACTCCAGCTTCCGTAAGAGTTTATGTGTAGTTGTGCTTGAGGCAATTCTGTCGTCAAGGTAGTTCAAAGCATTCGGAGCTTTTCGAAGTAACTGCTCTAAATTCCGATTGAACAAACTCAGTTCCTTGGCTATTGTGAAGGGTTAACTTTTACGATGGTTCAGAGATCAAATGGGCTATTTATCTCCATAAATCTCTGTACGTTTTGGTCCAAAAATTTGGAAATATATTTCAAGATCTAGCTTGTCAAATTACATAAGAGCACCTAATTTTGAAATCAATTATTCTGGCTTGTGAGTACGATATGAACCAATAATATACTGAGAGTTAACCGTCTCAATGAAATTTCCGCAGGTGCGAAGTGAGTCATTCCGTTTCTGCCCAAATACCGCTTGTTAAGCAGCTCGTCGGAGAGTCGGTGATTTTTTTTGTTATGTTTTGTTTAGTGCGCACTGAAGAGATCATCCCTGATGACTTATTCTTCTAGGATGGGATGTAAGGATGAAAGGAAAACACTTTATTTACTATAAATTCAGTTAGGCTTGGGTACTCAGCGGGTCCTCTAGCCTCTTGTCTTTGGTGATGTCTACTCCCTGTCGAGGGTGAGATCTCTCCCGACCATGGGATAAATTGATCGGCCATTTGGAGTCTGTCGTCGGGTTGATCGTTATCTTATTTTTCAGCGGCCAGCATTCCATTACAGCAAGTTGCCGTTGCATCCCAGCGATTGGCTGGTACAAATGTCGTCAGAAAGGCCGTATCGTCTTCATAAAAACTCGCCGTAACAATGAGGACTGTTGGGAAGTCATTTTTATATATATAAGTTGAAAAGCAGAGGCGAAATGACAAAGCCCTGCGAAATTCCTTCGGAGATCAGTTTCTTGTCGAAGTTTTTATCGTCGACTCGGACATACAGTCTCTTGTCCTGCAGAAAGTTGTCTATGAGTGCAATGTAACAATCCGCAATGGGGGTAGTACGATGTAGATTAAAGATAAGGTTGGGCAGCCACACCTTATCGTGCGCTTTTTCGATGTCAAGGAATACACCAATTGTGAAGTGCTGCTTGTTCTACTCTTCTAGTATCCGTTCTGTGATCGGTTGAAATTGAAGTTCGGCAGACAGCTTGTCCTTGAAATCGGATTGTTGGGGTCGTATAACATCATGCGCTGCACGCATGTCATGGAGCCTCTTCAACAGCACCCTCTCGAGCATCTTGCCATGGGTCGGCAAGAGGCTAATTGGCTGGTAACTGCTGGGTTCTGCTGGGTCTTTACTTGGCTTTGGGACTTTTAACTATTCAAGCTGTCTTCCATGCCATAGGAAAATATATCTGCAGGGACAACTGTTGAAAATTCGGGCAGGGAGGACAGTTGGCTTCCTGGGCAACTGTTCCAAATCGACGTTGCTCATGAAGTCGTTGCCTGGCGCTTTATTCCGAGTCTTCCGGATAATTTTATGGATCTCTGCTGGTGTGGCGAGTTGTGGGCGGCTCTGCACAGGCGTAGTACGAAAAGCAGTCCATTCTGCTGTAACGTTGGCTTCCTGCTCCTGCAGGTGGACGTCGTTCACGAGGGTCGCTGGTGTAGACATCTGTTCTTGGTAAGTCGTTGCATATAGCTCCACCTGGGCGAGTTCGTCATAGAGGAGGCCATCTGGTCCTCTGATGGCTCGTTTAGGTGGCCGCTGGTGTCGTATGTTCTTGACTACCTGCCATTCGTTCTTGGTTCGAAGCAAGAATTCATCAATCTTATCTTCCCAGACCTGCTGTCGCCACTCGGCGACTCTCCTATGCAGTTCTCGTGTTAAGATGTGTGTTTCTCGTCGATCGATTGGGTTTCTATAGCGAAGTCAACGTCGCCTGCTCCTGTTTCTCTGTGTCTTCAGTTCTTGTAGTAGAGGCTTCAACTTGTAGAAAGCGACTGTAGAGTAGACCGTGTGGGTAGTTGCCTTCCATTTGCCTACCTTTATCTTCTCCGTCAAAGTTTGTACGGCGATATCGATGGCTTCCGGTGTTGAAACGTCCTGCGTCGGGCGGATATTGTTGTCAAGATATGTCCCAAATTGGCCCGAGTTCAGAGTTAATGAACTGGGGGGGGGGGGGGGCGGAAGGTTGGCCGTTGCGTTTTCCACAATGCTGAGAATAGGCCAGTGGTCTGACAAGAGATCTTCGACGGTGCGGAACTGGAAGTTCGTCTCAATGTTTTTGATGAGAGCAATGTCTAGGACGTCCGCTTCTTCCCGATCGAAGTAAGGAATCCGTGTGGGCTCTCGTGGACCATGCTCAGTTCTTCTTCCATGGCAATCAAAGTTCATCCACGAGGAATTCCACGGGACGTGCTTGCTATTAAGGTCACCTCCTAGGAAGATTTTGTCAAAATCGGTGAAGATATTCCGTAGGTCGTGCGGCACCAGTTGATTACCGGGGCTGTTGTACGCCGCTATGAAAGTGATGTTGCCTGCCGCCGATTGAGCCGTTAGTGCTGTTGCCTCCAGATGTTGGAGGGGTGGTAGTGTTTCATGATGGTGCGGCATTTCTCTTTTAAGCAGAACTGCTCTCCCTCCACCACGCTGGCCTTGTCTGTCCGTTCTATAGACGTACATGTTACGAAATCTGAGCTCAGTTGTTGGACGAAGGTGCGTCTCCGATCCAAGTGCGATTTCGATTTTGTGACGTATTAATTCAGTGAATTCTGTTTTCTTGTGTTTCAGCCCGTTGGCGTTCCGTATACCAATTTTAGGGTCTCTCCTGGTCCCAGGGCGATCCATCTCAGGTTGTTCCAAAGGCCTTCAGGACACTTCCGATTAATGAAAGTATCCCCACTAGTAGTTGCAGCACGGCGGTGAGAAGTTTGGCGACATCAGAGAGCGCTGGAGCTATGGATTCCATCAAATCTACTGGTGAGACGTAGGTTTCTGGTTTCGGTCATCGTGGTGACGCTGAGTGGGCATGGGTGTAGGAATAATGCTGGCGTTGCTGTCGTGGTGGGCGAGCTTCAGGAGGAGGCTGTGGTACTGGCTGCCGTGTCGTCGACGGCGGTTCTAGTGATGTTTGCTGACGGTGTGGCGGCGGGTGTGTCGTCAGTTCCGTATTACAAGAGTCCTCCGTTGAGTGTCTGCGGTGGAGACCGTTGTCTATATTTCCTGAGAAGTTCCTGGTACATCTGGCACTTTTCACTGTTCGCACATTTCTGTGGAGCCCCTCTGGGATGAGTACATGCTGAAGATCTGTGTTGCCCTTCACATGGAACTTAGCGAGCAGGCTAGCTGCAATAATTAGCCGTGTGTTCGAATCGCCGGCAGTGGCGACATTGAACAGATCGACTTTTGTATATAGAAGGTATTTTATATCGTAAATCTTGTAGTTATCCTTTTGGGCTGGCAACGTAACACAGTAAGCAGCTTGAGTTCGTAATTCCTTGGTGTTGTCGTCTCGATTTTTAAACTGGTGGACGTTGATGGCCGGGAAACCCTTCTCTATCAGTGCATTTTTCAGTTCTTCCTCTATAACTTCGGCAGGTAGACGTCTTACAACCACTTTGAGGTCCTAGTCCTCTGCGGCCTGATGTGTTAAAAAGTGGACGTCATTCGACACAAAGAAATTGATGGCCCGTCGTTGATCATCATAGGAGTCAAAGTGATATTTGATCGTGTCTCGTCGGTAGATGGCCTACAGACTGCCGACAATATCCGCCCTCAGCGCCTTGTTGGGTTCCATGTAGTTCTTGGTATGTTAACAGGCAGGACTTTGCGTAGTGAGTTCCGGCCAGAGCCATCTGTCCCCTCTTTATCTGCTTCCAGATTGACGTCAGTCGTCTGGTCCATACGTTCTGGAGGATCCATAGTATCTTCCGTCGCAATAGCCGCATAAAGGTTGCAAGTTTTCAGTTTTGGTCGTTGTCGCTTCCGAGAGTTATTCTGCATAGGAGAAGCGATGAGTCGTTTTCTTCGGCGAACTAGTGTAAAATCGCCCTCTTCGTCGGTGGGCTGCATTCTCAAAACTTCTTCAGAGGCGACTCCCTCGATTTCGTCGTCCTCTTCTGGTGGAGAAAATTGTTCCAGGTCGTCTTCTTGTTCTTCAGGAAGTAGGAAATGTTCTAGTGCGTTTGTCGCATACTTACTGACTTTGCAGAGTCATGTGTGGTATTTCAAGTCTTACTTCCCGTTTTTGACGATCTTCCTGTCTTACCGGATGTCTCTCTTCGTAGGGGATTGACGTATGTTGTCTTCTGCTCTGCATTCGCATAACGCTCGTCGTGTCCTGTACACATTATCTTGCCTTTCAGAATGCGTTGACGTTGCATGGGTCGCCTGTTAGAAGTGTTGGCCGCACTTGCCCACTGCTTATTATTGACCTGCAAACTCAGCTCATAATATAATAGAGTGATAAGCTAGACTTTGTTAAAACTGTGTGCCCGGTCGAGACTCGAACTCGAGTCTCGGTCGGGCACACAGTTTTAATCTGTCAGGAAGTTTCATATCAGCGCTCACTCCGCTGCAGAGTGAAAATCTCATTCAAGACTTTGTTGTCCGACCTGTGCGGGGCGGCCCCACACACCGGCCAGCGGCAGGCCCCGGCGCGACCGAGGCGGCTGGCTCGGACGCGCGCGTTTCTTGGTCCGCACACGTCGGCATCGCGCGGTCAACTGCTGCAAAAGAAGTGAGGACGGTGACGACTTCAGTTTCTGTCTGGTTAGCGCGAGGGCCGAGAGGTGGCGTTGTGATGCTGAAGTGAGTGGCCGTCTTCCGGCTGGGTTGGGCAGTGCTGGACTTGGAACTGCGGTTTTCTCGACACAAACATCAAACGAGCACGCATTACGCGCTATCTTGGGGTACACATAGATGAAAAATGGAATTTCCACGAACACATAAGGCTAACAACGGACAAAGCAGAAAAAATACTCCACAAACTGGTGAGGCTAAATTCCAAACACTGCAGACTACCTCTACCAGTCATACGTACATACCACTGTGCGCTCTTCGAATCAGTAATCTGTTTTGCAGCTAGCACGTGGGCACATAGACTGAACGGGTTCACCAACAAAGCATCCGTCAGACGAGGGCAGACAAGTGTCCTACTTAGGCTATCTGGAGCCTTCGGTACCACTTCATAGGATGCACTGTGTGTGGTGCTCGGAATATGCCCCATAGATATCACGATCAAATACAGAACTGCAAGGTACTGGTTAAAGGTGGGGAGACTAGATAAGGTACATACAATAATCGGTGTGCCCATAGAGACGATACGTCACCTTTAAAGTTGGCGTTTGGATACATGGCAAGGTGAGTGGGATGTAAGTGATAAGGGACGTAGGCTGCACGACTTCCTCCCTGACATAAGGGAGCGGTTGAGAATGAGACATATCGATCCCAGCCGCGGTATGGTACATTTCTTAACCGCGCACGGACCTTATCCCACGCACTTAAACCGCGTGAGTCTGAGGCAGACACCTACATGCACATGTGGGGAAGAAGATTCCCCAGAACACACTGTCTATTTCTGCGGGCAATACCTGAACAATAGACATACACAGATACAGACATAGATATATACACAGCAATGAGACGAAGAACAATGGGCACAATTAAACGCACTGACAAACAGTATTTAAAAAACAACACATGAAGAGTATATGCGGACACGACATCACAGACATGCCTATGTGCAGCGTAACAGAAATCTCCAGAGGTTGGACAACGATATCAACAGTGACATCGAAAATAGTGACAATGAGGAGGAACAGGAGGAGGAAGCTGAGATGTGACAGTAAATAAGCAAATTGCTGGCAATGTAGCGAAGAAAACACCAAATGCCGTACATGGATGGGCACCTAAAGTAGTTTATACGTAGGATTAGTAACAAATAGGATAAGCAACATTATTTCTCTACTAATAACCATTTGTGTGTGTGTGACTGGCGGTCAACGACTCGAAGAAACCATTCCGAGTTATTCACCGTCAGTCTCTCATGTATCCTATCTTCTTTTTATATTCTTCTTAAAAAACAACAAAATTTTATTTATATTTCAACCTTAAATTACTGTTATTTTGAAAAGTATCATTCTTTGTAAATGTTGTAGATAAAACAAAAGGAAAGAAAACTGTAAATGGTGAAAAACGAAAATTGTAAGATGTACGATGTGTTTTAAACATCAGGTAACAGGTCTATAATTTGGCAATAAATAAATAAGTAAAAATAAAAATTCTCTGGAGTGCATACCGGGGAACAGGAGAGCGACAGCGGCCGGCATTGCTTTGGTCTACTTCTTGTGGTGCGAGGTGTGTGTACGATTTTAGAGTCAGTACTGTGCTCTGGTCTTGTCTGTCTGCGATACGATATTGCAGTGTCTGGGTTAGTCCGATTAGATGCAATGCTCCTTCGGATGCAAGTCAGAAGGAACGGGCGCTGCAGTGATTGTAGTCTTTATGGAGTACATGAAATTAATTTGGAGTTGAGAATATGGACAACCGGATATGCATGCATGTCCGAAGGAACACTTCATTGTAATTCGTAATAACACAGGCACTGCAGTGTCGTATTTATCCGCCGGCTCCGGGAAAGTGTCTTTCAAGTAAAATGTCTTCCCTGTACGGGAAAGTACATAATGGGTGTACGAGTACAGGTTTTAGACAAATGTTTGAGATCATATGGAAGTTGGTTCTGGCGGTCAGTTGTGCTCATATAGCCAAATGGTAAGGCGACCGCTCACGATAAGAAGTAAATCCGGGTTGGTGTCCCGATCCGGCACCAATTTTCATTGTCGTCATTCCTTTATACAGCTGATGGTTGTCCATATTCGCAACTGCGAATACATTTCATATGTTGTCTGTCTGCAGTGCAGTTAACTGCGAGCGTCTTCAGCGCTACGTCTAGCAATGCTGTATCCACAAAGCTATGACCTGTATTTTACATTGTCAGTGACGTTAACCTTCTGTACTCCGGGTTTGAATCCCAGTGGGTAGAATAAAGTCTGTTAGAAGTGTTGGCCTCTCTTGCCAACTGCTTATCATTGACCTGCAAACTCAGCTCATAATATAATAGGGTGATAAGCAGGACTTTATTCCCATAGTTCTGCTCAGTCTACAATAATTGTTATTGGTTCACGCCCGATATGCAGAGGTTATGTAAGATGGATGTGCGTGCCATGATGTGTTAATTCATCGTGGACCTCTGTTTTAGACGCCCGCTTACTACTGTGGTTCAAATGGCTCTGAGCACTATGGGACTTAACATCTATGGTCATCAGTCCCCTAGAACCTAGAACTACTTAAATCTAACTAACCTAAGGACATCACACAACACCCAGTCATCACGAGGCAGAGAAAATCCCTGACCT
This sequence comes from Schistocerca piceifrons, assembly GCF_021461385.2. Classification (NCBI taxonomy): domain Eukaryota; kingdom Metazoa; phylum Arthropoda; class Insecta; order Orthoptera; family Acrididae; genus Schistocerca; species Schistocerca piceifrons. Next base: position 133,282,764 of record NC_060138.1, on the reverse strand, counting down.
CGCCGGGAATCGAATCCGGAAACCCGGGCGCGGGAAGCGAGAACGCTACCGCACGACCACGAGCTGCGGACAACTACTGTGTTCCCCGATATTTTTAGTGCAGAGCGTAAGGCCTCTAGCGTGGCACCAACGGCAACCAAAAATGAAAACATAAACTATAACTCAGTGCCACAGAACCGGCGCTGGAACAAGGAAAGGTGTTGAGTACACTTCTATTGTTTTCTGGTAGAAAAGTATTGTAATTTTATTCATATGCTTTACTGCTATTGTCATTTTTCGCAAGTTCTGTTTTTACCAGTCATTCTCTTAAGCTACTCTGATAACAGCAATTTTATATACCTGTCATTCTCCTAAGCTACTCTGATTACAGTAATTTTATAAAAGTTACTCCTTTGAAGTACTTAATGGTTAGATACAGTTTGTCCGCTTGGCTCTCAGAGACGAGCTGTGTGTATAAAGATGACAGCCTACTATCATAATTGGAATAAAGAAATGTAGTATTTCGGTTCCTTCAACTTTCTGGAAACTATGGCCGATGTATGTGTTAAATTCTGCTGTGGGTAGAGGTCTATTAAGTGCGTAGCGCTTTCGGCAAGTGCCCGGTAAAATTTTGAAAATTCATGTTCAGCTGTAACATAAACCTTCATTGATTCGATGGCAGGTCCTGTTAAAGACCTTTGAATGCCTTATAACTTAAAAGTTGCTTCCTGTAACGATTTTTGATGATCTTTATTAGAATATTACTTGACTGAGCTTGCGAGGCTATACCCCTGTTGGTGTTAATTGCTCGTGTGAGCAGAGGCCCGTTGGGTGTGTTTAAGTGTTTGGGGCAGGTGCCCGGTGAAAGTCTGTTGTTTTTTTTTAAAAACTATTGTTCAGCTACTAGATAAAGTTACTGATTAGTGAAAGGGCAAGGCTCGTCCGGGTTTTCTAGTTGCTAAGGCAAATTTTTGAGGACAGAATACCGGTAACTTGTTAAAAAAAGTACGTTGGTCGGATTCTCTTTAGGCTGTAGCCCGTGGAGATTGAATTTTAAAAAATAAAGTGAAACAGTTTTTATTTTCTTTTTATCTGAAAAACCCAGGACAGTGTGGCAGGTACATGGGCCACAGAGGGAGAGGGTGGAGCGATTCCTTGCGCAAGGTTTACATTTACTTTAAAAAAAAAAAAAAAAAAAAAAACATTTATTAGAGACAAAATTTGCATAAAACTTGTGCCACTGATGACTGCACAAAAATTTCCCTTTAGATTGGTCCACAATTACTGCAACAGTTATAGCAGCACTACCGTTTGGGATAGGAAAAGTCAGTGTTGGTGCAATATTTCAGAGCGCACAAGTTACAGCCAGGCGATTATTAACAGTAAGTTACGCTACCAGTGGTTCCGAAGTAGAATGGAGGCCAGAGGGCCATAGACCCGCTGAAGAGGGCAAACGCAGTGGTTTACATGGCGCAAGTTACAGGCAGAAGAGGCCCACTGGCCTACCTAGGTATTATGAGTACGTGACTCAGGGCGGCACGCTAGCAAAACAGAGGCACACAGTCGCGTATAGATAGGTGCCGGTTTTATAACATGGCATTCAAGTGTGGCAGGGCATGTCACACCACTAGCTACACGAGGCAGCCGATGGGGCGCCATCGTTCCAGTGCACGGCGGGTCGCTGGTTCGACCCTCTGAGGCCGACGTGGGGTCCGTAGCCAGCCAGCGACAGGCCACGCCACGGCTCTCTACCGTGAGCAGTCGTCTTTGGCCCCAATGCTGGAGGAATCCCAAGGCGAGGGACACATATTTGGACGTCGCATTGCAGGCGCTTGTTGTCACCCGTGACCTGAACCACGACGGAGAAGAAGCGTGCAGTGAGCTGCCTACGTCGACTGTCGGCACATCTTGACGTCGTGGCCGCACAAGACCATTCCGTGCCAAACCATTTCGGAGTCAGCGAAATGGTGTACTCAGCAACGTGGGACCCAGTGATGTAGACCGAAGGGAATGCGGCACTGTAGTTGGAAACAATAAATAACTTGGAAAGCTCGGACGAGTCCTAATACGGTGATGTCTGCCTCTTCCCACTACATTTGGTGTTGCTGTTACATTTGGTGACCGAAGTTGCCACTATACAGTATTAAACATTGAAACAACAATTACTTTCAGAAGCAAATATTTAAAGACAATTCTTTAGTTCTCAAACAAAGCTATGAAAGGTTTTAACAACCTCTGAATTATACTCTGAATTATATCAATAATCTTCATCGTTTAGCCGGCCGAAGTGGCCCAGCAGTTCTAGGCGCTACATTCTGGAACCGCGCGACCGCTATGGTCGCAGGTTCGAATCCTGCCTCGGGCATGGATGTGTGTGATGTCCTTAGGTTAGGTAGGTTTAAGTGGTTCTAAGTTCTATGGGACTGATGACCTCAGAAGTTAAGTCCCAAAGTGCTCAGAGCCATTTGAACCATTTCACCGTTTCATAAATCAACCAGAACTTTATCCTACAACAACTCTCAACAATGTTTACACAAATAGTGAAGAACGGCCTCTCTCACACTGGCTACTGATACCAACACAAGTCAGTAACCAATGAACAGTTTCAGTCTTTAGAAAAGAATCTATAGTACTAGATTGTAAAGCACACTGAGTAGTACATAATCTGAGATGGAACATAGTTCCCATTTTTTACGAATGGGTGGTCGTATCCCAGCCATGGCTTTATATCAGGTCCATGAGAATGCAGCACTAGTCTATATCAGTCCACAAAAATACGATACATTATCAGCCCTACACCTGAAACAGCTCAGTATTACACATTTGCGTAAATAATCTCCATGAACGCCCTAGCACAGTTATTGTCCCAACTTTAATCATTCTAGACACTGCCGGTGCCTGATACCAGCGTAATAATAACTGTTTGAAATAGTAAACCTGACCTAGAGGCTCATGTAGTACCATTCTCATTACACAAAACTGTTTAGCAAGTATGTCCTGAGAAGCTATCTAATCCCTCAAATAAAGCTGCACAGTTGAATAACACCAATTTTAATCACCAAGATCAGTAACAAAAAATGGATACACCATTTAATAGTCTATCGCTAAAAATGACGACAACGTTACTGCCGTGTGACAGAACTTGTAGCAAATATTCCGTCCACACAACCGCTGCATTTCACTTCCCGCATCTGTCCTCCACAGACACGTTATGTGCAGGCCGCCTGTTGCGAGCCACTGTGTCTCCCACACAGACCGTGCGAACAGCTAACCGCCCTGTCCAGCGAAGCCTCCAGTAAGGAAAGAGCGGCGCTATTTTGCGAAGCCCGCGTAGCGTTCTCCAGTGTCTGTCGACTAAACGGTTAACTTACCCAGCCGCCAATTTCCTTCTCCTCCGAAAGCTCACTCGTTCTTCCAGATAAACCAGTTTGAAGCAGAGAGGTGCCGCAAAACTCGGACGACGAAGCCTCACCAACCTAGTTTGTCCATTGCCATTCTAGATCAAAATGCCTTACACGGCATGACTGTAATAACTGTTATGACAATAAAACTGAAAAGGTTTTTTTTAATAAAAGCTCAGGGACTTTGCACTTAAGGATCATTGTGTCCAAGCAAACATTCTCTGTGGTTAACCCTCTATCAAAAGTAATAAAAACATTAATTTAACTGCCGGGATTTTAACGAATCGTCATCCCGTTCGTACGAGCACAGAAAAAGTATTCTTAAATGGGCCAAACAGTCAAAATTATTAATCGTTTTTTCGGAACCTGTGTCAGAGAAGGCATTTTTAAACAACATGAATAATTATAGGCACTATAAGTCAAAGCTGTAATCGAAATACAGAGAAAAATTAGGGTATAACACTTGTGCAGTAAATTAATGAAAGTTGCGGCAGGATTAGACAGTTCCATTTTATATTTCCAGTTTACAGCTTGAATCAGAAGTCCATCGACAAAGTTTCAGTGGTGGCAAGAAGAATAAAAGTTGAGTAAACATGGGCTGTAGAGTGCATGCCTTAAAAAATTGAGCACTTACTCATCTTCACTTCTGTGAAACACATCTCATATACTGAACAATTGCTCATAGCTCTTGAGTTTCAGATTTTAGAGGCCTTCTTCTCTGGATAATATTTTTCTGGTTTTAGAACACGCTACATTCTCCCAAAATATGTAAGGCAAAGAGCTTGCAGCAAAAGAGCTGTGTTTCGCTGTGTCGAAGAGGAGCAAGTGGTCATACCTCTAAAGCTATTCACTATTAGAGTCCATCTTTACTACACACTTAATTCTTCTTTTGGTCCGTACTATCGCTTCTGGAAGTTTGCCAGTGGACTTTCGGTTACTGTTTATACTACGGTAGACATTCTGAAACGTAAAAGGTACAGATCTACTCTGTAAGCTTCATATTTGAAGAAAAACTCGTTTTAGGCCCCCTTTTGCTCAAATAGTAGATGTGTTCATGGATTATTACGAAACAGAAGGAAGAGAAGAACTACTTACATATTCCACTAAGTTTTTATTCGGCCACTATGTCATTTTGTCTGCAGGTTCACTCCATAACTTCGGAAGTGCCTGTAGTAAAAGGAACAGTGAAGAGGGAGCGTAAGGAGTGATCTGTTAGTTACTATTTCCGACGTGTTAGAAAACCTAAGCGTAAAAGCAAAGCCTGAAATAACTGGAGGAGTTCTTCGGCTTGGTCGAGAAGTAATGAAGGGTTACTGCTTTGTACAGCTGCTCATCATCAGAGACAACGGCAGTGAAAGCCATAAGAAAAAGGTTTTCCTCGGAGAAACATAACAGCATTCTCCAGTCCAGGTATCACTACAAACTACAGGTGATCTTAAATTGTTGTAACTGTTCTTGCAGGAACACACGCTCACACAAACACACACACACACACACACACACACACACACACACACACACACATTATATATATATATATATATATATATATATATATATATATATATATATATATATATATATATTATCTTAGAAGAAAGATTAAGGAAAGGCAAACCTACGTTTCTAGCATTTGTAGACTTAGAGAAAGCTTTTGACAATGTTGACTGGAATACTCTCTTTCAAATTCTAAAGGTGGCAGGGGTAAAATACAGGGAGAGAAAGGCTATTTACAATTTGTACAGAAACCAGATGGCAGTTATAAGAGTCGAGGGACATGAAAGGGAAGCAGTGGTTGGGAAGGGAGTAAGACAGGGTTGTAGCCTCTCCCCGATGTTGTTCAATCTGTATATTGAGCAAGCAGTAAAGGAAACAAAAGAAAAATTCGGAGTAGGTATTAAAATTCATGGAGAAGAAATAAAAACTTTGAGGTTCGTCGATGACATTGTAATTCTGTCAGAGACAGCAAAGGACTTGCAAGAGCAGTTGAATGGAATGGACAGTGTCTTGAAAGGAGGATATAAGATGAACATCAACAAAGGCAAAACAAGGATAATGGAATGTAATCGAATTAAGTCGGGTGATGCTGAGGGAATTAGATTAGGAAATGAGGCACTTAAAGTAGTAAAGGAGTTTTGCTATTTGGGGAGCAAAATAACTGATGATGGTCGAAGTAGAGAGGATATAAAATGTAGGCTGGCAATGGCAAGGAAATCGTTTCTGAAGAAGAGAAATTTGTTAACATCGAGTATAGATTTAAGTGTCAGGAAGTCATTTCTGAAAGTATTCGTATGGAGTGTAGCCATGTATGGAAGTGAAACATGGACGATAAATAGTTTGGACAAGAAGAGAATAGAAGCTTTCGAAATTTGGTGCTACAGAAGAATGCTGAAGATTAGATGGGTAGATCACATAACTAATGAGGAAGTATTGAATAGGATTGGGGAGAAGAGAAGTTTGTGGCACAACTTGACCAGAAGAAGGGATCGGTTGGTAGGACATGTTCTGAGGCATCAAGGGATCACCAATTTAGTATTGGAGGGCAGCGTGGAGGGTAAAAATCGTAGAGGGAGACCAAGAGATGAATACACTAAGCAGATTCAGAAGGATGTAGGTTGCAGTAGGTACTGGGAGATGAAAAAGCTTGCACAGGATAGAGTAGCATGGAGAGCTGCATCAAACCAGTCTCAGGACTGAAGACCACAACAACAACATATATATATATATATATATATATATATATATATATATATATATATATATATATACACACACACTCCTGGAAATGGAAAAAAGAACACATTGACACCGGTGTGTCAGACCCACCATACTTGCTCCGGACACTGCGAGAGGGCTGTACAAGCAATGATCACACGCACGGCACAGCGGACACACCAGGAACCGCGGTGTTGGCCGTCGAATGGCGCTAGCTGCGCAGCATTTGTGCACCGCCGCCGTCAGTGTCAGCCAGTTTGCCGTGGCATACGGAGCTCCATCGCAGTCTTTAACACTGGTAGCATGCCGCGACAGCGTGGACGTGAACCGTATGTGCAGTTGACGGACTTTGAGCGAGGGCGTATAGTGGGCATGCGGGAGGCCGGGTGGACGTACCGCCGAATTGCTCAACACGTGGGGCGTGAGGTCTCCACAGTACATCGATGTTGTCGCCAGTGGTCGGCGGAAGGTGCACGTGCCCGTCGACCTGGAACCGGACCGCAGCGACGCACGGATGCACGCCAAGACCGTAGGATCCTACGCAGTGCTGTAGGGGACCGCACCGCCACTTCCCAGCAAATTAGGGACACTGTTGCTCCTGGGGTATCGGCGAGGACCATTCGCAACCGTCTCCATGAAGCTGGGCTACGGTGCCGCACGCCGTTAGGCCGTCTTCCGCTCACGCCCCAACATCGTGCAGACGGCCTCCAGTGGTGTCGCGACAGGCGTGAATGGAGGAACGAATGAAGACGTGTCGTCTTCAGCGATGAGAGTCGCTTCTGCCTTGGTGCCAATGATGGTCGTATGCGTGTTTGGCGCCGTGCAGGTGAGCGGCACAATCAGGACTGCATACGACCGAGGCACACGGGGCCAACACCCGGCATCATGGTGTGGGGAGCGATCTCCTACACTGGCCGTACACCACTGGTGATCGTCGAGGGGCCACTGAATAGTGCACGGTACATCCAAACCGTCATCGAACCCATCGTTCTACCATTCCTAGACCGGCAAGGGAACTTGCTGTTCCAACAGGACAATGCACGTCCGCATGTATCCCGTGCCACCCAACGTGCTCTAGAAGGTGTAAGTCAACTACCCTGGCCAGCAAGATCTCCGGATCTGTCCCCCATTGAGCATGTTTGGGACTGGATGAAGCGTCGTCTCACGCGGTCTGCAAGTCCAGCACAAACGCTGGTCCAACTGAGGCGCCAGGTGGAAATGGCATGGCAAGCCGTTCCACAGGACTACATCCAGAATCTCTACGATCGTCTCCATGGGAGAATAGCAGCCTGCATTGCTGCGAAAGGTGGATATACACTGTACTAGTGCCGACATTTTGCATGCTCTGTTGCCTGTGTCTATGTGCCTGTGGTTCTGTCAGTGTGATCATGTGATGTATCTGACCCCAGGAATGTGTCAATAAAGTTTCCCCTTCCTGTGACAATGAATTCACGGTGTTCTTATTTCAATTTCCAGGAGTGTGTATATATATATATATATATATATATATATATATATATATCAAGAAAAGTCTTAATAACCTCGACTCCGGGTGTTTCGGAACCTGTAAAGAAAACTGGAAGAGAGATCAATATAAACATCATTTCCGCCATTTTTAATTGCTCATGAAAACCACACATTGCATGTTTTACACTATACAGTGAGACCTTCAGAGGTGGAGGTCGAAATTGCTGTACACACCGGTACCTCTAATACCCAATAGCACGTTCTCTCGCACTTATGCATGCTTGTATACGTCGTGGCATACTATCAACAAGTTCATCAAGGCACTGTTGATCCAAATTGTCCCACTCCTCAACGGCGATTCGGCGTAGATCCATTAGAGTGGCTGGTTGGTCACGTCGTCTATAAACAGCCCTTTTCAGTCAATCCCATACCTGTTCGATAGAGTTCATGTCTGAAGAACAAGCTGGCCACTGTTGTCGAGCGATGTCGTTATCCTGAAGGAATTCATTTACAAGATGTGGACGATGGGGGCGCGAATTGTCGTCCGTGAAGAAGAATGCATCGCCTATATTCTGCCGATATGGTTGCAATATCGGTCGGAGGATGGCATTCATATATCGTATAGCCATGATCACCAGCGGCGTACGTCGGCCCCACATAGTGCCAACCCAAAACCGCGGGGAACCTTCCCCTTGCTGCCCTCGCTGGACATTGTGCCTAAGGCTTTAAGCATGACGAGGGTGCCTCCAAACACGTCTCCAACGATTGTCTGGTTGAAGGCATATGCGACACTCATCGGTGAAGAGAACGTAATGCCAATCCTATGCAGTCCAATCGGCATGTTGCTGGGCCCATCTGTACATCGCTGCATGATGTCGTGGCTACAAAGATGGACTTCGCCATGGACGTCTGGAGTGAAGCTGCGCATCGTGCAGCCTATTGTGCACAGTTTGAGTCGTAACACGACGTCCTGTAGAACCACGATAAGCATTATTCAACAAGGTGGCGTTGCTGTCAGTGTTCTTCCGAGCCATAATCCATAGGTGGAGGTCATTCACTGCAGTAGCAGCCGGTGGCAGGCCTGGGCGAGGCATTTCATCGGCAAGTCCAGTCTCTCTGTATTTCCTCCAAGTCCGAACAACATCACTTTGTTTCACTCCGAGACGCCTAGAAACTTGTTGAGAGCCCCTCCTGGCACAAAGTATCAAAGCGGATGCGATCGAACCGCTGCATTGACCGTCTAGGTATGGTTGAACTACAGGCAACACGAGCCGTGTACGTCCTTCCAGGTGGAATGACCCGAACTCATCGGCTGTCGGACCCCCTCCGTCTAATAGGCTCTGCTCACATCTTCGGGCGGGTTTAGTGACATCTCTGAACAGTGAAAGGGACTTAGTCTGTGATGAATATCCACAGTCAACGTCTATCTTCAGGAGTTCTGGGAACCGGTGTGATGCAAGACATTTTTTGATGTTTGTGTATATCTAATTAGCTTACCAGAATGTGCTCTGTGCCAGGCAAAGCTGGTACCAAAGCGCATTAGTGTTCTTAGGTTTTAGCGTTATTAGTAAGCCTGGTAGGATGCATAAAGTGCGTAAACAACGTCAAATGTGAATCGCTCGGGAAAGTCATGTACACGTGTGAGGCGGTCATCAGTACCTGACAGAGCATAAAAGGAACGTCACCGTAGGCCTCTGTTTGGACAGCTGATCGAATAGTCCAATATTCAGGTCCACGGAACATTCAGATGTGACAGTCGTCCAACTTTCACGGGTACATGACGACAGCTATAACTGTCGTCAGTCTCGCGTCAACCACGTTCGACCACAACAAAGACGGATCACCATACCGTAGACCAGACTCATTGTAACCTCTTTATGTCTGCACCTACCACCCGAGAACATGTAGTGGACTCCTTGCGACGTTCTGAATCATCACCCTGATCATAAACTAATAGTAGCCAAACTATAGAATTACCATCCCAGGCGTTGGCTACCATTAACACTGTAACACAAACGGCAGAATTCGTAGTGGTGCCATGGACAGAACGCAGTGGCTGCTGACGAATGGCGTCGCATTGTCCTCAGAGAGAATCTCGTTTCTGCCCAACCTCGTGTGATCACTGACGGCTCCAAGGGCGACCTGAGGAGAGGTCTCACTCTTCCAATCTTTGAAAGAGGAGGGCGGTGCTCCTGGCTTCATGATGTGGGAAGCCATCGGGGAAAACTTGAGGTTATGACTGGAAGTGATTGAAGGAACTCTGACAGCACAGTCGTAAGTCACAAGGATCCTGCGCCTTCGTGATCTACATTCCATCTGACAATAATGTGGTCAGGAGAATGTAGTCTGCATATTGGACGTGTGCGCCTCTTGGAACTGTCTGCGTAATGTTGAGGTACTCCCACGGCCAGCAAGATCTGCAATGTATAGGACCAGCTCAGACATTTCGTCCCAGTGGCGGTGTCTAGTTGCATAGTTGTGGGCCAGTTTGACTTGGGGGAGAACACAACAGCCTTGTGACACCCTACCCAAAAGATTCAGTACTTACATCCAGGCCAGAGAGGGTGCACCATCATACTGATAAGTGGGATCGTAGTTCCAAGTTAGTTGTAAATTTGACTCAATTTGGTAATCACTAAAATAACATGACGTTACAGCTCTGCTGATGAAGTGTCATTTCGTTCCTTCCTCCCCTTGTGGGTGCTTCACTATATATATATATATATATATATATATATATATATATATATATAACCAGGCAGTCCATATTCCAATCTCAGATACAGGAAGAAGGAATGTGCAACGTGTGGTTTCCCAGTGTTCGCTGCACAGATCCCGCTGCCCTGCATGCAGTACACGCTGTTTTACCTGCAGCTCACGAGACACTGTCCATGACAGTAGTGGATGATGAGCGTCACGCCGCCCTCTCCACATACTACGTTCCCTCTGTCCTTTCGTCTTTCTGATGGTCCATTGGGAGTTCTGCCGGTGCTGACAGAGTTCATGCAGTGCAAATTACTGAGACCATTGAACGTACTCGAAAATTCCAAGCAGGGTGGTTGTTCGTAAGCAATGGGTTTACCTTGTAAATGACTACACACTTATTTTGCTACTAACGTTCATTCCACTCGTTTCACCCTTTACACGTGTGCCACACAGTCCTTCTTATAAAAATTACGAATACATGATTGATCTAAGCAATAGCGTTCAGCTTAACTGCATGGCATAGGTCGAATTCAAATGACATGTAGTTAACGTTTCCGTTTACCTGGCCGCTTCTTTTGAACCACGGTTGCAAGAGGCCTCAATCAGAGTGGTGTACTGTCTGCTGGGCCAGAGCCGCATTCCAGTTTTATACAGTGCAGTTTAGACGCTGTAAACGATGTCTGTTTTTAACGTACCGCAGCAGTGTAAGGAAGGTCAAGACGAACAGTTTAATGTAGTACACTTGTGGTCTATCAAGCTGAGAAACAACCTCAAAACACCTGAACTGCTGTGTATGCTGGCCGAACGACATTTTGAATGTCCTTTTACTCCTTTACGAGTCTGTGTTGACCTTTTGAATCTCATTTCTTCTCGCTAAAATGGACATTGTATGTTAAAGAATCCTGCTTCTTGAGCCTGCCCATTGCACAACTGACGTTTTCTTAAATTTTCTCTGGAAGTTTTGCGAATTTTAACAGTCTAAATTGGACAATCAAATGGTTTTGTTTCTCTAGCCTTCTTGCTGTGAGAGTACTGTGCTTATGAGGGTTAAGTTTTGATCGAATTCTAAACGTAATATGCTTTTCATAATTTTCACAAAAGTATTTTTTCTTTCATTCCTCTCAAGCGGAATATCAAATTACTGATGTTGACGAAATTTAAAGAAAATTCAGTAATCTGACCAACTAAGCCGACGGCGTAAGCGGGTGAGAGGGTACTGCAAATACGGCGCGGCGCGAATGCGCTCCAGCTTAAGGGGAGCCGGAACGATCCATGGCCTCCATGTTAATTTTAGCAATTTGAAGGAACATTTTTCCTAAAACCATTAAAAATATTACTGTGAACTTTGGACTACATGTTCGGTGAATATTTCTCTGCAAAGTTATAACACCATGTTAAGAAATATTTTTTGGTTTTTGTTTTATAATTTTTTAAACGGATGCTTATTTTTCCTATAAAAATTTGCACTTTTTCTTCTATAATTCTTGATTTATACAATATTTTTTTACAATATGTTATAAAAATGAAGGCAAAGAAATAAACAATATTGTGTATAAATTTCATTTATATGCTTTTAGTAGTTTTTTGAGAAAATGTTCCTCAAAGATGAAAATTTTAAACTTACGGGAAATGGCTTTCAAAGTTTTTTAATACATTCCAGCCCCATATGATGTATTAATAGCATCCTCTTCTTTTTCCAGTGTTAGTTTCCTTTTCACTGGTCTTTTCTTCCCTTTTGCTGCATCTTGTAGGCTTTTGTCTTTTCTTCTTGCACCTCTTAGTTTTTCTTCATCAATTAGGCCCATTTTGGTAATGGTGTTGTGTCGTGGTTGGAAACCTATACTTTTCAACACATCACATTTGATAATGTCTCCTTCATTGTATGTTGCCGCAACGTTATACAGTCGAAAATGCAATGCTTTAATCAGTACCAACACTCTTTTGGGAATCCTAATCCAAATTATGTTATTTACACTTACATCTGGATTATGTGTTTTCCAATGTAAACACTTTTCCAATGAACTTGGTCGTGATAATTCTCTGAATACGGGCTTAATTACATGAATTACAGCATTTGGGAAACTATTTTTACGGGCATATTCTTTTCCCTACTGGTACTTACACCGCATCAGTCACCACCTGTGGGGCACAGCGCATGTTGTGGGTGCTCATTTGTTGATGCAGTAGGAAAAAATATTGCCCATACTGATCTCCTCATATGCTCAATGTTTCTTGTATTTTGCCTAATTGCACACCCATAATACCTCTGCAATCTATCAATTGCTTCATCTGTCAATCTTCCTCTTCCTCCAAGGATTTTACCATCTCTAAGTTTCTGGGATCCTAATGTCTGCTTTAGTTTGTGCAAGTGAGCCCCCATGCATTTCTGCACATGTCCAATGCACTCCTATTTTTTAATGTGAATTTCATTGGCATGAGGTTTGAGTTCCTCTACAACTTTATATTCCTTAGAATCACCATCTCCTAGAATGTTAGTGTATCTTACATTATACCACTCCTGTGATCTGGAAAAAATTGCTTTTACTCTCTCTACTTCAATTGCTTCACCCGTGCCATGAAAATTTGCTTGACAACTTCGCTATGTTCGTCCTTGGTATTTCCGTTACATCTACAATGTTTTGAGAGAATAGCTACATCAATTACTTTGCAACTATCTCCACTGGTGACTGACACAGCTCCATTTAGAGCTTTATGACCTCTACGTTGCAATATCCATATAAAGCAACAGTTAAATCTCTACAGTTTCCATTACCTGTCACTGCTTGCTCTACTGTTCTCTTCACTGTTGCTTGAGCAATATCTTCAGCAGAAGATCCCAACAATTCATTATGAAATCAAAACTTGGTTGGTTGATTTGGCAAGTTCATAATTCCACATAACATTGTCCCTGCAGCACTGACCTTGCCAATGCAATGCAAGCCATACACTAGCCTAACATTTATATCATACACCTTCTTTCCACTATTACCACTACGAGGTATACTGTTAGAATTAGAAAAGGAAACTTCTACAGCACATTTGTTACACTTCAATAAGATTTTACATGCCAAAGCAATGTGTGAAGTTATTTTCAATTCCGTCCTCTTTCTTTGCAAACATGGCATAATAAGTTATGTTTCAAAATATTAGAGAGCAAGGAAATGTTAATTATTTCATTCACATCATTACTGTCATTTTCATAGTTTTCAAATTTATCTTTTCTGTCACAAAGTTTCTTGCTGGAAGTAGTTCTATCACATTCATGTGGAGTAGTCGGTGAAGCAGTCTGAGAATCGTCTCCCTTCGAAACATCAAAAGATTTCTTCTTCCACTCATTGTGCCTTTTCTTAAACACTCGATTGCTGAAAGTGGGCATATTGATATCCACAAAGCAAGTACGTAAAACAGGTACGAGCAAAATTCGTCAAATATGCAAAATTGAACAGCTATACAACACAAAGCCGACTCCACAAGTCAACACACACGGTATAGCGTTTATGTTTACCGATATGAACAGTCACTTGTCACAGAGATAAAAGCCATATAACGTTGGAAAATAAAACACTAATTCCGCAAAGATACACTTTCAGCCAGCGAGCGGCGCCGTCAGAGGTGACACATCAAGTCGTTACAACCGTTTACGCGGCGCATCAACTTTCCAGCGATAAAAAACACACTTACAATTCACTTAGAAGGTTGAAACTTGATTTGTTTTATTCAGAAAACTCCAATAACGAAATAACGTTAATTTTGTCATTTTCATCGTTCCGGCTGCCTTTAACACCTACAGTGTATGAAGACGAGAAAACTCCACGCTACGGTCGCAGGTTCGAATCCTGCCTCGGGCATGGGTGTGTGTGATGTCCTTAGGTTAGTTAGGTTTCAGTAGTTCTAAGATCTAGGGGACTTATGACCTAAGATGTTGAGTCCCATAGTGCTCAGAGCCATTTGAACCATTTGAAAACTCCACAGTTTCACGCGCTGTAGATTAGGTGGTCTCCGAGAGCCAGTTTGATGTGATTTGCAAGCTTGGTGGACAAATGTTCCGTATGAAGTTTGTCGTCTCGACTCTCTCTACACTACAGTGATACATCTTAACAGTTACCGTTCGCACACTGTGTGTCTGAAACACCTCTCTGCTGAAACTATACTATGCCTACATTCAACCCCCTGCGCAGTTCGTGGGATGGTAAGATTGTAGTATTGTCGTTCGTAATGGTCATCTGGATCCTCAGCTGACTGATTGGAGAAGCTTTTGAACCGTCAGTGGCGAAGGCCGCCCCTCTTTACCTCCAGAATGGCAGTGCGCAATTGTGCTGCTATCTCTTCTGCGTACCTTCGAGTCATAATCTGTGCCTAGCAGTCTTAAACGGGGATTATTCACCATGGACAATCTGTGCGAGGCATATCTCCTACGTATTGTGTTTAATGGCAGTGGTTAAATGTTAAAATGATATTGGCGTGGTGAACGTTATCTCGACTGGTAATTTACTGTCTTTCTTGCCCTAAACGAAAAATGCGTTCTCACAGCATGCGATAGAAGTCGTCGTCACCAAAGAATGTTCATACACTGTAAGAGTTTTTCTGTTTCTAGAGGTCGCTTATTATTAATTTTCGTGCGTGCATTTATTGTAATGTGAACTTTCTTGCAATTGAACAGCGCAAATGATATTCTGACGTAAACGTTGTCTGATGAAAGGATTCACTAAATTCATCTAAATTTGTGTAAGTGCATCCCAATTAACTTTTAGAAGAAATAATTAAGAAACCTCTAATTGTATACTAAAGAAGTTACCATATGAATACTATGCAGTGCAGAGAATAGTTCTTTAATGCATGACATCACAGTACACACCTTTCAATTTTAACACGTGAAACAAACAGAGTAAGAATCCTGCATAATGTTACAAACTGACCTTTACAAGAATAGATGCCCGTTAAAATGCCCTTCAAGCCGGCCTGGGTGGCCGAGCGGTTCTAGGCGCTTCAGTTTAGAACCGCGTGACCGCTACGGTCGCAGGTTCGAATCCTGAATCAGGTACTGATGTGTGTGATGTACTTAGGTTAGTTAGGTTTAAGTAGTTCTAAGTTCTAGGGGACTGATGACCCTAGAAGTTAAGTCCCATAGCGCTCAGAGCCATTCGACCCATTTTGCCCTTCAAATTTAAGTGCCCAAACAATTCGGAATCCCGCATGACACACACGCGAACATGTAACAAGGCACTGTAAGTTCGTCAAAAGATATGAGATCTGAGACTGATAATTTGTGATGGAATGCTTCAGAGCAAGTTATCTTACTCTGTCTAAACAGTGTTGTTAAACTAGCCGCAACAAACATTTGTGACTTACCTTGTGACACTGGGAACTCAGCAATGCTTGAGAGAAGAGACTAGGATTAAAAAAAAAAACTTTATTATGACACTGGCTTTTATCGATACAGCAACCTTTACGAAATTGTATTCTTACGAAAAAAAATATAACTGTGCTCTGATGTAACTCGTTAATGAAATGGTAAAGCAGCTGTGAGTCAATGACTGAGTCCAAGTCATGAAACAAATAATTTCTTTTAATTTCGTCTCTATAATTAAACTGACGTAGATCAATTGAGGAAAATCACACCGGATATTTGTCCTTCTCAATGCAGCAATGCACCGGCAACATTGTCTGTCTTCTCACATCTAAAATCGATATTTACAAAACATTATTTCCAAAAACCAACATCCTCTGCATTTGCTTCTGTGTGTTCTACAAGCTCAGCCAAGTGACAGACACCAGACGGTGTCACTTAATACACGCGAGTGCTACATTGGCAACGACAAACTGATGACAACCAAAGATCACGCTACTTGTACCCAGAACCTTTGTGAAGTAAAATGTCGACTATTAAAGACATTTGCCTGTAAAGCATCCCGAATTCAAGTGTGAAATATGACTTATCGAATAAAAAGAGAACTCTCATCACTATCATCGACTGCCAAAACTATGTTGGGGACCTTACATCACTTTACAAGTGTATTGCGTATACACGCCTCGACGCCCCTTTCGCGACAAAGCCAGCGCGCTCTTCTCCATAGAACTGAAGTTTCAGGATTACTCTTAAGTTCATTACACGGGAGGGATTGTGTTGTAGTTTCTTGGCAACTAAATGCGATGAGAAAGAGCTTCCCGACTAATGAAATAAAAGAATTGTGAGAATCTTTGTAAGTCATGATGGCAATCAAGAACATTAAATCATTTTTAGCTCTTTGTATTATACAAGAAATAATCTTCATAAAGGCAAAACAAAGTCACTGCGGCTCTTTCGTATTATGTTCTGTGAGCTACTGACATTTACTGGTGTTATCCTTGGTCACAGACTAAAAAGAACACTTGTTCCTCTGTATGTACACCTGTGAAAGACCTACAATGGTCTGTTTCTGTTATATAATGATGGTGATGATATCAGTTTACAAATGTCAAAGCTTGTTTTTGGCTTATGTACACTTCTTATTCCACTACGTACTGCTGTACACTATTCGCCTTCTAATCACATTCACACGTTTGAAAGATTTCACCTAATCATCTACTTAACCTAAGCAATAAGTGACCTTAAGCAGTTACTGGTTTCTTTGGTTTCTGTGAACATACAATGTTGAACGAAAAGACAGACAGACAATATGACAATATTTGTTGGTGTTTATATAAATCTGTTACGATGCTGTATTATTTATTTAGTAAGCCGCTACTAAAACTGATACTTCAAATCCCTGGCTGTAGTTCCTGTAAATCATAACAAATTAATATAAAAGCGTTACCCTCTGCTATTACTTACAATTCCTTGCAGTTACACCTCCAGTTTCCTGTATCAATGTTTCCTCTAAAAAATTTTTGTTTAGCTTGTTGTTTTCCCTCAGTTATATTTGTAACTGGAATAGTTATCCTACACATCTTGAACAGTTCTGCATATGTATGTTTTCCCTAATCATACTAATAAATCATTATTTGCAGTAATTTCATCAACAAAAGTTATTTCTAGATGTATTTTCATTAATTCATTGTGCCCCTGCGGTTATTTTCTAACTACACTCTACATACTTGATTACTCATTTGAATTTGTCAAAATAAAAAATAAATCAAACAACAATATTAAATTTTCTCTTAATATCACCAGTTTGTGCAGTTAATTGTATGTGGTATTTTGAATACCGGCTCGTCTTGCAGATACAATGCTACAAGCAGTGTACACTGAGAGAAAGATAAACGGTATCATATCAAGAGCGCTGACTTGTACATCCTGTATTACTTAAGTCTGCATGAGATGTACAATGAATTAAGTGTGCCTAAAAGCTGTTCATCATTGCAATCATAATTTTATAATTTAGAATTTAATGATGACTTACATATCATTCATAATTGTATCATTTTCAGTGCATTTAATTATTCTGTTTGAATAATTTTACCATAAGTAGAAGTCAGGTCATGTGAGTACATAGAAATGTGTTCATTTGAGAGTACTTAAATACGAAATAGTTATGCTTTCTTTCGCAATGTGACGTACGTAGGACAGTGACAGAGAAGAAGGAATCTAGGAATATTAATTTCAACACAGTTACAAAATTAACTTGTTTTAATTAACACAGCACAAGATGAATGTTATAAGACAGTGCAAACGTTCAAATATATCTTGGAAAATTAATTCAGGTACATGAGTACCCTTGTCAATGGCTATTTTTCGTCATTCAACAGTTCATCTACTTTCCAACTGCCTGGCTTGAATGAATCTTACCCCAACGAGCTGGCCATGTTCACAGAAGATCAGGTATCGTGCAAGTCGGACCCAAAAGTGTCTACTACGTTGCAGGCTACATCAGTCAAACAACAAGGCCATATATGAATCTCTCTCTCTCTCTCTCTCTCTCTCTCTCTCTCTCTCTCTCTCTCTCTCTCTCACACACACACACCACACACTCACACACCCACACACACACACACACACACACACACGCGCACACACGCGCACACACGCGCACACACACGCACGCACACGCACGCACACGCACGCACACGCACGCACACGCACGCACACACACGCACACACACGCACACACGCACACACGCACACAGCGTTGAGATAGTCTGTCGACTTACAGATCTATCAGGACATCATCAAACCCTGACCAAGTGTCCATCACGTTCAAACTCATCCCTTCAGTTGGGGATGTTGGCGTGTGGTCGTGCTCTACCACTGGTGTAGCCTGCAACAGTGTGGATACTATTGGATCCCACTCACTCACTTCCTGGTCTACAGTCATAATATTCCATTCATACACATCCTGATCTTTAGTTAACATGGCCAGTTCATCGAGGTATTCATTTTTGGCAACAAGTGGACTGCATTGTGCTTGACTAGTGGGTAGGGAGGTGCCTACGACAGTTGCTGGTTTGCTGGAGTTGGGATATGCCTGAGCCTTCCCGCAGCCTCCGCCACCACCTTCTTCATGCTCTTCACCCTCTTTTAAATTTGAACCCTCCTCTGCCTTCTTCCCTTCTTCCACCGCTTCACCCTCTTCCACTTCTACACAGTTCTTCCTCTGTCTCCGCTTCTTCGCCTCGTCGGAGCTCCTCTGCAGCGCCGCCTTCAGCAGCGACAGCCGCCCATCCTTGCAGCGCTGCCGGCGGTCCCTGCGTAGCTTCCGGACCCTGAGCTCCATCCACCTGTGTGAAAGAAACAAACGGCTGCTTAAAGGCTCCCACTACCTGGAAATTACACTCCTAGATATGGTACACAGCCCCTGACCTCCATCCACCTGTGTAACAGAAACACACGGCTGCTTAAAGGCTCCCAGTACCTGGAACTTACATTTCTCAACATGGTGCACACTCCCAGTTACAGGCTGCCTATTTTACGGCATCCAGGGTTGAGAAAACTTTATTTTCACTACGTCATACAATTTATAATTGAATTTAAAATTTTAAAATGCTTTGAATGTACTAACTGACAGGTAAAATATTACCTCAAACGTGTAACAAAATAATTTAACTATCAAAAGACATCGTGTATATATCTAGAGGCAGACCAACTAATGGTGCACAATGTACACAGGTTACTTGCGTCCAGCGCTTGACAATGGGAGCACTTAGCGTCTGTCAACAATCTTAACACTGAATTTCAATCCTTTTCAAAACATTTTGTTGCTGACAACCCACATAATACAACGAAAGGAAAAACAGTTTACCTTTCACCACAATTTCGCTGTTCTTGCAGCAAAACCTCAGCATCCGGAATGTTGTTTTAATTTATTACCTCTCGACTAATAACTCCATTCACAACACATTTTGCTGATAGTACCTAATGCAACACTAAAGGTACATACCTGCAAAGTTGTATCATAGTAAAATGTTCAAATGCGAGTGAATTCTTAAGGGACTAAATTGGTAAGGTCGTCGGCTGTGCAAGAACAACACACACACACACACACACACACACACACACACACACACACACACACGCCCGAGGGATGACTCTAATCTCCGGCGGGAGGGGCCGCGCAGTCCGTGACAGGACGCCTCAAACCGCGCGGTCCCTCAGCACGGATGTATCATTGTGTTAGACATTGTTCAGGACATATGATGTTTCATACCCAGGGGTTCAAGTACTAAAGGAATTGGAGGTGGATTTCTTTATAATCTGGCACAGTTCCCTGCCGTTACCAGTTCCTTACTTCTTCCTCTGCGAGTGCTGTATCATTTAGAAGAGCAAAGTGAGACTAAAGCGAGACAGAAAATTGCATTTAAGCTAGGTCTGTATCCATCGTATTTGTTGTTGTAGCTGTATTAGATCAGTGAACGACATAACTGTGTATGTGAAACAGGCATGAGGCTGTCGACATTAGGCCACACCTCATCATTGTCAAGGAATGCACTGTGTTTTGAAAACAAAGAGGAATATGTATATGAGTCAGGATTTGACATTCAAGAGACGGCAAAATTCCTCTATGTAATGAACAAAACAGTCTCGGCAATCAAGATCGACTGGTTTCTTTCTTCGCCAGCAAGTTTCGGTGTACCCAAGTAAAACAAAACAAAAGTTATGGGAACTGTCAGTAATGAGACAGTTTAGAAATGCTGATGACAAGGAAACTGTCCCACCTCTCTCACCTTCTGAATGTGTGTGAACCAAACATCCAAATCAAATTTAGTGACTCATACATAAAACTGGTTACCTTTTACTAAGACAAGAATATATTTTTTCAAGAAGATAAAACGGTCGAAAAGATTTGAAGGTCGCATTCCGTTTAAATTAACAGAAATATTTTTAGTTTACATGCAGGATGTTCGGAAAATAAATTAACTGCCATTAAAGAAATGTTTTCTTTTTTATTTAACAAGAAAAAGTTGTTGGCAAATGGCTCTAAGCATTATGGAACTTAACATCTGAGGTCATCAGGCCCCTAGAACTTAGAACTACTTAAAACTAACTAACCTAAGAACATCACACACATCCATGCCCGAGGCAGGATTCGAACCTGCGACCGTAGCGGTCGCGCGGTTCCATGCTGAAGCGCCTGGAACCGCTCTGCCACGGCGGCCGACCCTCCATCGTCTTCGGCAGTACAAATTTCCCGACGTCACATGATGTCAGAAGTCCTGTCAATATCTGCGGCGCTAATGGCACCTTTTAGAGTGCAGACAGCTGGCAGGATTTTGCGGTTCTCTGTCAGTGTCCAGAGTCAGCCCCAGTCACCACTGGTATACTGTCACCGTTCCGGTAAGAGATGTTGTTGCATAGTCCCAGTACGATCAGATTTTTGTTTCATCAGATAATTTTTATTCGTTAGAGCGTTCTCAGCAAGTGACGATTTTTCTGTTTCTCAACTTTCAATGTGCTGCTACTGTTCTGCACGACACATGGAAATTGTGTCTAACCGATATAGTTGCATCTGCACTACGGTATTCTGCGTCGTCCAGGGAGGCTTAGGCCAAGATTGCAGAAGTCCTTTTATTTTCTTGGACAAACGTGAAATTTATTTTATCTCTTGTGTGCGTACGCAGATAATCATACAAATGTGTTTCATGAAACCAGAATCTCGTCCAAACTAACTTCGCGGACACTTGTCAAAGATAGTGTAGAGATCAGTCTGTGATACGTTAATACTGATATTGCAGCTGCTATTGTAGATTTGCCTGAAAGCGGTCTCGAGAGACGTGATACTCAAAGTTTTATCACCTTGAAAAAATATATCGCGCAATTAATGTTTTGGCTGTTAGCAGGCACAAGCCCGCAGTCTTGGTACACAATGAAATCCCAACGCCACAGTAACAGTAACGCAGCACACGGCCAGAGCAGCCAAAACAAACTGACGCAAACCACAATTAATGCGACGAATGCCCGGTAATACATGTTCTGCTGCAGCAGCAGCGATGTCGCGGCTTTGGCGGGCCAGTCCATACGGCTGGGGAAGTCTCCGTACGGAGCAGCTCGCTGCTGGGTTCACGTTCCCACGTCCGGCACTAGCATCGCACACGTCGACACAACCTCTAGCAGCACAACAGTAAGTTGTTACTGACGAAGACGAGTGAGATTACCGTCGAAAGGCAGAGATCTCACCTGAAACCTCAAGAACGCCGAGAATAATTAAAGTAAAGTTGCCATTGGGAGAAACATCTTTCCCGCATGCCTCGATGTAATGCTAACCACTGAAACCAAAAAGAAGATTAGGAAAGCCTGGAGAAAGAATGTGATGCTAGCCATTATCTTGAAA
This sequence comes from Schistocerca piceifrons, assembly GCF_021461385.2. Lineage (NCBI taxonomy): Eukaryota > Metazoa > Arthropoda > Insecta > Orthoptera > Acrididae > Schistocerca > Schistocerca piceifrons. The sequence continues at coordinate 133,260,755 of NC_060138.1, read as the reverse complement.
ACAGTTACTGGCAGAAAACAAGGCTTTATGAACAGATCTATGTAGTGTCGGTAGCTGGACCGACACCGTGATGTGGATTGCTGAAAAGGAATGCTAAACTAACGCTGTGGCCGATAGTGCACGCACGGCAATAAGCATACGGGCGTGAAGTCTGGAACATAAAAACTTATGAATGAATAAGAAGAAAAGTATGTAGATGCTTTTTACTTAACTTTTAATAATTCCTTGGAATACATCTCTCTTGATTACTCGTAAGCTATAGGCACTGATACAAATGGCTCCTTGTTAGTTCGTAGCCATTAACTTAGCTGATGGCTATTATGTCTCTCGGCTAATGAGAGAGAAAGGCTTCGTACCACTGGGCGATAGCTAGGTTCGCGTACAACTGGGCGGTAGCTTGGTTCTCGTACAACTGGGGCGAGTCCACTCTCGTATCACGAGACCTGCCTTGGTGGTGGCGCTAGGTCTGCGATCACAGTGGCGACACGCGGGTCCGACATGTACTACATGGACCGCGGCCGATTTAAACTACCACCTAGCAAGTGTGGTGTCTGGCGGTGACACCACAATCTACATAAGACGAAAGGAATTCATAAGCAACTAATGGACATGTCTTCTCCCAGAATGATTCCGCCGGCAAGTTCAGTCGCTGACACCTATGTGTGTGGTTAGGCTCGAGTGCTAAGTAATCGAATGGTAAAAAAACAGATTTTCATAGCCTTAATTTTGATGGGAAGTTGAGAAGTGATAGCCTACAATTCCTGGTCGTTAGATTTTTTACCAATTTGCCAGATTCAATTCAAAACATACCGACCATGTCTCTTGGTGTAAAAACAACACGATAAGGTCCGTCCGTTGCACGCTGAGATTCCGCAGTAGTAGTCTGTGACGGAATCAAAATTCCACGCTCTGCCTTCCGTCTAATTATCACCAGGAACGACACAAACACGACACGACGTACCTTCAACACCCACTGATCATGGCTGCTCACACAGTACATCTGACACGATAAACGTACATGTGCCAAAATGATACCTACTTCGACGGTTTCCTACAGGGAATGAGCAACGCAATAAATAAATCAAATTCTGGAGAAAGTAACAACCTCACAAAGTCAACTATCTCAGAGATTTTGCCTCGGGCAGTAACGTCTTATGTAAACAAGTTATTGGTCCCACTCAGAGAAGGTAGATCCTTGGAAAATACAGTATCCAGATCTCACAAGGAAACCTCCCCATCGCACCCCCCCTCAAAATTAGTTATAAGTTGGTACAGTGGGCAGGCCTTGAAAAACTGAACACAGAACAATCGAGAAAACAGGAAGAAGTTGTATGGAACTATGAAAAAATAAGCAAAATATACAAACTGAGCAGTCCATGTGTAAGATAGATAACATCCAGGTAGGTGTAAACCCATGAGCGCCGTGGTCCCGTGGTTAGCGTGTGCAACTGCGGAACGATAGGTCGTTAGTTCAAGTCTTCCCTCGAGAGAAAATTTTAATTTTTATTTTCAGACAATTATCAAAGTTCAGGCACTCACATATAATCAACTTCGCTCTCCAAAATTCCAATACATGTTCAGATATCCCTGGACATATGCAGGATTTGACGGTCTACACACCGAAAAATTTGAAAACGTTAAAAATATATGTTTTGACAGAGCACAGACAAAACTGTGCGACTGTGAAACTGTTGCATTCATTTGTTGCAGTTTATGTGACAAACTCTCATGTTTTCACACTTTTTTGGGAGTGATTATCACATCCACAAAAACACCTAAATTGGGCAAGGTAGAAGAATCTTTTTACCCATTCACCAAGTGTACAAGTTAGCTGGGTCGACAACATATTCCTGTCACGTGACACACATGCCGTCACCAGTGTCGTATAGAATATATCGGACTTGTTTTCCTGTGGAGGAATCGGTTGACCTATGACCTTGCAATCAAATGTTTTCGGTTTCCATTGGACAGGCACGTCCTTTCGTCTACTAATCGCACGGTTTTGCGGTGCGGTCGCAAAACACAGACACTAAACTTATTACAGTGAACAGAGACGTCAGTGAACGAACGGACAGATCATAACTTTTCAAAACTAAAGAAAGTAAACTTTTCACTCTAGGGAAGATTTGAACCAAGAACCTCTCGTTCCGCAGTTGCTCACGCTAACCACGGGACCACGGCGCTCCTAAACTCAGATTCTCCTAGATGTTGCCTATCTTGCACATTGACTACTCAGTTTGTATATTTTGCTTAGTTTTTTCATAGTTCCACACAACTTCTTCCTGTTTTCTCGATTGATCTGTGTTCAGTTTTTCAAGGCCTATCCACTGTGCCAACTTATAGCTAAATCTGAGGGGGGTGCGATGGGGAGGTTCCTTTGTTAGTATAAATATATGCGCTTTTTCATCGACATCTGGTGGGAATAAGGATTGAGAATATCAACTACCGGTCTTGAGGAGCAGCCTCAAAGAGTTCTGTCACAAAGCACTCCAGTTCACTGAAAGAATACACCTACAGTGGGGGTGCACTGGCCTGTTTACTGGACTGGCAGAGAACGAGGGAAGTTCACATTCTCGTCTGACACTGTGGCTTTCCATAGTTTCCCTGACTCAATGTGAATACAAGGGTGACTCCTCATTACAGGCAAGGGATGAATTACTGCCCTATTCTTTTTCAATCTGACCTAGCAGCCCGTCCCTAATGACTTCATCGATGGGCCCTCAAACACCAGTATTTCTTCCTGCAAGAATATCTCGAACGCGTTTTGTTTAGAGAATAAAAGAAACAGCTTTACCAGTTGCTGTCTGTATTAAATATCAGTCAGATTTACGAAAACCTCAGGCATTTTATCTTGTGCTCTGACGGAGCTCCCGAAACTGACTTACCCTTCCCCTGACCAGCTGCCACAGCTAATTATCCCAGGGAAAAGAGCGGACAAATTGAGTACTGTCTTACTTTCTAATGTTCTAACTGCACATTGGCCTCGCTATTGGAGTTAAGGAATTTCATCCTTTCATCCGCCTAGTATCCTACACCTGACTTCCCAGCTTCTTTTCTGATAAGATATGCCTGCTTTCAAGTGATGTCTTTCAATTTGGATTCGTTTCAATGCTCTGAGATAGGTTTAGTCTAACCAACACTAAAAAGCTATTGGCTGCTAGCTCACTCATGGTCTGTTGACAAAAACTAGTAGTTGACATTTATCAGCGCAGCAGACGCCAAAATTTTGCTAAAGTTTGGAGCATGCTTAATTAAATCTGTTGTGTCTAGACAAGACAGCCTAGACACAAGGAGAGGAAGCCGAAAGGCACGCGCTACGCTCGCGCAGATGGGCGTGAGGTCTGAAGCAGGATACGTAATGAATGCTATAAAGAAAAGTACGTAGCTTCTGGAATACTTAACTTTAATCCATCGTTTTGGTACATCTGGAGCTTGTGGCGATACTAGTGAGACTCTTTAGATATATGCAATGTTACTAATGGCGCCTTGCTAGGTCGTAGCCATTGACTTAGCTGAAGGCTATTCTAACAATTGGCTAGGGCTAATGAGCAATGCTTCGTCCATGTAGTCGCTAGCAAAGTCGTCCGTACAACTGGGGCGAGTGCTAGTCCGTATCTCGAGACCTGCCTTGTGGTGGCGCTCGGTCTGCGATCACACAGTGGCGACACGCGGGTCCGACATGTACTAATGGACCTCTACCGATTTAAAACTACCACCTAGCAATTGTGGTGTCTGGCGGTGACACCACAAATCTGCCTCAAATATTTCATTCATTAATTGCCTTTTTCAAATTATTAAATTCACATTAAATAAAATGATAAAACACATCCTAAGAAATCAGCAAATAGCTAAAATCACACTACTGGGTGCTCTAGGGGGGGGGGGGGAGAGATTGCGGAGAAATACAGTAAATAAGATATACAGAACAAATCAAATAATTGAAGACGAAGGCGGAGATAAGACATTGACGTAGAATACAAAATAGCTAACGGCCGCGTTAAAAAAGGAATACACATTACACTGCACGATTTCGTGTAAAGGATTAGAGAAGTGCTTGCTACCGTTATTGGAGGAATTTGTCATTGGTCTCTCAGGAAACAAAGCGTCCAATGTGATTCTGAAAGCGTGCAGATAATTCCTGTTTTTAAGAAAGGTCGTCGCATAAATTAGTTTAATTAAAGATCTGTATCACCAATATGTGCTATATTTGAGGAATATGTTGTACGATGGGGCATTACGATCTTTCCAGTGCCACGGAAGTGATATAAGTCTCAGTTGAAATAAAGGAAACTAGAAGTCAGCGTCATAAATCAGCAGTTGTGAAGGTTAAATTTACTTGCGTTCTTGAAATAATTCGACATACCGCCCGTTGTTGCCAGTAACTTTACTTGTATAGGACATATTTGAGGTGGACCTTGTGATAATCTAGTGGATAACTTAGTACAATAATTGTGAATTGGAATGCAACACAAGTTAACACAAATTCAATATAAATTAATATAACGTAAGCTATTGTAGAAGACTAATTATACCTGTAAAATTAGAGTTAAGCTTCCGCAAAATTGGTGGAATTCTAGAATCTGTGTAGATCACACTCACATGCTCGCTTTACGATCAATCTGAGTTTGACGTGATTTCTAAGTGGAGCTCCCAGCTTTTTCTTTTTTTTTAAAAAAAAAACTGAATTTTCGTAGGTTTTCAAAGTTTCCTCCACTTTCTCTCAAACTAAACCTTTAATTGAAAAGCTGGGAAGAACATAAAATACGTAGCAACAAAGGATTCGATCAGGTACTATTAAGTTTCAATTAGATGAGGGCATGTTGTTGAAACATTATCTCGAAAGAAGATAATCTCTCCTGCTTTGACGGAAAACCTTATTTTACCTCCACCACACCCACAGTATCTATGAAACTAGCATATTTCTGTAAAAATACCTCTCGATCATAATTGTAGAAGATAAAGTTTAGCCATGCAAACAACTCCAAGAGAAAACAGAACAAAAAATCTGTAACGTTCTTAGCGCACTCTTTAAAGTTAGGGTACCGTTTATTGTGCACCAAATAATTTTTTATTAAAAGTTTTTCTACAGCAACAGTACGATGTAGATAATATCGAACATTGTGCAACTCTCGGCTAATTCATGGTAGAACGTAGAGATGACCATCTCGATTCCAACCCTTGCCCTCCCAACCATGACAGCATCTTCAGGCAGCAACCGTTTGTCGCTTACTGTTTAAAAGTAATGTGATATTACAGGAGATTTTTCTTATTTATTTAGTGTTTATTCTTTTGCACTTTAGGAAAAGAAAATAACTTAATCCCTTCCGTACTTAGCCCATTATCTCGATCTGACTTTTCTTTTACTCTGGTGTCGAAATGATCTGCATCCCAGTTATCTGTGCAGTGCTAAGAATAAGTTCATCGGACTGGGCATAGATACAGTACATGAATGACCATTGTATGAACTGCAGAGAAGCGAGGTGAAACGATTTCCTTGCTAGAGAGGTTTCAAAGATATCGTAGCGCAGCGTACAGTGATTTCGTCCCATACTGAGGATGTAGGGAGCTATGCATTGATGTTCGGCGTTAGCCAAATCATCAGCAGTAGCAGCAGGTCTGCTAAATACGTTTGCCTGTTACTGCAAGTATTTGTTTCTGTCCAACGCCTTAGGTAACTGCAGTTTTTCTTTTCAGGAAAGTGATTTAGTTGAATCGTAGTTGCCAAATGCATTTAGAAATAATATGCTGTCTTTAGAAGTAGGGAGGGGAGACAAACTTTCAGGGGACTACAGACATTAATATCTCCTCCAGCTGAATTCGGTAGAAACTCTTATCAGAATTTGGTACTAGTGCAGCCAAAAATTCACTAGGAAGGTTTGTGTTGTCTCCAGCGACAACTAAGCAGTCAGAACACTGAGCAATATCAGCAGCATCAGCCATAATTAACGTATCTACATCATCAGTTTAGCTTGCAGATTTTAACTGGAAGTGATAGGACCGTATTCGTTTTGTTCCTTTGAAAATGGTTTATTTTGTCGATTTAACTCACACTGACTCAAACTCGACATCGGCGACCTTCCATTTTCCACAGACACGCAGGCGTTCAGCTGTTATAGTAGTACTCTTACTTCCTATACGTAAAAGAAATTCTGAACTTATTACGAATGCCACCGTTTCAAATAAACTGAATTTTTAATATCGTTGACCAAATCATAAAACTCAATACTGATAATAGATATATCTTCCAGTAGAGAAAGGATACGGGGCTGACTCGTACAGACAATATTGCCGAAGTTGTTCATTGGATTTCCTATGGAAATCAGCTCTGCGAAATATATCAGCATTTGCAGAGACAAGGCTGATGAGATTTTTGATTTCAGATGTCACAGTATTTAGAGGACATATCGATTACTTTCTGTTTTTTCTAACTTCGCTCTACCGAAGTTCTCCCCCTTTCATGTAACGCGTTCAGTTTAGTCACCCACTGTCGCCGAGTTAGTAGGCACTACGATGTCAATAACAGGAATAGTATCGTGAGACGAAAATCTATGATACAATTTCTTTAAGTTGTTCATTAGAATTCTTACAGGTCTAGCGGGCTAGATGCTGCTCAGCAGTTCCAAAGGTCGCGCCACATAACGGCTGGACTTAATCTGGGATCTCAACAACAGTAGTCATCGAAGCAATCCCAGAATTAATTCTCTGCCATGTGTTAAGACACAAAGTACTCTGCACTTTGCTGGCCTTTTTGAAAACTTCTGATGTTTGACAACTTTGATACTATGACGTTTTGCTACAAATATCGTCGTTTCGTGGATATTTTACGTACTATCAAGACAAAGTGGGCGTTTCGGTCAAACTTGGTGACACTACCTCGTTTTGACATTGTGGGTCTACAACGCCCCTTCACTGGATACAGATTTGATCGACTGAGAATTTAATGCCATATATTGTATGTGCTTGTGTACTTTTGAATGAAAGGATTACTTTTAGACAATGGAGGACAGTAACAGAAAAGTTCAAAACTTTAGACATTTTTCCAAGGTAGCGGCGAAAGCTCGACTTGGAAATAGGGGCACACTGAAATAAACCATATGGGAGGCTTGCCTCAGTGATGAAAACATTTTCCATAACTTCTCTAAGGCATCACTTTTTCTGGATCTAACAATGTTGTTTCATTAAGAGATTGGAGACCAATTCCTAAAGAGTAATAACCATAAAATATCGGAAAGTATACATCTGGAAAGATCATATGAAACTGTTTGCAGGAGAAGCAGCTGCTAGACAAATTCACGGAATAATCTTTAGGAAATATTGTTCACCTTCGAAATAGGTAGGTCAGAAAACCATCTTCCGACAAATACTGAAACATTACTGGTTTGCCCGGGACCATTACGCGATAGGATTAGTAAGGATAGGGAGGAAATCCAAAAAAAGAGCAGTACGTTTTTTTATGGGTACTTTTGGACAAAGCAAGAGGAACAAAAAACACGCTCAGCATCACGGAAAACTTTGCTGCGAAATTCTATGTGTGGTCTTTCGAAGAAGAGTTAAACAATATACTACTTCTTATCATACACTCTCAACAAAATTTTTCAGTCCTACTTATCTTCTTAACCTTACAATTGGAAACAGACGTATGCTTTAATGAAAATCTTCTCTGCATGAGTCACATTAGTTGCGAAAATGGGCAGCATCTAAGGACTTCCTCTGAGAATTCTGCAATTTATGATCTTCTTTCTACGTAAAGCACATCAAGATGAGGGACGTAAATTTCCAAACTTTTATTGTGGCTGCTTTCACATACTGTCTATGAAGTACATTGCTATTCTGCGTTTCTCAGTAAATCCAGATTTGTTGTTCTGCTTATCTGGCAAAATGTGTTGAATGAAAAAAATCTTTTGAACTTGACCTTATAATGATGCTTAGCGGAGGATGCTGTTTTTGGGAAACATTTACAGATAGAGTGAGAACGGGATGAAATACAAAGAAAGACCCGTAGTAGCGTTCGCCACACTCCATGAAACAGCGACCGAAGCACGGATATATGAACATGTATCCTACTGCGTCTACCTTCATTGAAACTTACTGCACTTTCAGGATCTTACTTATACAGATGACGTTTCGTTCTTATACTACCAAGAATGAAAAATCCACCCAATCTATAATAAAAACGAAACCACCTTTCCGATGGCAAAGTCAATTACGATTGTTTTATGGTCACGTTTGCGTGATTTTGGCAATAAGATGTCCAAGAATGTAAATTGTCGTTATATACCCTAGACTTCTCATTCGCTCCAGAATGAAACGTATACTGAACTCTTAACGACTGGCGTTGCGCTTTAAAATGGAAAGCAATTTCACAGAAAAGCTGACTACCTGAATATGCCATTACGAAATGTAACAAGTCATATTCAAATAACCATAAGATCTTTCTACACTGAATAGCCCGTATAATAAGGACTAGGGCCCCCTGGGAGCACGCAGAATTTCTGCAACACGACGTGGCATGGACTCGACCAATACCTGAAGTAGTGCTGGAGGGAATTCACACCTTGAATCCTGCAGGGCTGCCCATAAATGAGTAAGAGCATGTTGCAAGGAGTCCTAGACATGCTCAATAATGTTCATGTCTGGGGAGTTTGGTGGCCAGCGGAATTGTTTAATCTCAGAAGAGTGTTCCTGGAGCCACCCTGTAGCAATTCCGGACGTGTGGGGTGCCGCATTGCCCTGGTGGAATTACCGAAGTCCGTCGGAATTCACAATGGACATGAATGGATGAAGGTGATCAGACAGGATGTTTACGTACGAGTCACCTCTCTGTGCCGGACCTAGACGTGTCAGGGTTCTGATATCACTCCTACTGCACACGCCCCGCACCATTGCAGAGCCTAATGCTTGAACAGTCCCCAGCAGAAATGCGGTGTCCAAGGGTTCATGAGGTTGTCTCTACATCCGTATACGACCATCCGAACGATACAATTTGAAACGAGTGTCGTCGGACAAGGCAACATGTTTGCAGTCATCCGCAGTCCAATGTTGGTGTTGACGAGTCCAGGCGAGGTGGCAAACTTTGTTTCGTGCAATCATCAAGAGTACACAAGTGGTCCTTGGTCTCCGAAAGACTATATCGATGATGTTATGGTGAATGGTTCGCACGCTGGCACTTGTTGACGACCCTGTACTGTAATCTGCAGCAGTTGCGGAAGCGTTGCACTTCTGTCACGCTGAACGATTCCCTTCAGTCTTCGTTGGTCACATTCTTGTAGGATCTTTTCCCGGTTTCAGCGAAGTCGGAGATTTGATGCTTTACCGGATTCGTTGGTTGGTTGTTTTTGGGGAATGAGACAAGACAGTGTGGTCATCGGTCTCATCGGATTAGGGAAGGATGGGGAAGGAAGTCGGCCGTGCCCTTTCAGAGGAACCATCCTGGCATTTGCCTGGAGTGATGTAGGGAAATCACGGAAAACCTAAATCAGGATGGCCGGACGCGGAATTGAACCGTCTTCCTCCCGAATGCGAGTCCAGTGTTACCGGATTCCTGATGTTCACTGTACACTAGTGAAATGGTCGTCCAGGAAAGTCCCTACTTCGTCGCTGCCTCGACGATACTGTGTCCCATAACTCGTGCACCGACTGTAAGACCACGTTCAAATTAACTGCCATTGCAGCAGCAGTAACCGATCTGTCAACTGCGCCTGTCATATGTTGTCTCATATAGGCGTTGGCGATAGCAGCTCCGTATTTTGCCTCTTTGCATATCTCTGCGTTTGAGTACGCATGCCTAAACCAATTTCTTTGGCGCTTCAGTGTTTTATTATGTTCTAGCGAGTAATGCAGTAGTGAGGAATTTTTGTAGTTCATCAGCACATCAGGGAAGGTCAGTCCCGCTGTCTACAGTCTACAGCCACCACATCACGCAACCAATCAGGCAGCTTCAACGAAATTTTGCTGAATTCGTTATAAATATCTGATAGATTTGCCACTTACCGTGGATTCCGGTTGCTGAAAGGTGTCGTCGCATAAATTTCTTCCAGCGAGTGCACGGAGACCACCTGAAAACCATGACAAAAACTATATTACTTAACAATATTTGTTCAGAAGTTTTCAGAAACATGAAAAGACGTTGTTCAACACAGACAGGGCCTTTGTAGTTCCCTGACGATGATGACAAATGACTTGCAGTTCCGTTCTCACTAAGTACTGATTGCTAACTGTAACCTTCAAAGCAGATCAAGAATTGAGGTATTATATTAAATGTTAATAAGACCTAAATACTGTTTTTTACGTGAATGTTTTATCTCTACTTTTTTTAACGAAGTTTCACTAATATATCAGCTCTGTAGCCACAATCAAGGTCAAATGTGAATTTAAAATAAAACACATAGATAATATAGTGAAGAAAATATTACAGAGAGTATAAAAGTTGTTACATATTTAAAAAGCATTACTCACAGATCACAAAATGTCTAAAGTGTCTGAATGACACTTATCGTCAAAATATTACAATATATTTCAGGTCACGTACACCAGGCGTTGCAGTACAGGATGCGGGCTCGTGTTAAAGATATATAACGCGGCTGACGGTCTGCACAGCAGCAACACTTCATTACAGTGTGCCGTGTTTACGGTAGGATGCTGTGACGTGCATATACCACGTCCATACATCAACTAACATCAGCATTTGTCAAAATCACTTCAGAAATTGTTACAAAGTAACACCTCTGTGTTTGCTGTGTGATCTTTGGAGTGTCACTGCCATTACCATGAAGGGCAACGGGGTTGTATATTTGGCTCGGCTCTCGACATCCACTTACGATCGTATCAGCATCTTACATAGGATACAATCAACAAAAGCAGGTCTCATAGCAGAAACGTATCCTTTCTGAGATATACAACAAATCGTGATCAGCAAACCAGTCTGCACAAATCTCACAATATGAACCAGTAATCTACGCGAGGGGGCTGAGTTACACAAAAGAGAGGATACGTGCATGTGGAAAAACATAAAACATGCTGGTGGCGCACTATTCTCGACATGGCATCAAGTTCCAAAATTAAAATAAAAACCTTTAACACCGTGGTTCTGGTATATTGTAATACTAAAATCAGATACGTGTCGTGGTTTGAAATAGTAATGCATTAGCTCCAGTTAACAAATCTAAAATTCGGCACGGAGGGCACAGAAACAACAACGCCGTCTTCACACATCAGCCTAACACAGAATTCATCTAAACAGCCAGGCGACGCCACAACACTCACGATCGGATACAATGACACGATTCCAAGCGCACAGCAAAGTTGATTATGTTCCTTACACAATCTTATGAACATGATACTGTTTCAGTCAATATAGAGTATGGGGCGAGGGGGCGGGGTGCGGGAGAAAAGGGTGCACACTTACTCGGTAGTATGTGGATTACCATGTACGGCAATATGGGTTACAGAAACTGGAAAACCCCATTTTGTCTTGCTGAAATTTCACCCAAAGTAGAAAAAAAAACCTTGTTTTAGTGATTATCAATCTCCAGGAGCTTAAAACCTTACAGCTGTTTATGTTGTTGTGAGTATTGAGGTAACGCTCTCGTTATAGATAGGTTTATGGAATGATTACGGATACAGCCAGCACTGTACATGGCGAACGTGTTCTGAGACGTGACGAACATTTCATACGATATACGTTTCCTCTGTGTAATGAAACTACATTTTTGTATGCCGTAATGCAATAGAATATATATTTATTTTCCGTTCACAATTTGTAAAATTTATTTACCGTGAAATGTTCTCAAGATGTATGTCCACGGTGACGGGAATTTCTGCATCATTGTAATTAAAGTCTGTTATTTTCACTTAGACGATGCTGTAACAAGCAGTCTGCACGATAAAGTTTATTCAGTACTAATATTTACCTAGCAAAAACAAGATACAAGTCAAACGATTCTGGACACTAGGATCATGTTCCTGTGCAGTGGAGCTCAGGTAACAGTTCGACTATGGTGACTTGTATCAGTAAACCGTTTGAAACGAATGCTGGGATGGTTCCTTTTAAAGAGGCTTCTGTCGTTTACTTTCTCTCCCTTTTTTTCTGTGTAAAGTCCTCAGCACTGACAGGACATTCAGCCGTAAGCTTCCTGCTCTGGCCCACTGCAGAGCGGCTCCCGCTAGACACAGAGAGAAATAAAATATAACTGAAAAGGCTGTTTGCTCTGCCACCTTATGGTCATCAGCTGTTTACAGGTGTCACAAGCTGTTCACTGTGTGCCATTACCTAAATATATAGCCGATTCTTTTTCCAGTAGCATCAGTTTTATAGACGATACTGATTTCCCATTTTCAGCCGAACACATAATCATAGGCTGTGTACTGCAGCAGTAGGATTTCATTCATGCATGCGCATACTCGTTGCGTACTGTTCTGACATAACATTTACACAGAGACAGAAAACATCACAACACCAAAAAATCGCGGCCGGTAAGGCGGAGCGGTTCTACGCGCTCCAGTCTGGAACCGCGCCACCGCTACGGTCGCAGGTTCGAATCCTGCTTCGGGGATGGAAGTGTATGATGCCCTTAGGTTGGTTAGATTAAGTAGTTCTAAGTTCTAGGGGACTGATGATCTAAGATGTTAAGTCCTATAGTGCTCAGAGCCAATTGAACCATTTTTGAACCGAAAAAATAATTAATGTAGAGGAATGAAATTTTGGGAATGCTTTCATCTGGGTAACATATTTAACTGATTGACGTTGCAAGATCTCAGGTAAATGTAAGCGCTAGATAATCCATTACAAATTTGAAAAGCTGGTACATTAATAATTGGTGTAACCACCAAAATGTTAAGTGCAAGCATGCAGACATGCAAGCTTCGTGTTGTACAGGTGTCAGATGTAAGTTTGTGAGATGGAGTTCCACAATTGTGTAAGCATGTATCGAGTAGCACTGATATCGATTGTGATACATCGCTATGGTCGCTTCTCAGTTTTTTCACGCCAGAACGAGCGAGCGAGTCACGGTGTGGTTTTCTAATCGTGTTTTTTTGGTGTGAAGATTTTAAGGAATAAGGCAAAGAGAACAAGTAAATTTTGGGACTATAAAGGTGTTTGATGCTGTGTAATCATTCGTGTACCTCACCAGGAGAACAATCACGAGAACATGATTAGATGCCAGCGAGCATCTCATCCGCGCCGGTAAATGAAACTTGGATTACCTATATTTCCACGAACGCCGGATCTGGATTGCAGTGTGGGATAATGTACGTGTTGCAGTGTTACTGAATTTGTCAGTGTATCAACATATTTGTTATTTTGTGAAGAATGTAACAGTGCAGCACTGTGCAGTGCAAGTGTTAAAAAAATACATCAACGGATTATACCAGGCTAAAACTTGAATTTTGGTAATTGGCACTCCTTTGCTACTCTTGTTAGCTATCGTTTATTACAGCAATGCTCAAGCTGGTGTTCCTAGACTGCAAGAGAAGAAGCGAATAACGATTGGATTCACGATGTGAGTGGGTACAATTAGCAAACTCAGACGGAACAATAACCTCACCCTCCCCCATTCGCTTACAACTGTTGCTCTTGGTCGGTCAATTGAGGGACTGTTAACGTTGGTTTCGGATTACGCTGGAGTTGATGTCTCATATATGCTCAACTGGAGAGTGATCTGGTGATCGAGCAGGACAATTCACGAGTCGATATTCTGTAGAGCATCTTGCGTAACAACAGTAGTGTGTGGAAGACCGTTATCCTGTTGGAAAAATGGGTGTACCGCCCATGTTTGGCATCACAATAACTCGAAACATCAGATTAACATACAAATTTGCGGTCAAGATGGCTGAGATAACCACTGGAGTGTTCCTTGTGTATTAAGAAATCGCACCCCATAACATAATCCACGTATAGGTATAATGTGTCTAGGTTGGCTGCAGGCAGTCAGCTGGCTCCCTTCTAACCAACACACGTGAATTATTGGCAGCAAGGCATACGAGCTTTCGTCAGATGACACAACAGACCTCAACCCTGTCCTCCAGTGAACTCTCGCTTGACAGGATTGAAGTCCCAAATGGCAGTGGTTTTGGGTAAATGGAATGCATGCTATTACACTTCTGGCTCGGAGCTGTCCTTGAAGTAACCGATTTGTAACAGTTCTTAGTGTCACTGTGGTGCCAGCTAGTGCTCAGATTGCTGCTGTAGATGGAGTACTGTCCCTCAGAGTCAGAAGCCGAACACGAAGCTCTTCCCTCTAAGTGGTACCAAGTGGCCGTCTTGAGAGGGGTCTCCTTGAGACGGTACTTTCTTGTGACTACGTTCGTACCAAGTCTTTCTGCAGTATTTCGGAAGGTATATTCAGCTCCTTGTAGCCCTATTACACGACCTCATTGAAACACAGTGAGGTGTTGATGACTGTGTCTGTCACCTTAAAGGCATTCTTGACTAGCATCAACTCGCTACATTCAATCTCAAAGAAAACTAATTCCAATAACGTTACAGCTAGCATATAAAGCAAACTTCATTTGCATCATCGTAGTGGCGCTACTAACAACACTGTTGTGCCACTGACGCGGAACTTGAATAGACAACATCTTTCATATGTAGAAACATGACTGCCAACTTACGATTATGTTGCAGAACTCTGCCTTAGTGTTGCGAATTTTTTCCGTCAGTTCGCAGTTTCTGGAGCTAAGCGAAGGGTGAATTGATACTAGTATTAAACTTTATTTAGGAAAAATTGCGTGTGCGAGCCCGCAGGTGTGTGTGTGTGTGTGTGTGTGTGTGTGTGTGTGTGTGTGTGTTTAAAAAACGAATAAATATTGAAACAAATACGAGAGTTGTACAGACTGTTGAACGTATGCACCCACTGTGGCCTGACAGTTGCGAAAGTAAAACCTAGTATCCGAAATGACTACGTTAAGGAACGTAATTTCTTCTACCACCATTGTCACGCATCAGGACAGGGTCGGTATGGTTACGAAATGGTGCGACGTGATTAGTATAAGGGTTGGCTGGATGCCATTGCTGTCACCATCCCGTACCGTTCCTTCCGAACTGTCTACGTGAAGGGTTACTCATGTAAAGAGCCAAACGCATAGATGAGGAGGGCTTGGGTGCCATCCCGGTATTCACCTAATCGAATGTGACAAGCCGCCTAAATATAACATCCCGGCCGGCTGGCACTCCGTCCATTGTCATTAATTCGCCAAATGATTACGATCCGGTGTCGACACATCTCCCCATCCCCGAAAGCGACGTTTTAACGCCCACGGCTATCCGGGTAGATTCACATTAAAGAACGCAATAACGTACTGAAATTCCAGAAGAGTGGTTGCGTCCGCAGTTGACATTTGCAAACTAACTGCTGGGTGGTTTGCCATAAGAGACAGACGTTACATCATCGAGTTTCGCTTCATTTGTGAGTGTGTTTGTTGTCCTCATTTTATTCATACGGAAAATCTAACAGATCCCACATTTGGATTTTCTTTTTCTTCTGTTTAGCTCTTGTGTCAATTCTAATGCCATAACGAGTGATGTAACGTCACTATCCGCCCTAATCGTCTTGGCCGACGCTATGTTGAAAAACTTAAACATTTAAAAAAAACAGCACAAATAACTCCTAAAAGTGAAATATAATACGTGTTGCCCCTTTAAGTTTAATACAGGTAGTAATACACTGAAGCACCAAATAAACTTCATAGCAATGCGTATTCAAATACAGAGATACGTACACACACTGAATTCAGCTCTGTAGTGGGCAACGTCTATATAACACAACAAGTGTCTCGCGCAGTTGTTAGATCGGTTACTGCTGCTACAATGGCAGGTTATCAAGATTTAAGTGAGTTTGATGGTGGTGTTATAGTCAGCTCATGAGCGATAGGACGCAGCATGTCCGAGGTAGCGATGGAATGGGGATTTTCTCGTGGACCATTTCACGAGTGTACTGTGAATATCAGGAATCTGGTGAAACATCAAACCTCCGACATCGTTGCGGTCGGGAAAGAGATCCTGCAAGAAAGGGACCAAAGATGACTGAAGAGAATCTTTCAACACGGCGGAAGTGCAACCCATCCGCAAATTGCTACATATTACAGTGCAGAGCCATCAATAAGTGTCAGCGTGCGAACCATTAAAAGAAATATCAGCGATATGGGCTTCCGGAGCCGAAAGCTCACTCCTCTATCTTTGATGACTGCACAACACAAAGTTTTACGCCCCGCGCGGGCCCGTCAGCACCGACATTGGAAACATGTTGCCTGGTCGGACGAGTCTCGTTTCAAATTGTATGGAGTGGATGGACGGGTTCGGGTATGGAGACAACCTCATGAATCCCTGGAGTCTGCATGTCAGCAGGGGACTCTTTGAGGTTGTGGAGGCTCTGTAATGGTGTGTGGCGTGTGTAGTTGGAGTGATAGGGGACCCCTGATACGTCTAGATACGATTCTGACAGGTGACATGTTCGTAAGCATCCTGTCTGATCACTTGCATCCTTTCATGTCCAATGTGCTTTCCGACGGAACTGGGTAACTCCAGCAGGGCAATGCAACACCCGACACGTCCAGAATTGCTACAGAGTGGCCCCAGGAACACTTTTCTGAGTTTAATTACTTCCACTGGCCTCAAAGCTACCCAGACATAAACATTATTCAGCATGCCTGGGATGCCTTGCAACGTGCTGTTCAGAAGAGTTCTCCACCCCCTTATACTCTTACGGGTTTATGGAGAGCCTTGCAGGGTTGATGATGTCAATCCCCTCCAGCACTACTTCAGACCGGTCATCATGCCACGTCGTGTTGCGGCACTTCTGTGTGCTCTCGGGCACGCTACACGATATTAGGCAGGTGCACCACTTCCTTTGGCTCCCGTGTACTTTTTTTTTTTCGCTTCGGAAGACCGGTAAGTGAATAAAATTAATGAGAAGTTAACAAGAGCTATCCGTTTTAAAACAGCGTACTATCATTATTGCGGCCATAAGCCTCTTCTGTTTGGCATTATCCCCTCCAATTCGGCGCGTCCCCAATCTAAATAATTACTTATTATATAATGTATGTCGACTAACCTGTCTTTAAGTAGCCTATCATAGTTAAAGGATAGAGGTACCTATTTATCTTATGTCTTATATTTACTTAATTACATACAGATTTATTATGATGCGTTAATACATCTTACGGGGCCTATATCCTGCAGTGGTTTGAAGACGGCGTACTAACACACGCGTCATTAAAACACGATCGTGAGGCGCGCGTGTCGTGATGTAACCCCAAGTGCGGCGACCCGAAGTGGCAGGCGTCGCTGACGGTTGTGTCTGTACTGCGAATTTTTCGGAGAAAATTAATTAAGACTTAGACTCTACGATTTTATGTTGTTGTTTTGATATTTACCTACGTTGTCCAGGTAGCTTACTTGTACTTAAATATCATACTTTATAATTTGTACGTGTATTGTGTTTTTATTTCATTTAGCGTTCTCCCGACGCGACGACGCTTGCATCAAAATAATATTATTTTGCCTTGCCGAATTCTGCGTATTTTGATAGTAGGTGTATTTTTATAAATATCATTACAGTTCCAAGCTTCTGGCAATGGAGTATTGCACGTGCGATTTTGCGTTTCAGCCTGGAATTATTATTCTGACTTTTCTTTTCTTTCGTATTTTGTTCACGTATGCGATTTACGTGTTTCTTTTCTTAATTTACACATGCAGTCCTTGACTATTTTAGTATATATTTAGCTAATTTAGGTAACAAAAGCGATAAGGAATGGCGATAGTTCTAAATCAAGTCGCAAGAAAGTGGGCTGCCATTGCGCTCCCTTGCGGTAGGCTGCCTAAAGTAGGCATCTCAAAAGCAACTACAAAATGTCCGCGAGAGTGTATGTTTATCTTTCACAGTTGAGTCACAACCATCGTTTCTCTACTTTGTAGGTGCTGAAACGGGCGGCCACAAATGAGAAAAATCATCATTGTTGGTCAACCGTAAAAGGTAAACAAATCTTAACACTCACTTAAGTTTGGATCCTTTTGAGCTCTACAACCCAGTACTACGTAATTTGCTGTAGCTCTTGTGTGTTACTTAGCGTATATCAAAAGAGCGCACTGGTGGAAAACATTTTTACTTCATTTAGTTGATGAGGTTTAACGACTGAATAGACTTTGATGAAATTTAGCAAGGACCATCCTGACTAAAGAAGACATGAAATAAAAAGAAACTTCACTAAGTGGGACCTTTCGTTTTGTAGTTATGGTGCCAGACACAGGTACACAGATACAAACATTACACATATAACTCCTGTCTGATTGCGTCGGGAGCTAAACACTGACGGCGCTGCGTAGTAACTGTGGCTGACTGTGTGAATGGAGGTAGGTGCCACGACAGATTGCCACGAGCTGTGGCGTCACTTTAGTTACGCGTGTAGACTCAGTTTTATATCCTCTCATGAGCTCATCATACCAGCTGTTAATCAACGGCCGCGCGGGATTAGCCGAGCGGTATGGGGCGCTGCAGTTATGGACTGTGCAGCTGGTCCCGCCGGAGGTTCTAGTCTTCCCTCGGGCATGGGTGTGTGTGTTTGTGTTTGTCCTTAGGATAATTTAGGGTAAGTAGTGTGTAAGCTTAGGGACTGATAACCTTCGCAGTTAAGTCCCATAACATTTCACACACATTTGAACATTTTTTGTTAATAAACTGAAGTTAATAATTTCTTTTGCAAAGCTAATGCTAGCGGCCCAGGCGAGAACGTTGTTGGCGCACTAAAATAGTCCGGCTGCGAAAATTGTTTTGCTAAGATAGTTGACCGCGCTCCAGTGGCACACACGCTGGAGCACTAGCAGACGACTGCGGTAGCCAGTAGGCAACAGGACCACTTTAAGTTTTGAGACTGAATACTCAAGGCCGCCTGGTATGAGGCAATGACTCACTTCATCCCTCAATGATCATCTGAGACTGTGTCGTAAGACCAGAAAGGCTGCTAAGCAATTAGCAGCGGATCAACTTGTATTCACTTATATTCCCATCTAATAGCCTTGTAGAAAGCGACTGAACAAGCATGGTGTGCGGTTCATCGACAACTGTCAGAATGCTTTTTATTAACGATGACTACTTGCAGTGTTTCCAGCACTTGTAGCCACATGAGTATGTCGAAAGGTGGAAATTGCAATGATGGTATTGTAATAAATGTACATTCAATGCCGAATATCAAGTCATTTAAAAAATTCACAGAACTTGCACAATTTAATAAAATCTTCCATTGGACATTCATGTTTACCTTGAATTGCACGGCAGACCGGGGTGGCCGAGCGGTTCTAGGCACTACAGTCTGGAACCGCGCGACCTTTACGGTCGCAGGTTCGAATCCTGCCTCGAGCATGGATGGGTGTGATGTCTTTATGTTAGTTAGGTTTAAGTAGTTCCTAGTTCTAGGGGACTGATGACCTCAGAAGTTAAGTCCCATAGTGCTCCGAGCCATTTCAACCATTTGAATTGCACTGTTAGTTCTCGTAGGCTAGTAGGCCTATGACTAACTTCTGCTGATAACGTTGACCTCAGGACGGGTCAGAAAAAATAATAGCTATGAAATCTAGATGTGTGTGAAAAACAGTATGAAACTGAAGACTGTTTGCATCTATCTATCAGAAAAGTAAATGATCAAATTTAACGTCGAGTATTTTGAAATGGTCAGGTTTCCCTAAACTAAAGTATTTCGAAACACCACCGACAGGATTCCCTACTTTAGAGACCTTAATATAAAAGTATGGCCCTACCCGCATTGTAACGGTAATGCAAATATTGTGCAGCATGACGGCTCAATAGTAAGAGTATTTCAAAAGGTGACATTCGAATAAAATACAAGCCATAATTTGACACATCGGAGTTTAAAACGAGAACCTGAATTTCAGTCTAACCATTTAACTTCACGTACGAAATAACTGTGCAACAGCGGAATAACAGGATAGAAATTACTGAACTTCTCTTAAAAAATAGCTTTTAGCATCACCGTCGTAATTAGAGGTATTCTGTAGTGGAAATCATCCTTATAGGCATGATGATTTGTGATGAAATATAATTCGACCACAGAACTGATGAGTAAGTAAGCAGATACAAACATTCCTATGTATTTCTCCTGAGCCATATATTTTCTACTTGGGATGTAACTGAGAAGGTCGTATTAACGTCGCCATAAAATTAGGGATAAACAGGAAGGATGTAAAGCATATCTACGTCCCGTCGACATTGGAACCGCGGTGACTTTCACACCTCTAGTGACTCAGGTGTCAGCATGTGAAACATCGTACTTTTCACGATTTATTAATTTTGACCTTTAATCTCAGGCTTATTTAGTCTGAGAGCATAGCATAAGTGATGCTAAAAAAAATGAACAATTCAGATATTTGTTGTTATTTAGGTGGCAGAGGATCCAACAAGATTTTCTTGAAGCTTGACTCTGTTTGTTATTATTTTTTTTCGGGTGGTGTGAGGAAGGGGTGCCGAGAAGGGAGTGGTTAAGAAGAAAGTATCAATGTCCCACGTTTAGAATTACGCGTAGGAAAAGCGAGTAGGATTCCACTCCCGCCTCCCTTTCCCCACCCCCATTCCACCCCCACCACCCTCCACTAATTCAACATAGTTCGATCATTCACTTTTTGCCTTTCGTATTCCTGTTTATAAAAGAGGTGACAAAGGGAGCTATCAATTTCTTAAAAACAAAATGCCATAGACATTGAAAGAGTCACATGTAAATTACTTAAATGCAATACTTATTACTACAGTAAACAATGTAATTCAATACTATAGTGAAGTACAAATGATCATTATATTATCTTAGTGTATGGTTTGAAGCGACATTTAAAAGCTCAGAAATCAACAGCACCCATCTTCTAATGCAGAACCGAAGGAAAAAGAGCGTGAGAAGAACCTATTCTCGTGTCCGATTGCAATTTTAACATTAAATCAGGAAAATGAATACAGAGCTGAATATACCGTTGAAGCTGAGATGACAGCAGCTCGAACTGCACAAGAAGTGGACACAAAATCGACCGTGAGCTTTTCCGAGGAATCACCCGGGTAACACTTCGGGAAAAGGCCGGGCAATTGAACGGATAGCCGGGTGCCAGCCTAATGTCCTAACTAACGTAAAAGTCTATCTATAGCATTCACTACAAGTTAACTTTCTTGGTATCAGCACATTGGGGATGTCCAAATACAGTCTTAATTCGACGCCATTTACGCACTATTAAGAAGCGCTGAACGGTAGAAATGTAAAAAGGTCGCAGGTTCGAGATCTGACATTTCTCAGGATAGTGAAAAAAACGTGAACTTCTGATTGTACATAAATTATTGACATCCAGAAAATGAGTAGATTTCCTGATACCACAATTAGTAAAGAATAATGAGTTAGATTAGTAGGCAAATACTAAGTGCCGTAACGGCATAATTAGCTATTAAAAGTACCAGTAACAAAACTATTAAAAGTTGTTTCCTGCAAAGAGGGAAATATAAACTGACAACTGTTATAATGCAATTTGTTTACACAGACAGTGCCGTTACCTGTTTCTAACCGACAGGTTTATCTTCAGACGGATGTACGCCTTTACGTTGCATTTGTTATTGTTTACAGTATTCTTTGGCTGCTTTACCAAGATCTAATGTAAATAACAAGTGTAAGATAAACAACAGCATCAGCCTGAAGATGAACTGGCAGTTCAAAATCGATAACGGGATATTTGTGTAAATAGACAGCGTTATTGTCGATAGCTGTTTACTGTTTTCTTCTTTGCAAGAATCAACATGTACTTTGTACACAGTCGTAGTCCTAGAAATTCAAGTTTCGATAAAACTGTCGGAGGACAGTTTTTGTTCCATAATACTAAGGTACTACGTTCTATCTGAAGTACGGAAATAAATCATTAGCTTTTAACTAATAGAACCGTAATGAGCAAAAACCTCTTCTCATGTTTATTAAGTTTCGGGACTTCAGAGAGAAGTACAGCTTGACAGTAAGACTACGTCCCATCTTAAAGACTTCCTCCACTGTTTGGCCCCTGAATAAAACCCAGGAAAATGCAACAAAGTACAGGAAGCGCAACACCACTGAAAACAGGTTTTGTGTTGGCACTTAGAACCTTTTCCATTCACACTCGTCAATTAACAGTTTGTGCTCCCTGCTATTGACTAGCAACAAGATTATATCACAGTTTGTGCTCCCTGCTACTGACTAGCAACAAGATTTTATCAAAAACGAATAAAATTTTAACTTAAATTTGGCGTCAGACATTCCGTAGTTCCTGTGGATGAAATTAAATATATACTAGTACCATCTAATTCTAAACAAGTATCACTGATATTATTAGCTTATTTACAAACGTTCCCACTGATGACTATCTAAACAGATCTGAAGTAAAAATACTCGAATGTCATGACATTAATCGTCAAGAAGCAAATCTCCCTAAAATGAATTTAATTTTTTTCCGTTCCAGAAACATTTTATTAATAGTTCGATAAAATAGTTATAGATTTTCGTGTTAGTCCGGCAATATTTGAGTTTTAAAGGGCAATTTCTAACAAGTTTTCTTACAGAAAAGACCAATAAGTTGCAAAATTAAATTTGAGGTCAGTTATGTGGATCATGCGTTGTTTTTACTGGCACATATTATAGGACTATTAAACACAATCGTAATGCATTTAAAATGTACAAAATCCAGTTCACGATGGAGCTCGGAGGCTCTAGTATGTTCTTGGACATTAATACAGACTTTTCACAAAGCAACAGTTAGCATTTGCTGAAAAACAACAGCTCGCAATATAAAACGACTAACATGCAGGTTTCCATTCGATGGTATATCACTTCATAACGGTTTCATTATCCGGACATGATTTTCATTCAAAATTAAATGTTGTCAAATTGTTCGTTCTCAATAACGACTGTAGGTCCTATCTGGTTGATAATATTGTACAAAAAAAATGACATTCGTAAATTTGCACCACTTCTGTATCTTGACCAACAAGAACCTGCCTGTCCCATTTGTCAGGCAACTCCAGACATACGTTTCACAATGACAACATAGTAAAATTTTATGCCTCACAACAAAACCTTTGCCCTGTAGTGGTGTGTACGAAATGAGATGCAAGCGATATTGAGAAATATATGTTGGTCAGTCAGTCAGAGCTGTGGCGATAGGTTATCGGAACGTGAGATTGGCTAGAGACCAGGAAAGACAGATTTTACCTATGCGGAACATTTTGAACAGAAAACCACACTTATGGTGGGGACTGCGACATTTTAAATATGTTACGATTAGCAGAAAGATGGCGTTACTAGACACACATGAAATCAATAAACATATGACTAAATGGGCGCTTAGCTTTAAAAGACAAAATACGATTTACTTTTTCTCCTCTGTTAAATGAAGTATTAGACAAGCAAAATTTAAGTTACAATAAGAACTTAACTGTATTTTTCATTTTTGTTGTATGTAACGATTTTCATACAATGTAAAGGAAATGATGCGTTCCTTTGTAGAAAATCTGGCCCTCAAGATTCCATGTATCTTCAGTATCTGTACCGTTATCGAATGCGTATCATTTCATGATTGCGACATTCAGTTATCATATGGCTATGATAGAAAGCTGATTCGCAACCAAATAAACAGAACTAAGAAATCTGCGGGGTACTGTTCCCTTCTTCATGAGAGCAGCCACGTTCTGTCAAGCAGCGTCGCAAAATTCAGTTGCAGTCGTCTGTTAATTACTTTATAAAGTGTACATTTCGTCTCAAGCAAGTGTATATGTATGATATGGTGTCCAACGTGCTATTCGTTCTGTGATAACTCAGTTACTAATTCTATATCTGAGGAATGAACCAACTATCCAGAGCCAATTATTTTAGCAAGTAATCATTGCTTGCTTGCTGCTGATACAGCCGATTCCTCTGGATTTCTCAACGCGTGACGAAGCAGACTCTCAGAGCACAACCAGCTTTGTTGACAGAAGGTGAGAGTTTAGTGCCTCGGCCTGACAACTGAAACCCACAGAGGTATTTAACGTAATTACTCGTCGGTTAAGTAACCGCTCTCGCCCCTAAGGTTCCTTCCATATTCGCTGTTTCGTTATACGATTGCGTGGCGCAGAGTGGTTGAAAAGGGAAAAAAGTTTAACAACGCACGAAGTTAGTAGTGACAACTGCGCAGTAGAAGGTACAGGCGTTAAGAGGGTAAACGCAATGACAGGAAGTCTTCTGCTAAAGGCCAGCTATCAACGAACATTGCTGACCGACGCGTCTGATTTGTATTGGGGAATGCTACGACGGAGA
This sequence comes from Schistocerca piceifrons, assembly GCF_021461385.2. Classification (NCBI taxonomy): domain Eukaryota; kingdom Metazoa; phylum Arthropoda; class Insecta; order Orthoptera; family Acrididae; genus Schistocerca; species Schistocerca piceifrons. Next base: position 133,236,464 of record NC_060138.1, on the reverse strand, counting down.
CCGAAGCCCGGTTATCAACGCAGGATGCTTCGTAACTGTATATGAAACGGTAACAGCACCAATCGCAGATCAAATTGCAGCTGACAGCTAAAAATAATATATTTTTTAAATAGTACGAAACTCTGAGAACATAAATGTTTGAGAATGAAAACATCGTCCAAATGCACTGTATTCTATTTATTGTCCGTGAAATTGGCCAATCTCAACTGTGAATCATTTTGAAGAACATATTTTTAGCTTTATGCTTCATTTCACGTTCTACTGTATTGCTGGTACATGTTGACAGGTTTACATCGTGTGTGTGTGTGTGTGTGTGTGTGTGTGTGTGTGTGTGTGTGTGTGGTACAATAGTGTTCATGCTTACTTCCCTTAGACGGTACAAACAGCTGTATTGTATTTTACTGCACTGTTGAATTGTTTTTGTGCCACATACACACAGAAGTATGATTTATACCTGTCTTTATGTACCACCGGTTTGTTAGAATGTGAAATGAAGCTTGAAGCTAAAAATATGTGGTTGGAACTGACCCATGGGTGAAACTGGGCAATTGCAGGGATGATAAAGAGAATATTGCCTACTTGGACCAAGTTGTTGAGACTTTGTACCCCCACATAAATAAAATTTTAAATGGCAAGAAAGTATTCAGGACTGTTAAATATTTTTGGAAATAACATATAAGTTCCATTAGGCTGACAGTGGATGATGCACCTGGAAACGACAGTAAATTGTAGCTAATTGCAGGAAGACCAGCAAATTACCCACGCTTGTTGCAGTGACTAACAGTTGAAGATCAATTTAAATTAAAGTAATTTATAGTTCATAAACAGGCGAAAACATCCAACGTTACGTGAATGTTTATCAGTAATTCCAAACCTTAATGACGGTAAACTAATAGTATGTGACAGGAGCGAAGTGTTATGGCCACATAAACCTAGGTGCAGCAATAGCAGACACTAGATAGAGATTCATCAGGAAAAGCCTGCGGAGAAATAGTTTACCAACAGATCCTTCTGCCGATTCTCGGGTATTGCAGAATTTCTATTATTCGCTAAGGAGGCAGGAGTTAAGAAGTTGAGTGACCCAACGAGACGCGGCGTGTTTTGTCCCAGATTTGTTGAATACGTGCGAGAGCTTCACATAGATAATGACACAAATTCCAGAGGCGTTAACATCACGGAGAGATTTACTGTTGACTTTCTGAGAGCGTACCATCCGAGAAGATTTGGATATACTGACTGGAAAGAAACGAGGGGACGCGACTTGAAGGAAGTCAGTGAAGGTGCGGTGACAATAAAAGATATCATCGCAAAACCATTAAGAATTGATTATATCGTCAGGTATAGAGATATGCTCGGATAACGTAATGGTCTGTTATGTCCTGCTCCTTGGGATTTCGCAAACAACGTAATTAAAAACAAAACTATAGTTTATATAGAGGTAGAAAATTTTAAATTAACGAAATTCCGCAAATAGGAATACTAGTTTCAAAACTACTTTGTCGATACATTGCCATAACAAAGTGAAATAAGTTGACATGCCCGGGTTACGGGAACTAAAATTATGATGATAATTAGACTTTTTACTTTAGCAATATCATCATCTAGTCTTTTCATTAATATAGGATTGCTAGAGTAGATGACGATGAAATAAGAATTAAATTTTTTATTCGTTTCTGTAGAAGAAAACCAGTTAAATTATAGGAAGATGATTTTGTTTTAACTGCGTTTGAACGAAGAAACGGCAGAAGCTCTTCTGTTCATGTTAGAATAATGTCCTACGCACAACTAATTTAAGTAAGTGGCTGAAGAAGTCGGGCAAAAGAAGCATCTTTGGCATCAACAAGAAATACAGAAGGGTCTCTTCAAAAAAAAGTGCACTTGCGAGAAATAAGGCAGGTAGGTCTGTCACCATTAAGGTTTCTTACACTAGAAATTTTGTGTTATTGACTATCCACTCGTCCTGTAAGGTGACAGGGCAATTTTTCTTATTGAATTTTAATTTACGATGTTTAAAGGCATGAATACGGAACTCGCGACAAGCAGGTAACTCGGTGTTGAGTCCCTGACTGGCACAAATATTTGTTTCTCAAGCTCATTCGTCCGAAGCTGTGTCAGGCAAAATATCACTCCCTTTTAATTGCACCATACTAAGTGGCCGTTACGAGAAAATCCGAGAATTTCGTATGAAAATATTGTGACATTTTTTCGCACTGAGCTTTTGTCAATAGAACGCAGTAGTGACATACGACGTACTCTCCTCTACACACCATGAGGTGGCTTGCTAGGTACACACGCAGACACAAAAGTTGGCTGTATTACAGTCGTCAGCTCGTTGTAAACAAGTATTTGTGTCACGCGTCATATCTCACCTCCCCCCAAGCAGTCGATATTCGCAACCCGTTTAGTTTCTCGGTTTTAAAAGTAGCAATATACTTTGGCTTTCTAATGTTTTCTTCCGCAAATCGTTTGGACGCTCGTTTGAACAAAATGTATTGCTGCTGTGTAGACATTTTCAGTAGTCAACGAAGAAGGTGAAAAATAAAATTAACGATTACACGATATCCCGTTAGGTAGGCCTAGAACCCATGCCATGCGAATGAAATTTGAGAATTTAGTAAAATATTTACATTTCCTACGTTATTTCAACGATCAATTAGAGCTCAGTACCCTTACATGATAAAGAATACCAGGATGTCAGCTCAAACAAAGGAAAAAAAATTGCTGTGAATTTCAGATGTGAGGAGTACGATGGTGCGTAGAAGCACCTGATAAATTAATAGAGAGCGAGCGCAGCCATAAGCAACAGTTTAGCCGGAGTTTTCAAACTTCGGTAATTTATATGGAATAACATTCATACAATTAACATACTCTGCGATACGAAGCATTTTTAAGTTTGTGATTTACAAAACTCAGTAAAATTCAGTTTCGGTGCAAGGTTAAGGACGCAGAATTCCCAGCAATTTCATGAAATTCTTGAAATTCCCTGAGATTGCAAGGTTTTCCAGGGGAATCGTTACCGTGCATGTTATCAACAGCCAGCTCACCAGTAATAAAAAACAAGGGAAGAGTGCTTATATGACACATAAACCATATTGAATCGTAATCACTACCGAAGTACATTTGAAGATTCCGTTTTGATAGCGTTCATGCGTCCCGTGATGTGACGCATTTCATCACAACATAATACTTTCCTTAGATGAGTTATGAGAAATCACAGGACGCCACGAATCCGCGTTCTAGCGCACTTAGAGGTTTGAACACACGTTAAGATTTCGTCCTACTCGGAGTTGAAATGGGCAAAAATGGGACGAAGCCGCTATTTTCCAGTTCCACGCATTACATTAGCACTAAATTTTACAACTGAACAAGAGTAATATTTCTTGTCTCATCCAGATTGCGTACAGCGTTCATAACAGGTCAGGGGTACAAGACTACAGGTCTAGGCATACATAATCTAATGATAAGTGAGTCATAAAATAGAACTGAAAATGAATCACAACTTGAACGGTATTATAATATACATTTTACAAGGCTGACTGAGGAAAGTTAACAGAACATTTATCCATAAATAAAGCTTTTGCTGCTGACAAACACATTGTGTACTGATTCACGAAGACAGCTAGCTAAATACAGCCGAATTTTTTTCGTTTCCTCGTTACCTGATTCCCACTACCAATAGGATCCGGACTGAATACTGTTCCCACTAAACAGACGGAAAAAAGTACAATTAATACTGTTCAAAATCCGTTTCGAATGGCAAAACAGCCAAACTTAAACAAATATGGAGTCCGTTTTGCAGTTTAAAGTTAGCAAAGTACTGTAGACGTGAATAAAACTTTTATGTGCCTTGTGGCGAGCCTGTAAACTCTGTTACGAAGAAGGGAACGTCGGATTACTTGTGAAATTGCTGTTATTATGAAAATCACCACGCTGCGAATCACAGATTCTTGTAAGTGACCTACTCTACATAACCGAACAGCCAGGAAACGAACCGAGTGCCAAATCTTCTTGTGGCGCTTCTCTGTAAGCACCAGAACGTAGCCGAGCACCGCCCAAGCCTCTGCGGACTCACCTCGAAACGGCTGCAGTGTGGGGTAGGAGACGTCGCCGCCTGCCCTTCTGGTGACGATTCCCTCCTCGGTCGCTTTGCCGCAGGTCCTCGATGAGAAGAAGGCTGCGGATTCATCTCCAACGCGGCTTTCACTGCTGTGAGAACGATATCAACCGATGCTGCGTCTACACAAGACTTGTTCAGCTCGTGACACCACAGTAACTGAACCACCGAATTATAGGCTCACACGCAGTACCGGTGACTAGTAATAGTACTGCAAGGGAGGGTTAGTGGCAGGGGTGGAGGGGATGACGCGCTGGAAATTTCGGAGAATTGTTCGTGAAACCAGCGGCGCCGCCTGAGTACTCCCCCCACCCCCTAGGTACCAGGACTCGAAGGATGGACCAAAGGTCAAGGTGTTAGGAATGTCGACGACGACAATATAGCCATAGCACAAATGCGGAGATGGTGGGGAAGAAAATTGGCCGTATCTTTGTTTGACATTCGCAGTGCTTCATTCAAGAAAACTCTGGAAAATCCTAACGTGGATGGCCCGACTGGAATTTGTACTCAAGACTTCTGGAATGCGAGTCTGCGACGGTAGCGTTCTCGAGGCGAGCACCAGCATGTGTCAAGTAGAATGCTGTCCTCCCTTAAAACCTGACAGCAAGTCAGTGTATAAGAAACTCTGTGATGTAGCTGGTAGGTATGTTGGCGGACCGGTTTCAAAGAGCTGCATCTTTGTTTTCAGTACAGACCTCGTCTATGGTAGTACAAGTGCCGTATATGTATACATCTTTTCGAAGTTATAATTTCCTTAACTTACAGTGACACTGCATTTCATATCGAAGTCCAGTTTGTGACTAACAGGACATGAGTTACACTGGAGTTATGTTAATAAAAATTTTTTATTATTAGGATTAGTTATTCAAATTTTAACTGGATTCTTTTTAGTTATAAATTGTACTTCAGATACTGAAATAGCGTTTAGCAGAGTGATGTTAAAAGCTTTGATATCATTTACATCAGTGTGACTATTACTATGCAGCTCACAGTTAAGTGCCTGTTAGAGTATTCATCGAACCACTTTCGGACTATTTCTCGGCATTCTTTTCTCGAATAGGGCACGGAAAACAACCACTTGACTCTTTCCTTGTGAGCTCTGATTTCTATAATTTTTTGTACGATGATCCTTGCCCCCTACTTAAGTGGCGAGAAACGCCTTTGCTTTAGTGATTACCGCTCCAACTGGCATATGGTATATTTTTTTCTCTATACCAATGCTTCTTCGACTTCAGAACTTCTAATCCTTATTGCGTTGCTTCTGCGTTTACGTCTTGTCATTGTATGTTCTGCAGTGCTCTGTTCTGACACCGCCTGCTGCAGCTGTGTTTGCGACACACCACCCCGAGTTATGCGCCCTTATCTCCTGTTGTAATGCCGTTACCTGCGATGGCCGCCACCCTCCGGCGCGATTCCTGGAACTACTAATGGCAGCAGACGGTCTCGCATTTGCTCAGTTCTGCAAAAACCTCCCGTCAAAGATTTCTAAACGACGAGACAAAATATGCACAGTAGGAGCAATAATTTTCTTGCTGGTTATTTGTGCCTCTCGAGATTCTCAGCAGATGATTTGCTGTTCTGTAGGCAGACCGTATGTTATACCGATCTAATAAATAAGGAACTACAACCATGATCTCTTAGCGGCTGCTTTGTTGAATATATGTGATGCGACCTGTACAGAGATTCGTGTAAGATTTATTACTTAGACAGCTTCATACAGAGCACTTGTTCACGGAACCACAAATTACCATCTGTAATACGGAATCGGTATAAACCTTGTGAATATGGTACTTATTTCGACGCCATGTTTAATGGCCTTTGATTCTAGTTGCTCGAATTTCCAATCCACTTATTGTGCACCTCTAATAGCTCAGTGAACTTTTTCTCACTGTGGGCTGCGCAATGTCCATTCCTTTTACACAGTATTTGAAACAAACGCTGTAAATGTTGTAGTCCTTATCCTGAGTCGTCCATTTGCTGACAGTACAGCGGCCGAGGTGGCTAATTGGATTCGAATTTTGGAGGACGGAGGTCGAAACATTAGTGTGGCCTCCCAGTTTCGTGTTTTCTGCGATTTTCATGGGGCGTTTAAAGCGAGTGATGGAATATTTCTTCTGAAAATTTTACTCCGTCTATGACGTCATCATATATGGAAAGTTACACCTTCACTTTATTTTACTTATTTATTTTGCAGTTGGCCAATCTGCACTGTTCAATCAACCTTGAGTCCCTTTCCTTCACACAGTAATTTATCCATAGATGGTCTAGCAAGATGTTAAATAATAAATGCGTCCGAAGAATTTGTGTATAGAGTGTGTCCCTGTAGGAATGTCCATATTCAGAGATATCTCAGAACTGATCATTCGAAGAAAAAATCTAGTAAACACGGGCTGAAAAATGTATACCGTGGGAGTTAGGCCTATGAGTACATGTTCATCTTCGCTGCTGTGAAGCACATCTCTTCTACCAAACTAGGACATACATTTTAAGGCGTGCATTTTAGGCCCGTATATTTTCTAGTCGACGTTTTCTTGTTTTCATCCATACTACCTTCTCCCAAAATATGGAATGCAAATAGGAAGAACAGAGGAATACCTCCGCTTGAGAGATTAGAAGATGAAAAAATACTCATAACTTTGAAGGTGTGAATTTTTTTTTAATTTTTGCTTCGAGTGATCGTTCCTGTAATACGCCTCAATACTGACCATTTATCATGTGATGCCTTGTATATGCATACCGAAAACCGATAATTTTTGAATTTTACTTAAAAGAACAGTATGCTTGTCTTAGGTATATTTAATTTATTGTATTTCAGATACAATTTGAAGTACGTCACCTAAGAAGTCCAGACCGGGAATTTATCAACACCAATGAATTATCAGGGGAGAATGTTCAAGGTCAGAAGTAGCTAGTGGCCGTTAACGTTCTAAGTTCTGCATTTGTTTTCCGCTCCTATTTCGGTGTTCTGTCCACAATCTCAGATACACGTTTCTGTTTAGTGTATATCCTACTTTCAGTAAACGAGTAGATAGCACCAGGAATTCCACTTCACCGCACTCAGAACACCGCCACGCCCGTGCTGGTGTCCTCGAGAACAGGCTGTCTTAGCACTTACGCTGCAGTGAAGTTATACCGGAAGATCGCTAGAAAGACTCAACTGAAAAAAAAATTGACGACTGTAGCAACTGATACTCTACATCTTTTTTAATGGTTAATGAGACAGCTGTAAGGGCTAAACGCATGCACGCAGCGACTCGTGCGTACACGCGCGCGTAGCTGCCGCCATCTTGGATTGCTGACCAGCTTGTGTGGTGACAAGGGGTCGCCCACAGGCAAAACTCATCCACAGCTGAGTTCTTGGCAGAGCCACTTAACCAGCAAAGCTCCAACGAGTTGTCAGACTTTCAGAATGGCGAGTCTCGACATATCTGTAATTAAGTGCCGCCACGGTGACAGACACAGTTTAGTGTGCTGGCGTAGCGCTAGTGTTATTGTAAGCTATATTTGAGAATAAAGTGGTGAGGTTAGTCACTCGGTGTTCGCGTATTTCTGCTCCTCACGCAACCATTACCTACATTGTCCAGAAAGTAGCACATAGGGTCCACAGTCGAGGATAGCCCATTACAAAAGTCTTTTCTGGGACACTTGGCTGATGATAACTCTTACAGAATTGATGTCAGCGTGGAGACGAACTCTGCAAATAATACAGCGAGCGCGGAGACTATGAAATAAGAAACAGTAAGCATTCAACTGTCCCTATACAGCAAAAGTATTGAAGAATTTATTTTACGGCTGCATTTCTCATACAGTGTGATACTAAAATACAGTATATGTTTATACGCGTAATAGGATGATTCTTACTGCCACACTTCATTTATATTCTTAAAAGAAGCTTAACTTTTTTTAATAATTTCATTCAGCTGCCGTTTTCTTTATTTCCTGTGTTATTGTACAATTTCGGCATTAGGCCATTTTCAAGCATTTTATGTATGATTGTATTGTACAATCGTACAGGAAACGAAGATAATGGCAGCTGGGGGCTTCAAGAACTCATTCTAAAAGTTCGTCGCAGCTGCGGACACTACCTCATTGAAAAGGTTAACTTTATTTGACACGCTTTTCAATTTCTCGAATCAGATTTGTAGAAATTTTTTCCGAGACAAGAAACATCTAAGATAAAACATGGTATGTCAGTTCCATCACACTGTTCAGTGCTGTATATTTAGTAGGCATTGCTCAACAAACCAGCCACACGAACTGAATTTGGAAACTAATATTCGGCCCGTTTGAGAATGTTCTAACTTACCGAGAATTCTCGTTGCTGCGGCGTGTCTCCTCGTGTATTTTAGTGATGGACATCACTGAAATCACCTGAAGTTTAATACAGGAAGCTTAGTTACTTCGCAATACAAGTCAGGTAATAATATGGTGGTGTGATGTGAGGAAGCGTTTTCTTAAATTACTCAGTGAGGACTGAACTTCAAAATTTCTTATCGAAGAATAGCTCCATTTTTAGAAATCATATACAGGTTCTTGTTTGTCCAATGATCCGTATCTAAAGGCTGTAAAAGTGTACGGGTTACAACAATACATAAGAAATGAAATAGAAGTAATCTGCTGAATTGTTGACCCATAACACTGACATCGGTTCTTGGTAGGATTATGAAACTGTCATGTTCGAACATTACGAAGTAACTCGCTGAGAACGGTCCCTTGACAAGCAAAAAGCACAAACTCAGGAAATTTTATTCTTACGAAACACAGCTGGTTCTTTATTTGCATGAAGTAATGAAATCTATCGACAGGTGCTCCTAAGTTAAATATCCGTTTTTAGGTTTCTAGAAGGCTTTTGACGTCGTTTTCACAAACGGATTCTATTCGGATGACATGCCCATGGCGTATCGTCTCAGCTGTGAGACATCATTTGTGCTTTCTTTTTAAAAAGGTCACAGTTTGTAGTCATAGTCGCGAAGTCGCCCCAGTAAATCAAATTTAGGCCTGAGGTTACGTGCGTTGTAGTTTCTCTACTGTTCTTAATCTATATAGACGACTTAGGAGACAATCTAAGAAACTCTATTACATTGTTTTCAAATGATGCCGTTGCTTACCATCTGGTTAAGTCAACAAACGATTAAAAAGACTTTTAATGTGGCTAAGACAAGATATCTGAATGGTGCGAGAAGTAGTAATTAACCACAAGCAACGAAAAGTGTGAGGTTTGGAGTGCTAAAACTTTTCTTGTGCTGCACCAATTATGAATTTGCCGTCTACAAGATATACGGCGATGTACAATACTTTTTTCATCTCAATAATAAGGGAACAATTGACAGGAATGGGGGGGAACAAATCCAGTACAAGAAGAATGGGTAGCTTTGAGGGATGAAGTAGTGAAGGCAGCAGAGGATCAAGTAGGCAAAAAGACGAGGGCTAGTAGAAATCCTTGGGTGACAGAAGAAACATTGAACTTAATTGACGAAAGGAGAAAATATAAAAATGCAGTAAATGAATCAGGCAAGAAGGAATACAAACGTCTCAAAAATGAGATTGACAGGAGACGCACGCGACTCCGCTGCTCGACTCGCTGCGGCTCGCACCGTTTACACCGTCGCTCGCTCGCCACTAGCGCATCGCCATGTCCGGACGCGGAAAGGGAGGCAAACTTGCTGCTGTGGCGAAGCTTCTGCTCACGCTGGCAGGAAACGACCGCGGCAGCAACAAGAAGAAGAAGCGCAGCCGACCGCAGCACAAGAGACAGTGCTACCGCTGCCAGAAGATGGGACACGTTGCCAGGACGTGCAGGGACGCTGTCGCGTGTCTAAAATGTGCAAAGGCACATGATACACGCGACTGCGACAAGCCACCACACGTCGCGCCAACGTGCGTTAACTGTGGCGGCGCGCAAGCCGCAAATGCACGCAGCTGCGCATACCTGAAGCAGTGGACACCAACAACCGCCAACAAAGCGGTACATGAAGAAGAGGCAGCCGTCCCGCCACCCCCGCCCAAGGGGGAAAACGGGGCGGCCGTAATCCCGTCCAGCGCCGCTACCGACGACGCCGTGGCCGCCCTCAAAGCCGCGATGGCGGCAGACAGAGCGGCCATGCAGAAGGAGATCGTCGGTCTCCACCGGCAGCTGCAAGAGTTGCGGGAAGAAATTCCGACGACGCAGAAGAAGACACCCGCCCCCGTTGCCACCCGCACAGTGGCACGACAAGTTGGTGTGGATGTGTCCACGCAGACGGATGTGTCCGCGCAAACGGACGTCGCCCCTAACCTGTAGCAAGACAGGAGACCGGGGAGACGCCCATGGACGTGGTACAGTCCGTCTCGCCGCCGCCGTCGGAAGTGGTGAAGCAGCACCTGCAGGACATACAAGCAGTCGTCACTCCTATCTCTGCGGAAACGCAGACGACACAGGAAGTGCCGATGGAGGCCGAGGGAGAAGTGCCTCCCCCTCCCTAACAAGAACTATGTGAGGGAGGTGCTCACCAAGATCGCTGATTCCCTGCGAGATGGTAGCTACCCCCATCATGACCATCCTTACCCTTTCACGGTAGATAACATCCCTCCCCTTCCTCACAAACCTTACGATTTCCACTGGGGGTGCGAAACCTTAAACCAGAAGCTGCGCGGGAGGGCAATCGTCAGCCATGGAGATCTGGAGCTCATAAACAAGTGCCCGATCTTCACGGACGTGGACCGGAAATACATGAGTGAGGAAGCAGTCAAGTATACCCGGACTCAGGCCCCCAGTGGACTGGTCCCGCCTGAAGAGAATAGAATTCGGGCAGCCAGGAAGCAGTAAGAAGAAGAAGAAGAAGAAGAAGAAGAAGAAGAAGAAGAAGCCGCCGGAATCAGCCGGCAGATAAGCTGCTGCATCCACAGAAACCAGAGGACAGACCAACACGCGAAGAAAAACCATTCCGAACAGAGAGGACTTCAGGAGGAAAAGCTCAAAACAGCTTATACTCCGCTACCTCGGGCCAAGGCAGGCCCGTCATTATAGTGAGTGAGTGAGTGAATGAGTGAGCGAGATCGACAGGAAGTGCAAAATGGCTAAGCAGGCATGGCTAGTGGACAAATTTAAGGATGTAGAGGCTTGTCTCACTAGGGGTAAGATAGATACTGCCTACAGGAAAATTAAAGAGACCTTTGGAGAAAAGAGAACCACTTGCATGAATATCAAGAGCTCAGATGGAACCCCAGTTCTAAGCAAAGCAGAAAGGTGGAAGGAGTATATAGAGGGTCTATACAAGGAAGATGTACATGAGGGCAATGTTATAGAAATGGAAGAGGATGTAGATGAAGATGAAATGGGAGATAGGATTCTGCGTGAAGAGTTTGACCTAAGTCGAAACAAGGCCCCGGGAGTAGACAACATTCCATTACTGACAGCCTTGGGAGAGCCAGTCCAGACCAAACTCTACCATCTGGTGAGCAAAATGTATGGGACAGGCGAAATACCCACAGACTTCAAGAAGAATATAATAATTCCAATCCCAAAGAAAGCAGGCGCTGACAGATGTGAAAATTACCGAACTATCAGTTTAATAAGTCACGGCTGCAAAATACCAACGCGAATTCCTTACAGACGAATGGAAAAACTGGTAGAAGCTGACCTTGGGAAAGATCAGTTTGGATTCCGTAGAAATATGGGAACACGTGAGGCAATACTGCACCTACGACTTATTTTAGGAGTTAGATTAAGAAAAGGAAAACCTACGTTTCTGGCATTTGTAGTGAAAGCTACTGACAATGTTGACTGGAATACTCTCTTTCAAATTCTTAAGGTGGCAGGGGTAAAATACAGGGAGCGAAAGGCTATTTGCAATTTGCACAGAAACCAGATGACAGTTATAGCAGTCGAGGGACATGAAAGGGAAGCAGCGGTTGGGAAGGGAGTGAGACAGGGTTGTAGCCTCTCCCCGATGTTGTTCAATCTGTATATTGAACAAAAAGTAAAGGAAACAAAAGAAAAATTCGGAGTAGGTATTACAATCCATGGAGAAGAAACAAAAACTTTAAGGTTCACTGATGACATTGTAATTCTGTCAGAGACAGCAAAGGACTTGGAAGAGCAGCTGAACAGCATGGACAGTGTCTTGAAAGGAGGGTATAAGATGAACATCAACAAAAGCAAAACGAGGATAATGGAATGTAGTCAAATTAAGTCGGGTGATGCTGCGGGTATTAGATTAGAATATGTGACACTTAAAGTAGTGAAGGAGTTTTGCTATTTGGGCAGCAAAATCACTGATGATGGCCGAAGTGGAGAGGATATAAAATGTAGACTGGCAATGGCAAGGAAAGCGTTTCTGAAGAAGAGAAATTTGTTAACATTGACTATAGATTTAAGCGTCAGGAAGTCGTTTCTGAAAGTATACGTATGGAGTGTAGCCATGTGTGGAAGTGAAACATGGACGATAACTAGTTTGGAAAAGAAGAGAATAGAAGCTTTCGAAATGTGGTGCTACAGAAGAGTGCTGAAGATTAGATGGGTAGATCCCTTAACTAATGAGGAGGTACTGAATAGGATTGGGGAGAAGAGGAGTTTGTGGCACAACTTGACTAGAAAAAGGGACCGGTCGGTAGGACATGTTATGAGGCGTCAAGGGATCACCAATTTAGTATTAGAGGGCAGCGTGGTGGGTAAAAATAGTAGAGGGAGACCAAGAGATGAATACACTAAGCAGATTCAGAGGGATGTAGGCTGCAGTAGGTACTGGGAGATGATGAAGCTTGCAGAGGATAGAGTAGCGTGGAGAGCTGCATCAAACAAGTCTCAGGACTGAAGACCTCAACAACAATAGTTATTTCATATGTATTTGGAACTGCTTATCAAAGGACGGCCACAATGACGAAAGCAACGAAAGTGTTCAAGATTAGTGGCAATCACCAAATCAAATGCTACGTATTCACACTGGAAGATGTCCTACCTTTGACTCCTATAAACCAGAGTGACACTTATAACCATGTTTTTGTATGTCCATGGCTCTGAGCACTATGCGACTTAACGTCTGAGGTAATCAGCCCCCTAAAACTTAGAACTACTTAAACCTAACTAACCTAAGGACATCACACACATCCATTGCCTTGGCACGATTCGAACCTGCGACCGTAGCGGTCGCGTGGCTCCAGACTGAACCGCCTAGAACCACTCCGCCACACTGGCCGGCTTTTGTATGTCCATCCTTGTGGTTGGAGTTTGATGGACTTCGTAACTAGCTGATATCATTGTTGCAAGTAGTCTGCAAAAACCAGTTCATAGATGCTGGCCACTAAAGAATAATGTATATGATTGGCGTTAACATCTCAGCGTCACTTGAGGCCTCATGTTGGCGTACTGAATCATTCACAGCTGAAGCTGGATCGCTCAGCCAAAATTCACAGTTGTCTACAAATGAACCACAACGAAGAGTAAGTACCTACGTTTCCTGAAAGGAAATAATTTCTTTGCCTAGATGAAAGGATTGTCAGAAAATACAGAAGAAAGGGAAGAAGCCGGAAATAGTATCTGGGACTCCACTCAAGAAGCAAGTGTGACCTCATTTAAGAGAAAATAAAAAAATAAACGAAAGAGCAAACTGTTTGATTCCGATCAAGGAAACAAAAGGAAAAGGAAGCAAAACAAATATGTCGACAGAAAAAACACAGCCTTGTAGCTGTCCACACTGCTCTGAAAAGTACAACATTCCATCAACAGATGACTGCATTGAATGTCTAAAGAGCGAGGAGTGCTGGCATGAACACTGCTTTTGTTATGTAGGCCCTGGCCACTTCATTTGTGTTTTCTATTAAACAGAATTTCCTCCGATTGGAATATTTTCGCAGGTTTTTGTTCACGAACACCAGAATTATTCATTAAACCATTAAATTAAATATATTGTTTGCTGAGCCGCAAGGTACATTACGTGTATGTATGCTGTGAACTAAAGTAAAAAGGACGACTGAATGGGACGTAGGTTTTTCCATTTTTAGCGTTCTGAATCTTAAGACCACTCTTTTGTCCGTCCGTCTGTCTGTCTGTCTGTCTCGCCGACTGTTTAAAACTCTTTTTCTCTTGAACGGGTAAACGCATCAAGTTGAAATTAATGCCACATACTAAGATCTACGATACCTTCCCAGTGCAAAAAGTTGATGCTTCCACGTCAGTGCTGGCCGATGTGGCCGAGCGGGTCTTGGCGCTTCAGAATCGAACCGCGCGACCGCTACGGTCGCAGGTTCGAAACCTGCCTCGGGCATGGATGTGTGTGATGTCTTTAGGTTAGCTAGCTTTAAGTAGTTCTAAGTTTTAGGGGACTGATGACCTCAGATGTTAAATCGCATAGTGCTCAGAACCATTTGAACCATCCACGTCAGTGCAGTCAAAAGATACGGCCGCTTATGTCATATACTTTGATATTCCGCAAATTCACTCTTCGACACTTATAGGGTATTTCCGTTCAACCTAGAACTATTTGGCAAAAGTCATTTTTTACGGTGAAACTAAAGGAAAATCCCGACAATTGTTAATTTTTTAATTACCTCAGTGGAAAAAAATGTCACTTGATATCAGAGTGACTCTCTGTCCGTCCTTCCATCTGTCTGTCCGTTCGCTTTTCCTTAGGAACCGGTAGACATATCAAGTCAATATTTGTGTGGTATATGATACGTGTTACAAACCGGACAGAATAGGAAGGACCAGGCCCCTTTGCTTTTTTCTTTTATCACTCGTTTATTACATCAGAGAAATACACATTTTAAGATAAAATTTAACTACATGAAATATTGTTCCCAGTAAAGCAGTGACAAAACTTAGTTCTCGTAAGGGTTTCTGATGGCAACAAATTTTAAGCAGGCAATGTAAGGTTTATATCAATTTAGCTCAAACACGTAGCTAGTGACTGAATCACGACAGACACTTTAAAAATTTCGGCAACAAATAAATAGCGTGAATTTGTACTCACAGTAACCAACTAATCAACAGGCTTGCCATTGAATAAGTAATAGGGCATTTGGAACGAATTAGCAACACCCAGAAACTAGGGGAGTTAATACCAACAGTCTTTAAATGTCTTGATCCCCATCAAATAAACAAACTTACAGTAATTAAACAAATAACAAATCAAACACACTTCGCACCACTCAAACTCTTCAGTGGGAGCCAAGCCAAAATGAAGATTCCATTAACTGACTAGCATTGAAGTCATACTAAAGCTCATCTCTGTGTTCCCAGACACACATGGGGCAAACTTATACAAGACAAGATTTTAAAGGGAGCACATCAGTAAAACCGGTAGTGGAGCTAACTCGTGCCACTGAAAATTAAGGTACAAGACCTGGGCACAAGGTGGTATACAATGAGGTTGCCTTAGTGCTAAACTGCGCTCCCAAAATATTACTTCAAATGGCCAATTCGAAATTAAGTACACACAAACCAGCATTAATTAACGAGGAGTGACACCAGGTCGCTCGAAGGCAAGCAAAGATAAGAAACATCGAAGGATCGATAATGGACATCCAAGAGACATTGAGGCTTCTGCGTCAGTGCAATAAAGAAGTAAGGACATTTATTTCATACATTTTGGTACCCTACCAGTATCGGTGTCAATAACAGGCAGAAACCGTCGAAATTCTCGATTTACCGGCTAGATGAACTATATGTATACGTAATTAAACTTGTATGGAACCCTCAGTGCGTAAATCCTGTTTGCACTTATCTGAAATTTTTTAATTACATGCAAATGTAACCCCCCCCCCCCCCTGCAAGTTCACTCTGACACTACGGTCGGGTAATACAGCGCATTTTCATCACTTCACTTTTTTAAAATTTTTGCTAACATGGAACCCTTAGAGTGCGAGGTCGCAAAAGGCCAATGATGTTTACGGCATTCGACGCCTCTCATAGTGTCTACGACGCAACCTCAATATTGGCTGCTAATGGCAACGAGGGGGCGGGACTGCAGGTATCCAATGGTGACCATAGCATGAGGCTACGGAGCTTAGTTGAACTGCTTAGTAGCTGAGTAATTCACAGCAGTGCTACACTGCTAGTGATATCGACACAAAGCAATGGCAACGATAAACAAAAGCAAATATAGCGTTATATGTACAACAAGTTGCCGAACTTCACATAAGGAACCTAAGGAATTTGACAGAATGAGAAACACGAAAGAGATGAAATATTAGCGTTTTTGAAAGACGAGTCAGTGGAATGTGTACTGTCGTATACAGTCGACGGTGCGGCCAAAGAGTACAGTAATGACAATACATGCTTCACAAGTGAAAGAGGTACTTAACCACGTGTCGAGCCATGTAGTTCATCATCCTTGTCGGACAGGAAACCGAAAATCTTGTCTTCAGCGAAACGTAGTAAAGGACAATCGTTGTCCCAGGAGAGGGTACTAAATATAATTATTTAGATGGAAGATTATCCGCCAGCATATTAAAAAAAACAATTTCGATCATATTTTGAATACGTCCGTGGCAATATGCCGATCTAGTGCATAAGAAAATCTACTGATATCCGCGAGAGGACGAGGCGCACTTGTGGCGATAACTGGTTTCTCCGCGTTGCAGTGCTCGATACAATTTACAGGATGTGTTGGACAGTCACCTACTACGTTACGCAAATGAAATTGCGCGCGACGTAGGTTACTGTGATTTCAAGGAAAGCGGTAGAGGGTTGCACAGCTTCCAAAAAGTGCTACAGAAATGGAAGACGGAAATTTCAAACAAGAAGTCATCTTGACGGTGCGTAGCAGAGAGGGGGAGAGGGGGCGCCTCGCCCAAAGCGCTGGACTCGTGTGCTGGAGGCGCAAGGCTGAGACCCCAAGAAGTCAGTAGCCTAATCTCCCTTTGTCTCCTGTGTCGTTACAGATATACCGCACTGACATACTTTGAAAGATACTATAAGAGATGTTCGGTAACTAACGCAACAATTTTTTTTCCGGAAGTAGGTTGGTTTCATTCTGGATTCCCATACACCACATAGTTCTCCAGTCTTTGGGCTACAAAACCCCATTTTCAGCATACTCTCCGTTGAATGCTACGACCTTACGCTACTTCACTGGGATGGCCCACATGCCCACAGGGCACCACTCCACTGATCGACGTCCTAGCCAACGTCTCGCTGCATGATTAACCTCCCCATCATCCACGTATCGCTCCCCGCAGAGCATATCCTTCATTGGGACCGACAGATGGAAGGTGTGAGATCCGGACTGTAGAGTACATGAATAAGATAAGTCGTATGTAGTTTTGTGAGTTTCCCTCGGGTGCGAGGACGTGTGTAAGGTGATGCGTTGTCATGGAGAAGGATAAGTTCGTTTGCATGTTTGTGGCGAGGAGCATGCTGAAGTCCGAAATTGCATGAGACAATGCTGTGTACGGCCGGCCGTTATACGAGAGTACCAACAGATAGATATACGCAAATTTTTGGTGATATCAGGTCCCTCGCCCAACGGCACACCGTGCTTTTGTTCACTGACA
The DNA here is from genome assembly GCF_021461385.2 of Schistocerca piceifrons. NCBI lineage: Eukaryota > Metazoa > Arthropoda > Insecta > Orthoptera > Acrididae > Schistocerca > Schistocerca piceifrons. The sequence continues at coordinate 133,218,880 of NC_060138.1, read as the reverse complement.
GGTCTCTGTAGACATCGTGCCAGAGCCTGTGAATATCTGCTATGCTCTGGCTTCCGCCAAAACAAATTCAATGTCAGCTCTGTTTCGGGAAATCACCTCCATTACATACGCCATTTCGAAGCCTACGTTTATCGCCGCAACATATCGGAACTTCATGAAACTCTGGCGGAAGAAGTGCGAATATTCTACGGTGTACCACACAATGAACTCCGAAGATTTTCAACTGATATTTCACGACAAAAAAGTGTTGCATTACTTATAAAAGACCCCTCATGCAAATAGATATCTCGGTGATCGACTTGATTTCGGCTTGAGAGTGTTGTAATGCCTGGCAGTGTGGCTAACACTGTGCTCTAACAAGCAATGTGGGCGAGAAAGATCATCTTTTAAAATAGTACAAATGGCACCACCCAACTGTAGATAAACTCTGTGAGGAGTGCTGTGAAAATTCCTGTCTCTACGTATTGATTTTCGTTTCAGCAAATAATTTTAGACAAATACTTTACCTGCCTGTTGTTTAGTCCGAGCTTGTACTCTGCCTCTATAACAATCCACGTCCACATGATTGTGCTCATCGACTATAACCAATACAGACTGTCAATAACTTGATACGATGCAGTATGGTAGTCTCTTCTCAATGCACAATACACTATAAAATTTGATACACAGCTCTGACTAATAGTTTTGCTCGCTCGCAGCGATACTTGAATGACGGCAGCATTATCTAAGATGATGCTGTCGCTGTAGGCGATGACGAATTGGCTACGCGGTGCCGCTCACTGACGTAAGTGATCTTGTGGCAGCGGTGGCGTGTGGAACTTCTTGAGGACGCGTATACGCCGACGTCACTCATATCGTTGCAGCGTCCGGCAGCGACTGTCCTTACGTGAGGTAGAAATCTTGACATGGGATCTCGATCTTCGTACGACACCATAAAAGCTATTGGCATTGACCGGTCATGACATTTTATCGTTCCCTCTGCGTCAACAGTGGCGTGTGGTCAGGGGTACTTCGTGTACGATCCTCAATTCCCCCCATTTTTCAGGAAGTCGCGAATTTTACGTGGGACGAACGACTTTGGTGAGTTCCCGTGTCACCTCATTAACTTTATAGTCGTGAGCTCTTTCTCGAGACATGTGTAGAAGGAAGGAATGTTTCCTGGCTCTCCTAAGAACGTACGCTGTGTGGAATATAAAATGGAATTAAGACCATAGCACTGGATGTACATCTTCGCAATGCTTGCGCACTTGCTAACCAACTCCATGTCCAAAGGCGCTAATATTCTTTGGGTTTTCTCCGTTTCTTCGGTAAGTCCTCCGAGAATGAGAAGCAATACTCAAACATACTTCAAGTGATTGTTTTGTAAGTAACCTCCTTCGTGGACGGATTACAATTTCTTTGAATTGTTCCAGTGAATGTGTCCGACGTCTGCTGTTCTTACGATAGGTTTCAGGTCGTCATTTAACCTTAAATCGCCTCGTAAACTTAGTCCCTTTCCGGGGGAAATAATAGAGACAAGTTAATCTTATTCCTTAGGAATACCGTCTAATCCAGGCGACTTGCGAGACTGAGATCCTGTAACAACGTCATATATATCATCCTTGTGAAAGGGACGCAGAAAGGCGTTATTTAATTGAGGCGTGACGACGCGATGCTGCAAGGATGTAAAGTCGTCAAGAGAGTTTTCAGCCGGGACATGGGTATCGTACAAATCAGTAAAATAGTTGTACATAGTCGGAAATGTCACGGTGAGAGGTGAACGTGCGGCCGTCAGCGGTTGTGAGGGAGCCATGACACACGAGTTTCCCGCGCGCCCGTAAACGGGCTAAATGGTATAGTGATGTCAGTTCGTTGTGTAAAAGGGAACGTGATTGAGACCTCGTCTGCAGTCCCTCCTTTTGAATGTGTTTGGGCTGCAGCAATTCGGCTTTGATGCGCTGTATATCAGTAACCCGTAGGGGAGCATGGGTAGCACTATCTTACAGTTGACGTAAGACTGAGTGGTAAAATTCTTCCGTTCGTCAATCGTCTGCCGCCTTCGTAGCTCCAAAACGCACGAGAACCCTAAGGATTTGTGGTTTAACATGCAGTGTGCACCACGCCACTAGACGAGTACCGGTCCATAGTACGAGAAGAACGAACCCATACTTCCTCCAGGACGACACCAAAAGAGGTATCTTGGTTGGTTGGTTGGTTTGTGGGATTGAACGGACAAGACTGCTATGGTCATCGGTCCCTTTTTCCAAAACTTAAAAACTCCTACACAGAATAAAAACGACAATGAAAAAGACGACAGACGACACAGGACAAGAAATAATTAGACCGAGACCAGACAAAAGGACTTAAAATCAAACAGAGTGTGACAGTGGTTGGCCAATCACAGAGACAAAAGGGAAAAGCCAACCACCGAGAAACACACTAAAAACTCAGACTAAAATCGGAGGCCAAAGGCCAGAATCTATACAAAATGACAAACACTTAGATTATGTGATAAAAGCCCCCTGCTCGAATAAAACGCAAAATTAAGCCTGCCATAGCAGTGTCATCTTTTAAAAGGGCAGGGAGCGTACTCAGACAGGACAAACGTCTATCTGAGCACAGTTCAAAGGGGCAGCGACATGGAGGGGGGTCCTCATGGCGCAGTAAATGACTATGTGTCAAGCGGGTGTGGCCAGTGTGAAGCCGGCAAAGGACTATTGAGTCCCTGCGGGTGGCTCGCATGGATTACCGCCACATCCGTCTTCTCCTTGATAGGACGGAGTTTTTTTGGCGTGGTCAGGTTGCACCATTCAGTGTCCCAAAGTTCGAAAACTTTAAGGCGTAAGATCGCTCGCATAATCAGTCTCCGGGAGGCCAATGTCCAGAGATGGTTTACTGGTGGCCTATTTGGTTAGGCTGTCAACATGTTCATCGCCGGGTATCCCAACATGGCCTGGGGTCCACATAAAGACTACAGAGCGGCCGCAACGAGCAGAGTATGGAGGGACGCCTGGACAGCTATCACAAAACGAGAGCGAGAGAAGCACTGGTCGATAGCTTGTAAACTGCTCAGGGAGTCGCTACAGATAACGAAGGACTTACCTGAGCAGGAGCTGATATACTCTAGGGCACGAAAGATGGCGACCAGTTCAGCAGTGAAAACGCTGCAGCCAGTCGGCAATGAATATTGTTCGTAATGGTCCTCTAGAGTCAGAGCATAACCGACACGACCAGTAACCATTAACCCGTTAGTGTAAACAACGCCAGAGCTCTGATACATGGCGAGGAGGGAAAGAAAGCGGTGGCAGAAGGCCTCTGGAGGGACTGAGTCCTTCGTGTCCTGTGCCAATTCGAGCTGAACGCAAGGTCCTGCCACACAACATGGGGGTGTACGCAGAGGGGCCCGGAAAGGAGGTGGAAGAGGGAAAACCTCCAGCCCTGAAAGAAGCTCTCTGACTCGGACCACGATCGTACAACCCTACCGGGGCCGACGTACTGGTAGATGGACGACTGACTGAGGGAACGGGAGACGATAATTAGGATGCCTGGGAAAGCTAAATACATGTGCAGCATAAGCGGCCAGTATACGTTCGCGCCGTAACTGCAGTGGAGGGACACCTGCCTCCACAAGTAAGCTGTTCACAGGGCTGGTCCGGAAAGCACCAGTGGCAAGTCGTATCCCGCTGTGAAAGATTGTGTCCAGCACCCGCAACGCAGAAGGGGATGCTGAACCCTAAGCCAGGCTCCCATAATCCAGATGGGACTGGATTAACTCCTGGTAGAGCAGTAAGAGGGTAGATTGGTCGGCGCCCCAGCTGGTGTGGCCCAAGCATCGCAGACCATTAAGATGCTGCCAACAAATCTGTTTAAGCTGCCGAATATATGGGAGCCAAGTCAACTGCGCATAAAAAACCATACCCAAAAACCGATAAGTCTACACCACAGCAAGAAGTTCGCCGGCAAGATAAAGCCACGGCTCAGGGTGAACTGTTCGTCGCCGGCAGAAATCCATAACGCGGGTCTTGGCAGCCGAAAACTGGAAGCCATGCTCTGCAGCCCAAGAATGCGCCTTGCGGATAGCGCCCTGCAGCTGACATTCAGCACCTGCAATGCCAATGGAGCTATAGTAGAGGCAGACGTCGCCAGCATACAAGTAAGCTGAGACAGACGTACCCACCGCCGCAGCGAGCCCGTTAACTGTAATTAAAAACAGGCAGACAATTAGGACAGATCCCTATGGTACCCCATTCTCCTGAACTCGGGAGGAAGTATGGGAGGCCGCGACATGCACGCCGAAGGTACGATGCGACAGAAAATTTCATAGTAAAATCGGCAGTCGACCCCGAAGACCCCAATCATGAAGTGTAGAGAGGATGTGATAGCGCCATGTCGTATCGTATGGCTTCCGCATGTCAAAAAAGACAGCGAAGAGGTGCTGACGGCGGGCGAAGGCCGTACAGATGGCTGACTCCAGGCTGACCAGATTGTCGGCGGCAGAGCGGCCTTTACGGAATCCACACTGAGACAGAGCTAGAAGGCCCCATGACTCGGGTACCCAACTCAACCGCCGGCTCACCATGCATTCGAGCAACTTGCAAAGAACGTTGGAGAGGCTGATGGGGTGGTAGCTGTCCCCTTCCAATGGGTTCTTGCCAGGTTTCAAAACGGGGATAACAATGCTTTCCCGCCATTGCGACAGAAACTCTCTTTCGACCCAAATACCGTTGTAAAGGTCGAGGAGGCGTCGCTGGCCGTCCACTAAGAGGTGTTTCTGCATCTGGCAGTGGATGAAATCTGGCCCAGGAGCTGTATCAGGGCAAGCGGATATGACACTGTGGAATTCCCACTCACTGAATGGAACATTGTAGGATTCAGTATGGCAGGTGTGAAATGAAAGGCTCTGACGTTCCACCCGCTCTTTAATGGAGCAGAAGGCCAGTGGGTAATTCGCAGAAGCGGAACTGAGAGCAAAATGGGCGGTTTGCAATTACGTCGGAGTCAGTACAAATTGCCCCATTCAGTGTCAGTGCAGGGACGCTGACAGGGGATAGAGGCGTCTAATCTTGGCCCAGACCTGCGATGGAGAGACATGGAGGCCAATGGTGGAGATATACCGTTCCCAGCACTCCTTCTTGTCTTGGTGAATGATGCGGCGGGCCTGCGCACGGAGCCGTTTAAAGGCGACGAGGGTTTCTATTGAGGGATGCCGCTTGTGACCCTGGAGCTCCCGCCGGCGATCTTTAATCGCCTCGGCGATCGCAGGCGATCACCAAGGCACAGTCCTCCGCCGAGGGGACCCAGAAGAATGGGGAATGGCAGATTCTGCAGCAGTAGCGATGCCGACAGTGACCGAGTGAACCACCGCATCAATTGTTTCATTAAGAAGAGGCTCAATAGCGGCCATGGAGGAGAACAAGTCCCAGTCAGCCTTATTCATAGCCAATCTGCAATGGCGCCCAGAAGAGTAACGCTGTGGCAGTGACAGAAAGATCGGAAAGTGGTCACTACCACACAGGTCGTCATGCACACTGCATTGGAGAGACGGTAAGAGGCTTGGGCTGCAGATCGAAAGTTCGATGGCTGAGTATGTGCTATGCACCATGCAGAAATGTGTTAAGGTATCATCATTTAAAAGGGAGAGGTCGAGCTGTTTCAATACATGCTCAACAGTGCCGCCTCAACCTGTTACCACTGACCTACACCACAGAGGGTTATGGGCGTTGAAGTCGCACAGTAACAGGGAAGGTGGCGGCAATTGGGCTATCAGCACAGCCAGGACATGCTGCGGGACATCACCATCTGGTGGAAGATAGAGACTGCAGACAGTAACTGCCTGTGGCGTCCACACCCAAACAGCGACAGCCTCTAAAGGTGTTTGTAGAGGGACAGACTCACTGTGAAGGGAGTGAAGGACATAGCCACCAGAGACCCTTTCAAAAGCTGCCCGGTTCCTATAATAACCCCGATAGCCATGGAGGGCGGGGGTTTTTATTGCCGGAAACCATGTCTTTTGAAGAGCAATGCAGAAGAAAGGGTGAAGGCTGATAAGTTGTCGGAGCTCTGCAAGATGGTGGAAGAAACCCCTGCAGTTCCACTGGAGGATGACATTTTCCATGGCTGAGAAAAGCGTGGAGGGACTGGGGAAGGAGCCACCAGAGACCCTTTCACAAGCTGCCCGGTTCCTATAATAACCCCGATAGCCATGGAGGGCGGGGGTTCGTATTGCCGGAAACCAAGTCTTTTGAAGAGCAATGCAGAAGATAGGGTGAAGGCTGATAAGTTGTCGGAGCTCTGCAAGATGGTGGAAGAAACCCCTGCAGTTCCACTGGAGGATGATACTTTCCATGGCTGAGAAAGGCGTGGAGGGACTGGGGAAGGAGATTACGCCGCTGGGTCATTTGCTGCCTCCGACTGGGCACCTGTGCAAGAGCTATCCAACACGTCTGAGTGACTGCTGAGATCGAGGTCCTCAGCGGATGCCAGGATCTCAACCTCATCCTCAGACACAGAGCTCAAAGGGTGCAGTGGGGTGGGTGCCACTGCAATTTCTTTGGCCTTAGAGGTCTTTCCCTTGGACTTCTCTTGCTGAACCTTGGGTTTCACTGGCTGGGAGGGCTTCACCAATTCAGTCTCCAGGATGGAGGAGGATCGCAAAGCCCTATGACCAGTCGCTGGTGGGAACTTATGCCACTGTCTGGCGTCATCCTTCCCGCTGGTGGAAACCCGGGAAGGGAGGGACCCAAGGGACCCCTTACGAGCGAGAGTAGCTGAAGAAGTTGGACGCTTCTCTGGCTGAGAAGTGGGGATGGACGTCCCCGATGGGAGGGAGGGTGTTGCTGCTAAGGTAGGTGGTGCAGGACCAATGGGGTTGGGAGACCCCCCCCACATGGCCAAGGGGGCATGGGGAGTTGTACAGCTCGTCGATACAGCTGGAATTCTCGGAACTGATGGGGCTAGCACGGTTGTTGTAGCAGCATCGTAGGAAGATGTCATTCTCACAGGATGGAGTCGGTTATACTTCCTCTTAGCCTGACTATAGGTCAGTCGGTACAGGGTTTTATATTCCATGATTTTTCGCTCTTTCTGTATGATCCTGCAGTCTGGCGAGCAAGGTGAATGATGCTCTCCACAGTTGACACAGATGGGAGGCGCGGCGCATGGAGTATTGGGATGTGATGGGCGTCAGCAATCTCGACTTGTGAGGCTGGAAGTACAGTGGGAAGACATATGGCCGAACTTCCAGCACTTGAAGCACCGCATTGGAGGAGGTATGCAGGGGTTGACATCACACTGGTAGACCATCACCTTGACCTTCTCCAGTAAAGTATCACCCTCAAAGGCCAAGATGAAGGCACCGGTAGCAACCTGATTATCCCTCGGACCCCGATGAACGCGCCGACAGAAATGCACACCTCGACGCTCTAAGTTGGCGCACAGCTCGTCATCAGACTGCAAAAGTAGGTCCCTATGGAAAATAACACCCTGGACCATATTGAAACTCTTTTGTGGTGTGATGGCAACGTTAACATCCCCACCCGTGTCACAGGCAAGAAACCTTCGTGACTGGGCAGACGATGCCGGCATCAGCAGAGCGATCCCTATGTTGTCAGGGAATACAACCAACAGGGTACATGGCGGCTTCACCACAACGTACTGGCTACCTTGCTGTATCTCAGGTGCAAAAATGTCCAAGGTCGTCTCAGCAAGAAGCAACACCGTGCAGTGCATAGTGGTTATAGCACCCATGAAGGTATCCTCGCCCAAGAGATGGAAAACGAGCGGGACAGCATTGCGACGACGAGAAAGCCGGCTAAGGTCTCAACGCACGACGCGTACAGTGCACCATGTAAGGCACCCTTCCCCAATTGGCTCCCTCTTCGGAAGAATTTAGAAAGATGGAGGTCAAACCCGAGAGGGGAACATCACATAAGGCAGAAACATTTGAGACTCCTTTTAGTCGCCACTTACGACAAGCAGGAATACCGCAGGCCTATTCTAACCCCCGAACCCACAGGTGGGGGGGGGGGGGGGAGCTATCTCGCAAATAGCGTATACTGAGCTCACTGGGAGGACGAAACAATTTTACCGGTTGCCACTCGTAATTAAACGTGACAGCTACGGCGCAATGATTAGTAGTACGGTATCACATCAATATCCAGCAGTTACCCACAGAAGGAATCGAATAGGTAAGAGCGATCGAGGCGAGTGCTAGACGTGGGAGTAAACTACGTATGTGGCACAAGCGTAGGATATCGAGAAACCCACACTTCACGCAGGCGCAAGGAGCGCACCAGGTCGTCGAGTTCTTTACTGAAATTAAAATTAGGAGACTGATCCATCGCCTGTAGAACACAACTGAAGTTCCCACCTAAGTTAACATTAATCGGGGATTTACGAAGCACGTAAATGATTTCTTCTTTATAGAAACTCGAAAGTGCGGTAGGATGACCTGTACCAGAAGGGGCATAAAGAAAGAGTAAACTGAGATCACAAAACGTGCACCTGAACCCCATTCCACTGTCGAGTACTTCGAAATCCATCAACGGAATGCCTTCCCTATAAAACAAGACAGTGCCCGTGGAAAGGTTGGAAGCTAATTTACAAAAGGTTGATAACCCAGAAATGGAAAACTGGTCGAATAAGACTTCATAAAAAAAACCATTTGCCCCAGATTGATATATAAACTGTCGCAAAGCGGCGGGCCGAAGCTCGGGACATATTCTTTTAATATTCCGAGTAAAAAATGTGTATGCTTGCATGGAACTTCAACCCAGGAAGAAGAACAAAGAACAATAGAGATCCGTCAGCTGATGGAGCAACATACAAGTGAGCATACCAGAATCAGTCGCCGAACCAGAGAGAGAAGAACTACGAAACAGAATGAACTGCTTTTTCTTCGGCCGTGACGCGGCTCTCTGTGGCTGTTTTAAGGATTCTACTGCGGCTCCGCGGCGCTGCCGCGAGCGAGCAACATGTCGGTATTCAGTTTCAGATTGCGAGGGAGAGGCCTCTACGTCCCACTCGTCTACAGACGTAGGTTCACGGATGGACGGTTGGTGAATAACCACGGGATTCACTGGCTCTTGAGAATCAATCAGTTGTTTCACGGGAGAAGGCGGTGACCCAGAAGGAGCGACAGAGGTCGCAGAAGGGGGATGGGAAGTCGACAGGAGAAGTGTTCGAGAGAACCGGAGAAGACACGTTGGGGAACCGGAAGCAGGTTCCTTCATGGGCATCTACAAAGGGGCGGCCTCGACAACAGGAAAAACGCCAAATAAGGTGTCAGGGATCACAGACGTGGAAGCACCTGTGCCGTCCTCATCCACAATTTCAGACTGAGAAAGGGGATCCTTTACTTGAGGCCCATTGGAAGGGCGGCCCAAAGGGGAGGTTCGTCTGCCGTATCATCCTGTGTTCGGCGACGCTTGTTGTGAGAAATCATGGCGGGCACATCGGAATTAACGGCATCAACATATCGACGCAAGGACATCGGTGAAAATTCATGGGCGTTGTCGGTCAATGTATCACTGAGTCCCTCAGTAACAGGAAGCGATTCAGTCTGAGATCCCTGCGGGTGAAAATCAGCTAAGATCAATTTTTTACGCTGTTCGTAACTAGGTTTTAATACCACCACACGCCGCGGACAACTAGTACGTAAATGACCGGTTTGATTAGAATAATAACATTTTCCATCTTGGCCTGTGTACGTAATATGGACCCTAAAACTGCATTCCTGTAGGCGAGAAGGAATGTGTTTTTTGACCACCATTTCCACCGACGGAATTTCACTATATACCTGTAAACGGTACTGAGCAGACCACCGTTCCTTTCGAATAGGGCGTATTTCTCCATAAGGAATCGAAACGGGCCTTGGTAAACAGTCTTCTACCTCGGGCGAAAGGTTAAACACACGGACATTCGTATATATTAGTTGTGCATTTGCCTAGTGGAACCATCACGGTGCCTAAAGGGTACATGAGAACCGTGACGAGAAAGTATCCTATCAACCTGTAGCGGGACAAGAAGCTTAACAAAAAACACATGTAATTCGCTGTCAAAATATGCAGTATGCACCTGATCAGTAGTACTTTAATTGTATCGACTAACCATTCATCTGTCTCCAAAGAACCGGGCTGGACGTGACGCGTGGATTTGTCGAAGGTGAAGCTGACAGCAGCTGTACGCAGAATTTTCGTGGGAACCATGGTGGAAATCATGGCGCGAGACGACGCCGCGACAGGAAGAGCCGCACAAACACCAAACACTGGCCGACAATCAGCGTTGAGACGCGCACGGACACCAACACGACACTAAACGGACACGAGGAAAACACACAGCGCTACAGCAGAGGCGGAACTAATAGCACGACACAGTCGCCCTACGCGCGAAGCGGGAACGATCCACTCAGCTATCGAGGCTGACGTGACAAGAATGACCTCAGCTACCGAGGCGGACGGCCTTGTTTTTGTCACAATATCAGTACGAAATATTATACCGGCCCACGCCGAACCATGCAGATGCTGACGTCCTTTCTTGTCTTCCCGTTGGTCCTCATTCTGACTTCAGTGCCATTGCCCACTGCCGCATCTTGTCAGATCGATGTAAAGGACGCTTAAATTCTACGGACTCTTCGAATGGACTGTAGGAAAATTCCTCAGGCCTCAGAAGCAGACCATGACTTGAGCCTTCTGCTGCACTGCATCCGTACTGTGTGGTCTCGTTCATTGTGAAAAAAATTCAGTAGTTTTTTTGTGAGCCGATATTTTACTCGTCAGCATAGCCTCTCCGTCCAGTAAGGTGTGATTTTATTTGCAAAATTACTCTGGATATTTGCGTGTGCTTAAAATTAATGTGTTGCACAAACATGTATTGCGTTCCCTTCACGAAGAAGTTTGGGGAATTGTACGCACTAGACAAGTAGTGCGTCGGCGCTGTACTTGGTTCTGCATTATAACGTCCACATTGAACAGAAGATGTCACTGTATCTCACTTATGTTGAAACAATACTCTGCCCTCCCTCCCCCCCCCCCCCCCCGGCAAAAAATTTCACCTCGGCCGCAGTCTCAATTGCTGTGCCAACGAGTGCATATTGACTTTGCTGGTCCCTTTTGGAACACTTGTCGGCTTATTGTTGCGGACTCCCTTAGCACATGTCCGTTTGCATTGCCTATGTAATGGATGGCACCATTCAGGCTTTGTCACCAGCTTTTTGCGAGGAATGTTTGCATGATGTGTTGGCTGCAGACGACGGGCAACAGCTTACGGCTCAGGACCTTCAACAGCCTTGTACAGCCAACGGTATCATTTACCTTACCTGTGCTGCGTTTCACCCTCGGTCGCTCGGAGAAGGTGAACGATTTGTGCGTACGTTCAGGCAGCAGATGATCAACTACGTGCCTCACTCACACGGGAGCAGGCGTTGCTGGTCTTCTTCATAGGCCGGCCGGAGTGGCCGAGCGGTTCTAGGCGCTGCAGTCTGGAACCGAGCGACCGCTACGGTCGCAGGTTCGAATCCTGCCTCGGGCATGGATGTGTGTGATGTCCTTAGGTTAGTTAGGTTTACGTAGCTCTAAGTTCTAGGGGACTGATGACCATAGCAGTTAAGTCCCATAGTGCTCAGAGCCATTTGAACAACTTTTTTCTTCTCCGTAACGTACCGTCCCCAGCCTCGCGACCTTCCTTCGTCGGCGGAGCTTCTATATGGCCGGCGCCCCCGCACGCTGCTCCAGTGTCTGCACCCACCGCAACGCTTCACAAGTATCGCTCAGCGTCCGATAATTCAATTCTTTTCAGCGTTTTCGGTCGCTCCTGGCGCAAGGAGAGAGGAAGGGTTCTTCAAAATTTTTGTGGTTGCATGTACATAATTACATTAAGATCCTGCCGGATTGCCGCGTAGCCATCAGAATCAAATCGTGTTTGTTGATTGCGAAATTCTTATGCGTATTTTCTCCGGATTCGCATCTCTCAGGATCTTGCGAACCCCTGTGGCCACATCGGCACAGCCTGCAGAACCGATGGAGATGGAGCCATCTTCTTCGCCGCCGCAGCAGTTGAACTTCCCTCTGCTCGTCCCAGCCCTCGCCGAGGACCCGATGCCGCTGCCGCCGCCACCGCCGCCGTCATCATCATCGCCACGCTCCTCGTTTTGCATCGGACCGGCCCAGGAAGAGGGTGGGGGTCTTTACCGGGATTATCCGACCGACGTTCCCCTCGGAGCGCAGGACGGATTGAAAGTATCTAACCGAAATTGTTTCCTTTCTTATTTGTAATAAGATCATTGATAAGATTGTTCTAAACTAATTATTCAACAAACCTGTATCTGACTGCGTCTGTGAACTTGTTTCTTGCACTCCTCCATTTTGCCAGAAATGCAGCATTTATTTGACTCAGCGATCAAGTTTAAGAGAATTATGCTGTTTGTGCAATGGCAATAAAATGGTACTGGAAAATTGACTTTTGGCCCTGATGTTTACTTAATGAAATTATATCTTGTCTTGAATAATCCTAGTTGCGCAATGGCATAAAATTAGTTATTTGAAATAACTTTCCTCTCATAATGTTAGTTATACCAAAATCGATTTCAAACTATGAACTGCACATATACAGGGTGTTACAAAAAGGTACGGCCAAACTTTCAGGAAACATTCCTCACACACAAATGAAGAAAATATGTTATGTGGACATGTGTCTGGAAACGCTTAATTTCCATGTTAGAGCTCATTTTAGTTTCGTCCACCTATGTTCAATGGAGCACGTTATCATGATTTCCTACGCGATACTTTACCTGTGCTGCTAGAACATGTGCCTTTACAACTACGACACAACATGTGGTTCATGCACGATGGAGTTCCTGCACATTTCAGTCGAAGTGTTCGTACGCTTCTCAACAACAGATTCGCTGACCGATGGATTGGTAGAGGCGGACCAATTCCATGGCGTCCACGCTCTCCTGACCTCTACCCTCTTTGCTTTCATTTATGGGGGCATTTGGAATATCTTGTCTATGCAACCCCGGTACCAAATGTAGACTCTTCGTGCTCGTATTGTGGACGGCTGTGACACAATACGCCATTCTCCAGGGCTGCATCAGCGCATCAGGGATTCCATGCGACGGAGGACATTTTGAACATTTCCTGTAACAAAGTGTTTGAAGTCAAGCTGGTACGTTCTGTTGCTGTGTGTTTCCATTCCATGATTAATGTGATTTGAAGAGAAGTAATAAAATGAGCTCTAACATGGAAAGTAAGCGTTTAAGGACACATGCCCACGTAACATATTTTCTTTCTTTGTGTGTGAGGAATGTTTCCTGAAAGTTTGGCCATACCTTTTTGTAACACCCTGTATATTGCATAGAGGCCTCATTTTCTTCACGTTGTTTCATTGGTGGGTAACTTTACTTTACTACTCATTTTCATATTGAATACAAGCAAAGGATTTGGATTATGATTCAGGTTGTTAGATTTAAACACAATGCTCATCTAAATACACTCCTGGAAATGGAAAAAAGAACACATTAACACCGGTGTGTCAGACCCACCATACTTGCTCCGGACACTGCGAGAGGGCTGTACAAGCAATGATCACACGCACGGCACAGCGGACACACCAGGAACCGCGGTGTTGGCCGTCGAATGGCGCTAGCTGTGCAGCATTTGTGCACCGCCGCCGTCAGTGTCAGACAGTTTGCCGTGGCATACGGAGCTCCATCGCAGTCTTTATCACTGGTAGCATGCCGCGACAGCGTGGACGTGAACCGTATGTGCAGTTGACGGACTTTGAGCGAGGGCGTATAGTGGGCATGTGGGAGGCCGGGTGGACGTACCGCCGAATTGCTCAACACGTGGGGCGTGAGGTCTCCACAGTACATCGATGTTGTCGCCAGTGATCGGCGGAAGGTGCACGTGCCCGTCGACCTGGGACCGGACCGCAGCGACGCACGGATGCACGCCAAGACCGTAGGATCCTACGCAGTGCCGTAGGGGACCGCACCGCCACTTCCCAGCAAATTAGGGACACTGTTGCTCCTGGGGTATCGGCGAGGACCATTCGCAACCGTCTCCATGAAGCTGGGCTACGGTCCCGCACACCGTTAGGCCGTCTTCCGCTCATGCCCCAACATCGTGCAGCCCGCCTCCAGTGGTGTCGCGACAGGCGTGAATGGAGGGACGAATGGAGACGTGTCGTCTTCAGCGATGAGAGTCGCTTCTGCCTTGGTACCAATGATGGTCGTATGCGTGTTTGGCGCCGTGCAGGTGAGCGCCACAATCAGGACTGCATGCGACCGAGGCACACAGGGCCAACACCCGGCATCATGGTGTGGGGAGCGATGTCCTACACTGGCCGTACACCACTGGTGATCATCGATGGGACACTGAATAGTGCACGGTACATCCAAACCGTCGTCGAACCCATGGTTCTACCATTCCTAGACCGGCAAGGGAACTTGCTGTTCCAACAGGACAATGGACGTCCGCATGTATCCCGTGCCACCCAACGTGCTCTAGAAGGTGTAAGTCAACTACCCTGGCCAGCAAGATCTCCGGATCTGTCCCCCATTGAGCATGTTTGGGACTGGATGAAGCGTCGTCTCACGCGGTCTGCACGTCCAGCACGAACGCTGGTCCAACTGAGGCGCCAGGTGGAAATGGCATGGCAAGCTGTTCCACAGGACTACATCCAGCATCTCTACGATCGTCTCCATGGGAGAATAGCAGCCTGCATTGCTGCGAAAGGTGGATATACACTGTACTAGTGCCGACATTGTGCATGCTCTGTTGCCTGTGTCTATGTGCCTGTGGTTCTGTCAGTGTGATCATGTGATGTATCTGACCCCAGGAATGTGTCAATAAAGTTTCCCCTTCCTGGGACAATGAATTCACGGTGTTCTTATTTCAATTTCCAGGAGTGTATATATATATTGATAAAATTTTAAGTCATACACAAAACCCACCATTTCCAACATTTTTGTAGCACGAATAACTCTTACAAAAAAATTTTCAAAACGCTTACCGTATCGAACCTTGGACATACAAAACCTAACTCTGAATATTATCTAAAAAAAAATTTGAAATCATTATATATCTTCTCTCATTTACGTGCTAAAGTATGGTCAGGGGCAGCGAGAGCGACCTACCTTAATGCTGTCTGCACTCGTCTGATTCCTCCGGCCACATAGCTGCGATTCCCCGGTTTTTTACTGCGCGCGCACGGCTCTCTTAACCATCAAAGATCCTCCTACTCAAAGATATTATACTCGTTCCACCTTGTGGTTGGAAACTACCGACTATTTTCTTGACCTACCCTGATCAGACCTTAGCACATATCTTTCAGGCTGTTGGGGAGCAGCTGAGGCTTTGGCGTCGGTCTCAGTTGTGGCTGCGGGCTCTTCACGCCATCCAGTTTCCTGCCTCCCGCACCCCTCACCGTTGTCGAAACATTGCACCCTACACGACAATGGTTCCCCATTTTTTTGGAGGGGGGGCGAGAGGGGGAGTAATGTGCAGTCCTTACGCATCGACTTCTGGCCGACCAGCGCAGCGCTCCAAAACGGCAAGAAGATGGCGCTGACCCGCACGCCAGTAGAAAAAGCGGGCAGCGCCACACCTCCAGGAAAGAGTTCAGTGACCCCTGTCAACGCTGACTTAACCAGCCGCCCATCGCTGGTGGCCGCAGTTCGGTTGCAGTCTTAGGGAGCATCAGTACTGAGTAATAGGAAGACGATACTTAGACTGCGTTCTGCGACTAGTAGGAGTGTGAAAAATATTTGCACGTTAGAGGCACATGGGCCTACCTTATAACGATAAGTTATGTCTCTCTCTTCTTTGGAATTACAGAGTTCGACGAATTTGGGATTCCTGCCACCTGCCACCTCATCATCTCTCCTTCCTTGTTTGTGTCAATACTGACTCCACGGTTCTCACAGTAGTCGACACAACAGTGTATCCCTGTCTCAAGAACCACCGATTTAATCAAAAAACACCTAAGCGTTGATGAAGGCAGTTTATTTAATATCTTTTAGTATCAGTGATGCCATACTGGACCTTATGACCTTACTTGCTTTCAACGCTGCTGGGAGAGACAGAGAGAGAGAGAGAGAGAGAGAGAGAGAGAGAGAGAGAGAGAGAGAGAGAGAGGGAGGGAGAGAGGGTACTGTTTTGCACAACCGAGGCCTGGCGGAAACCCCGACAGTTGGTGAAAGTCGCACCGCGTCATAGCTGTGCAATTAGTCCGAAAAGTATTCGTCTGCAAACATGATTTTATGTTTAACGCTGTACAGATGGTAGGAAACTGTTGAAAAGCAGTGCAGAAGGGATATGTTTGTTGATCAGTGAATAGGGGACTACAATAAAGTAAGAAGAATTCACATATACATCTACGTCTACGTGATTACTCTGCTGTTCACAATAAAGTGCCTGGCAGGGGTTCAATGAACCACCTTCAAGTTGTCTCTTTACCGTTCCATTCCCGAACGTCACGCGGGAAAAACGAGCACTTAAATTTTTCTGTGCGAGCCCTGATGTCTCTTATTTTATCGTGATCATCATTTCTCCCTATGTACGTGGGCGACAACAGAATGTTTTCGCAATCGGAGGAGAAAACTGGTGATTGAAATTTCATGAGAAGATTCCGTCACAACGAAAAACGCCTTTGTTTCAATGATTGCCACTCCAACTCACGTATCATGTCTGTGACACTATCTCCCCAGTTGTACTTTTTCGATCTCATCCGTCAGTCCCACCTGATGCGGATCCCACACCGCACAGCAATACTCCAGAATATGGCGGACAAGCGTGGTCTAAGTAGTCTCTTTCGTAGACCTGTTGCACTTTCTAAGTGTTCTGACAATGAAGCCGTAGCCTTTGGTTTGCTCTACCCACAATATTATCTATGTGATAGTTCCAATTTAGGTTATTTGTAATTGTAATACCTAAGTATTTAGTTGAATTTACAGCCTTCAGATTCGTGTGACTTATCGCGTAATCGAAATTTAGGTAATTTCTTTTAGTACTCATGTGGATAACTTCATACTCTTTTTTATTCAGGGCCAATTGCCACTCTTCGCACCATACAGATATCTTATCTAAATCATTTTGCAAGTCGTTTTGACTATCTGATGACTTTACAAGACGGTAAATGACAGCATCATCTGCAAACAATCTAAGACGGCTAATCAGATTGTCTCCTATGTCGTTAATACAGATCAGGAACAATAGAAGGCCTATAACACTTCCTTGGCGAACGCCGGATATTAGATCTGCTTTACCCGATGACTTCCCGTCTATTACTACGAACTGTGACCTTTCTGACGGGAAATCACGAATCCAGTCGCACAACTGAGGCAATACTCCGTAGACACGCAGTTTTGGTTAGAAGACGCTTATTTTACGTAAACATAGTTAAATATTTAAAAGTAAGAATAGCGAATTCGAAATGCAAAATAAGTATACGTCTGCAACATTGAAAATGATACCATGAGCATGGAATGTTATCGTCTGTACTTTGCAGGTCCTCCTACCCTCTTAATATTTTCTAGTATTCTCCTTGGCATGGTTTTCACCAGAGATTCTGTAATTTGCACTGTGATTTCACGCCATTCCTCTACTAGACATTTACTATAATGTCTGTTGGATATCTTATGATTTTTCATATTTTTGTTGAGTACGTTCCATAAATTCTGTGTTGCTTTAATGTCTAGGGATAGCGGTGGTGTCGGCATCCTAAGGGGAATCTTGTAAATCTTGTACAACAGTCATAGCCTCACATCTGGAGCTGTATGTTGTGGATGATTATCTTGTGTGAAAATACCCAGAAAGACCCACATTGTTCACGCTTCTAAATATATGAGGTTGTTTTTAGGATGTTTATGTAAATTCTGTGGTCCACATTTCCATCAATAAAACACAAATCCCGCATACCATTTGCACTCATGGAGCCCCATAAAAACACAGTTCCTCCTCCAGGTTTAGCTGAAACTGTTATATTTCTCTCTTGAAGTTCACAGTTCTTTCTCCTCCACACCGTTAATCGCCCATTTGACAAAAACAGTTCACATTGACTGTCGTCAGTAAGTACAACCATCTTTCAGAAATCAAACCCGTCAGATTTATGTTGTCTTGCAAATACCACTCGCTTCCTTCCCTTGATTTTACTGACGCATGTCCGCTGTCCACTACAGTGGATGAAATACATCTGCATAGCGAAAGGGAGATTGGCGTGTGCCAGTGCGTTACCCTATCTGGGAACTTATTTATTACACGAATACCCTGTAATGTTTTCCGTTTTAGCGTTTGTTGTTTGTGGTGGTGCATGCTAGTGGACTGGAATTCGACAGCAGCTAGTGTAAGCTTCCTGCCATACTTGCGAACTCAATACACGATTAAACATCATATCCCTTCGCTGTCAACTGAGGAGAACCAGTTTAGGTTGTGGCATAACACAGGCAAAAGTAACGAAAAGGAGAAGCTCTGCCTCCAGTAAGCTTTCCCAAATCTATAATTTTATTTTATTCAGTGATTCGAAGGGTACATAAGGTCTAAAGGACTCTTGTTTTATTTGAACTTAAGAGAGGCTATTAATCACACGAGAGGGTTCCTGTGTTGTTCCTCCATTAACAGTTTAATACGTTGTTTTTCTTTTCTTGTAACACACCCAATCAGTGTATACCGCCATACACTATGTTTTCTCCTACCACAACTTAGAGATACATGCCAGCTGCTGCTAAACCGACATTAACACGTTTCGATTCTCTGGCTCTCACAGAAAACTGAACATCACATGGCATAAACTATATCGCTACCATAACACAGGCAGGTAGACATAAAACACAGAGGCGATGTTTCTCACTGACAAAAACGTGGAAGACATCGAAACGTATGGAAACTGGAAAAGTTTGCAGTATTGTAGAGCGCTTCCAACAGCTATTCGAAGGTGATGACATGTACAGTTAATAACTTCCCATCGACAGGATAGTGGATGTCTCGGCGCTCCGTTTCTAAAAGCATTATTTCATCGTTTTGCAGTCATGTACATGATTACTGTTCCGGTCCTGGCCATCGCCAGAAGGTGCTCTTCATAACACGCGCGAGGTAGCACAGATAAAAAGAGGTACAGTTATCTCATTGGTGAAAATAAAATAAAAAATAAAAATAAAAACGTGCACGCAACACACCATGTGGAAATAGGACGAGTCTGTAGCAATGAGGAACGTTTCCAAACAACCATAAAAAATAGGTCCAACGTATTCCTTCCTGTCGTAAAAGGCGACTAAGAGAAGTCTCATACGTTTCGGCCTTTATGTGCTATCCCCTGTAGGGTTTGAGATCTCCATTCTTCAAAATTTTTCCGAAGAGCGAGCCTATTGGGGAAGGGCGCCTTACATACTGCATCAAGTCCATCGTTCATTGAGATCTTTAGCCTAATTTCTCGTCGTTGCACTGCAGTCCCGCACATTCTCGGTCTTTTGAGCGAGGAAACCTTCCAGGGTGCGTTTTCCACCATGCGCTATGCAGTGCCGCTTTCTGCATCGACGTTGACCATGCACTTCTTTGGACATGTTATCCAGCACGGTAGCCAGTCCGTCGTGGTGGGGCCACCGTGTACCCTGTTGGTTGTAGCCCCCTGCCAACTTAGAGATCGCTCGGCTGATGCCTGCTCCGTTAACTCCCCACGTATACCAAGGAGTAGATGCCGATCTCCCTGGGGCATTAGGACTCCTGGCAATGGCCATCCTGCCAGGTGGCCCTTGCTGAGGCTGAGTGGCACCCGTGGGAACGTGCTTGGTCAGAGGGGGTGGCATCAGGGTGGATGACACGCAATGAAGCATGGTACTTCATCTCTTGCTGGTGGACACCCACCAGCAGTCTCTAAGCGTTCCAGGGCTCAATTCCATGTGCAGAAGTCTGACCCCAAATCGTTTCCCTTCCTGGCTACAACGTGAGAGGAACACACGGCTAACGATGGCAGTGAAGCTTGTTCACCCCAGTACCTCGTCTGTACAAGAATTGGTCGTGAATCATTCATGTCAACGAAGCCTCTGTTTTTTGTGGAGCATTTAGACGACAACATTGAGGAGGTGGAGGGCTTGTCCAAAATGCGCTCTGGTTCAGTATTAATGAAAACAGTAACCTCTGTTCAGTCATGGGCATCACCCACCTATGACAACCTGGGGATGTTTCTGTTTCCATCACCCCCCATAAGAGCTTAAATACAGTCCTGGGTATTACATTCCATGGGGACTTTCTTTTACATTTTAATGACGAACTTCGAGACAATTTAGGGCAGCGAGGTGTTCACTTCGTGCAGCATGTCCATCGGAGTCCGAAGGATAATCAGGTGCCACCTGTGCCATCATCTTGGCCTTCGACGGTGACACATTACCTGCGAAGTTTAAGGTGATGGTCAACTGCTATGATATCATGCCATATATCCCTCCCCCAATGCATTACTTTAAGTGCTGGAAATTCGGTCATATGTCATTCCACTGTACTTCCAGCGCTACCTGCCGAGATTGTGAGATTGTGGACGTCTTTCCCATCCCATTACTCCATGGGCTCCGCCTGACATCTGTGTCAACTGTGGAGAGCACCATTCACCTTG
Source organism: Schistocerca piceifrons (assembly GCF_021461385.2). Taxonomy (NCBI): domain Eukaryota; kingdom Metazoa; phylum Arthropoda; class Insecta; order Orthoptera; family Acrididae; genus Schistocerca; species Schistocerca piceifrons. The sequence goes on along the minus strand of NC_060138.1, from coordinate 133,198,306 downwards.
CTCGCCAGACTGCAGGATACTACAGAATGAACGGAAGATAATGGAACATAAGTCCCCCTTGATGGTGGGGGGCGGTTTTTTCCTCCCCCCCCCCCCCCAACGATTGGGGACGTCTTTCCCCACTTCTAAGCCAGAGAAGCATTCCACGTCTTCGGCTTCTGTCGCTCAGAAAGGGTCACTTGGGTCCCTTGCTTCCCCGGTTCTCCTAGAGGGAAGGCTAATCTATCAGGAAGGCGGTGTCATCAGCATATTGGAGAAGGTGGAACGGTAGTGGTGTCTTGGGCATATCGGCGGTGTACAGGAGACAGAGGGTAGAGGACAGAGCCCATGGGGACACCAGCAGTGAGATAAAAGATACGGGAGTTGGTGTTAAGGAAGGTGACATAGGAAGGACAGCATGAGGGGAAGGGAGCGACCAGATGGACAAAACTGATAGGCAGTGCGTAGGTCTGGAGTTTAAAGAGGAGACCAGGATGCCATAATCGGTCATAGGCACTTTGGAGGTCGAGGGAAAAAAATGTTGGAGCGATAGGAGTTACGATGGAGGGAGAGAAGGTGGACGAGGTTAAGGAGTAGGTCTTCACCAGAGATGGACGGTCGGAAGCCACACTGGGTTAGGGGAAGGAGGTGATGTTGATTAAGGTGCTGATGAATATGACGGGAGAGAATGGATTCGAGATTGACAGTCTGTGTCACAAGTGTCAGAGTTGCTGTCGCTGCTGAAGCTGGTGCCGAGTTTGCAATTGATGACGACAAACTAACCTTAACCTCTCTAGATGCCTTCCTAGCGATGTTTACATATTCCTTGCACATACTGACATCGGCGTCAAAGTCTACGTCCGAAAGCAGAACCTGAATTGCACCGTCAAGCGCTCTCAAACGACCTAACATATCTTGCAGCCGCGTGCGAAAGTACTCAGCCTATATTTTTTCATGTATCTTCTTGATTAACTGCCATACTGAAACGCATTACTGGTGTTCTTTCACTCTTTCGTTTCCTTTTGAAGTTATCGTGCTTTGAACTCATGTCATACACAAGCACTCAAAGAATATCTACAAGAAATCGTAAATATTGCGCGTCTCAGTTAACCGTTAGGGAGCGTTAGTCAAAGATTGTAGCACAACAAACAATCGACGACGCTATCTGCGCTCCAATATACAAAGTTAAAACTGTCACTACTCAGCATCCTTGCACGCAATACTCAATCTTAATATGAATATCAGTTAACATGCGCGCCAACTAATACGAGCCTACCAGGAGAAACGTACTAGTCAAGTACAGTTGATGAAGTAACGCATTTAAGGCTGCGCTACTAAAGGCTGTCTCCGTTTTTACCTCGTTTCGAGGACGTGAAACAAGTGGGCGTCGTTTCCTTCTTTCCTTTTCCGTGTAGCAGCTGCATCCCAGGTTTCGGTAACGTTTTACGTATCGTATAATAACTGACATGACAACATTTATCATTTTATCATTCTTACAGCTTTGTTAGACATATATGATACAAAGAGTAATAAAATACAAACAGAGTATTTTTTTCATTTCTCAACAGTACTAGTGTGGTGAACTCCATCTCAGCGGGCATTGTCATCAAAGAGGGTAGGCTTTGAACCTTTTCTTCAAAGGAGAGGTCGTTTGGCGCCATTCCAAGGACTGCCCTTTTCTTTTCAGTTCAAAATGATGAACCGACGTTTCTTCGGCGTGTGACGATACTCGACAAAATAATTCCACTATCAGCCGCATAATCCGCAAGCAATTCGGCACAGATTGTCCTTCGTAGCTCTTTATGGTCGTCTGTTTGGCGGCGAGTAACCCAGTGGCCACACAAATGGCTCTAAGTACTATGGGACTTTACATCTGAGGTCATCAGTCCGCTAAACTTAGAACTACTTAAACCTAACTAACCTAAGGACATCATACACATCCATGTTCGAGGCAGGATTCGAACCTGTGACCGTAGCAGCAGCGTGGTTTCGGACTGAAGCGCCTAGAACCGCTCGGCCACAGCGGCCATGTGGCCGCACAACTTTTGAGTCCCCTACTTTTCAACAAGTGTGTCAACACTACCAACAGAGACGTTCAGCTGAGCAGTAAAGTTTTTCATTGTGATTCGTGGATGATCTCGAATGAAAGCGTCCGCAAGTCCCAACACTGCAGGAGTCACAGCTGCGTGCGGCCTGTTAGCACGACCTTGTTGCGACGATGACAGGCGCTCGCCCAACGACTCACCGTGCTTTTATTCACTGACAGGTCTCAGCAGACATTCTGCAAGCGCCTCTGTATATCTTTCATGTTCTGGTTTTCCACCAAAGGAAACTTAATGACAGCCCTCTGCTTGTAACGTACTTTTCTGAGAAACACAGTTTTGAAGGCGCCACAACCTATTGCAGCTTCATGAAACTATAGGGGCTGTCCCACGACAAATTCTGCATTTTTTTCAACTGAAATCGGTCGAGAAACGAAAAGTCTTGCGTTACTTATTGTGCGCCCTTCCAATTTTGTTCTTGCCCTAACAAATTTAAAAATAGGCAATTATATAAATTTTACTTTAGTTTTTTTTTTACAATTTAATAGCTTAACATTAACATTTAATTGGTTTTGTTTCTGTGGTCTTCATACAACGAGACTAATGTTCTTCTAACGGATCAGCTCGTATCGAACGGTAAATTTATTAGTTTTCGCATAACGATTGCAAAAGTTTTTTTCATTCATTCATTAACATCATTATGGGAAAATTTAACTTACTTATATTATTGAAATAAAAAAAATCGAAACTCTGACCGACGATGGCAATGGCGTAAGAGGGTAAGAGGATATTCAAAATCCTCCGCTCAGTGCATGTGCTGTACCTTAGGTTTCACAATGATCTTACTGTTAATACAAAAAAGGTAAACAATTAATACCGGAACTATAGTCGACATTACTTATCTGCAAGTTAGATCAGGTAAAATAACCCACAAAATCTCGATTAAGAACTTATCGTGAGTCATCCAATCAAAGGCATACTGATGTTCGCAAAAAAAAAAAAAAAAAAAAAAAAAAAATAGAACACGTTAAACGACTAGAGATATAACGTTCATATTCACAGTACATATAGATTAGTATGTTCTGCAGATATGATTAGCATTTCAGTGACATCGGTCACCATGTGTCCTGTTGCCTAGTAGGAACATAGTCCGCCATGGACCCTAATAACTTGTTCCATACGTATGCTGCATTTACCTGGTTCCAAAATTCATCTGTGATAGTTGGCAGTAAGTCGCAGCACTGCACCAATCGTTACACCATATCCCACACATTTTCGATTTGCGACAAATCTGGTGATCTGTCGAGCCAGGGCAAAACGCTGACATTCTGTGACCAAAAAATGCACGTGTTCGTGGGCAGCAACATGTGGTTAAGCATTGTCATGTTGAAAAATCACGTCTGGGTTTTTGTCCAGAAAGGGTAATGGCTACGGGTTGCAGGATGTTGTTCACGTTGGTCACACTGGTCACAGTTCCCTGGGCAGAAACCAACTGCAATTTGTGTTTGTAACCAGTCGCACCCCACATTATAAGCTCATGAGTTGGCGCTGCATGTCTTGTGCCAAAACAGTCACTGTGATGCCGCTGCCCCTGTCTGTGGCAATCCAAAATGCGGCCATCATTTCAAACAAACAAAACCTGGATTCGTCCGAAAACACAGTGTGATACCGCTTCCGTCCCCACTGACGACATTCCATACACAATTGCTGTCTATAACGTTTATGCACATTCGTCAAAGGAAGGCAGAGAACTGGACGACGAGCACGTGACCCTTCCCATATGATAAACAGTGACGGACTGTCACGCCTGATAATGTACGATGTGTTACATTGCTGCACTATTGCGCCATAGCCGAGAAGGATATATATATATGCCTTGCAATGCTATTCGGATGAAGTGTCAGTCTTCTCGAGGGTCATATGGGTGGTGTGACCTGGCCCATCCCGTCGTGTTCTGCGGCATTCCGTGAACCATTCAGCACATACCGCTGCACTGCTAAGACACTGTGTCCCACATGAGCAGCAATTTCCCGGAAGGATGAATCACTTCTCTGATGCCAATAATGCACCCTCTTTCAGACTCACTGATTTGACGATCCGGTTCTCGCATACATCTGCGAGACAGCCTGCTCACTGATCCATTACCTTCGGTTCATAACGACAACGAGAGACGCAGGTACATTTTACCGGCTGCTTGTGTTGTGCCGCGATGTCGATGTTGACCTTAATCCCACGGGCCGATATGGTTCAAACGGTAATCAAAAATGGTTCACACACCTCTGAGTACTACTGGACTTTAACATCTGAGGTCATCAGTCCCCTAGACTTAGAACTGCTTAAACCTAACTAACCTAAGGCATCACACACATCCATGCCCGAGGCAGGATTCGAACCTGCGACCGTAGCACCAATGCAGTTTCGGAAAAATTCAAAACTAAAGCGGAATAGCAGAAATGAGATTAGTGAGAGACTTAATATCGAAACTCGGGATTACGAAGAAGACGACGTTAAGGAATTCTGCTACCTTGGAAGCGAAGTTACCCATAACACACGAAGCATGGGGGACATAACAGTTAACTAGCACAGACAAAAAGGGCATTCATGGCCAAGATAAATCAAAGGGTATCAGCCATTGACCTTCATTAGGGGAAGAAATTTCTAAAAATGTACGTATGGAGCACAGCGTTGTACAGTATCGAGGCAGCGATAATGGGAAGACCGCGAAATAAGAGAATCGAAGAGTTTGAGATGTGGTGCAATAGACGAACGTTGAGAATCAGGTGGAATGATGAACTAAGGGATGAAGAGGTTCCTGGCAGAATCGGCGAAAGAAGGAAAATATGGGAAACACTGACCAGAAGAAGGGACATGATGATACGAGATGCATTCAGAGAATAACGTCCAGGGTACCAGAGGGAGCTGGAAAAGGGTGCAAATGCTAGTTTCAGATGGTGAAGAGAGCGTAGGGGAAGAATTCGTGGTGGGCCGCATCGAATCAGGCAGAAGACCGACGAGTGAAAAAAAAGGAGAGGGAAAGTAGTGTTTGTGGTTTTACGTTTCTCTCGGATGAAAACATCCTCAGTTATGGCTATGAGTGGTTCAGCTCGCACCTCTACCTCTTCATTTCCCATGTTAGCAATAAAGACTGATTTTCTAGCTCTTTCGACATTCTGAACAAAGGTGTGACAGTCTGAGTCAGCAATCCACCTACGTATTACATTAGTGTCGGGCAGTTAGTCGTGGAGTAAGACAAATGCGCCTACAACCGCTCGGCCACAGTGGACGGCTCAAACGGTAATCATTTACGTAGAACATACTAATCGTACATGTCCCGTGAATATGAACGTCCTGTCTCTTGTCGTTCAAGAAGTTGTGTTTTTCTTTTCCTCAACATGAGGGTATAAGAATTTCAAATAAGAAACATTTTGTCAATGTTCTGCTAAATATTATTTATTTGATCACAAACCAGCTCTCGACTATTATCAAATCGACCTAGAAACTAGGCCAAACTACCATATCGTGAAGTCACAGTCAAGCGGTGTTCGTAATACGAAGGAGCCGACACCAAAAGAATGGGGTGGCTCGGAAATTAGAGATTTTTGAGTTGGTACTTGAATGAGGCAGAAACAATTACGAAAGTATAACTGTGATTAATTTCGAGCTTAGCATATACAATATGGCACATTTGTAGACAGAGCTGCTCACCTCTTCGAAAAAAATACGTTACTTTTGTCATTGTGAACAGTAGGAACATTTGGGGCATTTTTAAATGTCCAATAGTTGTTTAGTAAGACATTCACACATCTCAAATACCAGTTTTGTACAAAAGCGTTGAGTCATGAAAGTCACAGTCGGTTGTATTCACACGATTTTCTGTTAGCATTACAACTTCAAGAACAAGTTCTGTTAGTAATATATTGTTTAGTTGGTTGGTTGGTTGATTTGGGGGAGGGGGGGGGGGGGGGAGAGACCAAACTACGAAGTCATCGGTCTCATCGGATTAGGGAAGGATGGGGAAGGAAGTCGGTGGTGCCCTTTCAAAGGAACTGGCATTTCCCTGGAGCGATTTAGAGAAATCACTAAAAATACTAATCAGGATGGCCGAGCGCGGGATTGAACGGTTGTCCTCCCGAATACGAGTCCAGTGTGCTTCTTGTTTAGTGTTACTCCTTTTGAAGGAACCACCACCCTCAGCTGACTATCAGTCACTGTATATACTTCGTATAGGAGTGGACAGACAGATCGATACACATAAAAATAATACAATCATTTTTTTTACCCAGCTCTGTTGTGTATATATTAAATTTATTTTGTGTTTCACTTCTTAAAGGCATATGATATTTCTTTTAATTATTCATTACTGTTTGTTACACTAATGTGAATGCTTTCCAACAATATTACTGCCGTCAACGTGCTCCTTTTTTCTTCTGGTTCCTCTCTGAATGGTCCTGCGTGTGAAGAGAGGTAGTCTGGGTGGATCGGGAAATTGTTTGTCAAGGTATCTGAATCAAGCCGTACTTTTCAAAGTAAAGTTGTTATGGTTCGTCCGTCTGTGGCTTATACTTCCTAGATAACGCCTATAGCTGTGAAATGCCCTCGATACACTTGAAAAAATGACCAGTGAGGTACATTAATCGTAATATATTCTAGCCAAGTGATCGAGCAAATGCAAGTTTCTGATTATAGTATGGTATTGATGATATCATCTAATTCTCTCGTAAGTAAATAACAAGGAGTATTTTTGTCAAGTCTAACGATTATCAGAATAAATGCTTCTCGTAGTTATTGCCACATGAGACTGCTATTCGGTCTCTAACTTTCGGCGACTTCTTTCGTTCTTACCGTCAGAATATTTAGTAGGTTAGTTGGTAGTTTATTCAGTCGGTCGAATTATTACGTTACAGAATCATAATGAAGTCGTGGACCTTCCATATGGTACAACAATATGTCGATAGATAATATAGTCTGGTAGTATATGGAAGGTCGGCGAGTTCGAGATGACTCCATGACGTAATAATTACCCCATCTGAATAAACTACCCAGTGGCCTATTGTCATCTCCTGACGGAGGAAGCCGTCGAAAGTTTGAGACTGAACAGCAATCTGATGCGGCAATAACTCCGTGAAGCATTTATTCTGGAAATCAATACACATGACAAAACGATCTTTGTTATTTACTTACAAGGTAATTAGATCACATCATCAAAAAGAAAACGAAGTCTAAACCTGACTGTGGTATTCCAGACCTCCTTTTAGTGATAATAAAACACGTACTAGTCCCACCCAATTTAAAATTAATAACGTATCGTCTGACGTGAATAGCTAATTTACCAATGTTCCCAATGATGAGGGTGTATGCACATTAACAGATCTTGTGCACTAATCTAAACTAAATCCGCAGAATTACCTGACATACCCGTTGTCACTCAAATGTGCCGCTGCAACCACGGCATCTGCCCGTGGTGAAAGGACCACCTTTCTGAAGAAAGCGACGCAGCCGATCACAAGCGTGTTCCTTTGAAATTGCCCCAGTTATTTTCAGTTGTTGTTAACGGCGAGAACTCGTAGGGGTTTTTCATAATTTTTGGTCGATTTATCTGTACTTTCATTTACAGTGGCTTCTTTTAAATTAAATATAGAGATAATTACCAACAAAATAAAGGCAAAATGATGAAGTTCTGCTAGCTTTGCTACACCTGCCGTAAAAAAATGAAGAAAGCGTTGACGACCGGTTGCAGAACACAACAGGGTGCAACAGGTAGACTGGCACACGCCAGCATGCACAGCCGCGACGTCGCAACTGCTCAGGTTGAGTCGAAACAGAATGATTAAGAAACAGACTTTGCTGCAAACGATTAAGACTGGTAAGACGTAAATTCTTTGTGCTTCTCTAAATATGAAGTGTCACTGTGAAAGTCTTATAGCAATACGGGGACAGTTTGATCGTTATTCATTAATTGCTGTGGGTCGGATAGTTGCGTTTTCCTCTCTGTTTCACTTGCTACTTTGCGTCTGATATTTGGTGGTGTTACGGTCGTAAGTGAGTAAATTCTCTTGACAGGCATAGGCCTCAGGCATCCGGTGACAATCCTGTAGATCTCGTGTAATGTGACGTGTACTTGTGTGTAGTGGCTGGAACCTGCAATATTCCTGCCGAATAGTCTTCTGCTGCAAAATAGAATCCCATTGCTGAAGTTCTTCTTGCGCTGTCGATGCTGAATCAGTCACTTAACTTACAATACTCTGTCTTACAGATACTTTTACGTTTAAAACAGTGCAGTGTTTTCAAAATGACATTGAGCTGTCTGGAACGACTTCCAAGTATTTTGGTTTGCTACAATGTTGTAGTCTAACCCCTCCATATTCTGTTTCCAACTGTCTAGGTTTCTCTGTTACGAGATGGCTGGAGGGGCCGAGCGGTTCTAGGTGCTTCAGTCTTGAACCGCGCGACCGCTACGGTCGCAGGTTCGAATCCTGCCTCGGGCATGAATGTGTGTGATGTCCTTAGGTTAGTTAGGTTTAAGTACTTCTAAGTTCTAGGGAACGGATGACCTAAAATGTTAAGTGCCATAGTGCTCAGATCCATTTCAACCATTTTTTTTCTTTGTTACGCAGGTGGAATGCGCTTATTTGTGTTTATCTGGATTAGGTTCTTCGTATCCAAAGCCTCTGTCAGTTTTATTTCAACCTCTTCAGATGTTCTTCCTTGAGCAGTAACGGCAGTGTCGTCTGCTTATCTGAATTTCTTTATTTCCTTCTGCAGTGGCTGGTCATTTGTGTAGATATCGCACAGACTAGGGGAAAGAACGCTGCCTTGTAGTAATCCATTATTTTCGTTCAGACTGATGACGAATACTCCTAATTAATCCTATAAATGTTGTGACTTGGCAAGACAGCCAAGCCACTATGACCGGTAGCCGAAAAGCACGAGTTTAAGCTCATGCAGACTGGCGTGAGGTCTGGAACAGGACAATGTAATTAATATAGCCAATAAGGTACGTTGCTGCTGGAATACTTAACTTTAATTCATAATTGGTGAACATCGGTCTTGACGGTACATGCATCACAAGATAAATAGCAAATGATAATGGCGCCTTGCTAGGTCGTAGCAAATGGCAAATGACGTAGCTGAAGGCTATGCTAACTATCGTCTCGGCAAATGAGAGCGTAATTTGTCAGTGAATCATCTCTCGCAAAGTCGGCTTGTACAGGACGAGTGCTAGGAAGTCTCTCTAGACCTGCCGTGTGGCGGCGCTCGGTCTGCAATCACTGACAGTGGCGACAGGCGGGTCCGTCGTATACTAGCGGACCGCGGCCGATTTAAAGGCTACCACCTAGCAAGTGTGGTGTCTGGCGGTGACACCACAATAAATATTCTCTAAGCCACTCATTTCTCGGATGAATTACATTTCCTTCAAAATTTTTCCAGTGAATATCAGCCTGGAATCTGCTTTTCCCATAATTAGTTGCATTTGGTCATTCCGCCTTAGCTCAGGGCGGCTACTGCTATGGATCTCGTTGTTGTTATTTCCAGCGGTTGCTTGCAATAACATAATCTAACACCAAAGACTGTATTCGTCTATTTATGCGCAGGATGTAACATTTATTTACGTTCAGCAACTACCAGCCCCAGCATTAATCTTAGATCTGCCACAGGTTTTGCTGAATTTTTCTACACTCTTCCGGTATCGCCACACCATCGTCTGCCAACAACCTTCCAGCAATTCCGACGCAGGTCCACCGGGTAATTTATGTGATTGTAAACAATGATGATCTCATAACACTCCCTTGAGGCATTCACGGGCTTACTTTTACATCTGTCGATTTCGTCCCCTTAAGGACTACGTATTCAATTCCATCCACTAAGAAACACACCTCTCGCAAAGTAAATAGATGACTCGGTGACCAGAAAAATTGAAAGAACGAAGTTGAATGCTTTTGAGTCATGGCCAGAACAGTTTGACAATAGTTGTATTCTCTTCTCCTTTTTGTTTCGCCTTTTCCCGCGTCTAGTCGGGGCCGGCATACTTAGCTTCGGATTTGGCTCGGTTAATTTTGAAGGGTGGCCGGATATCCTCCCTGTCGCCATCGCGTTACCCTCCTGGACGGAATATCGATACCGGAAGGCTGAACTAAATCCAGTTCAACTGTACCTGGGCTGCGAAAACAGAAGGCACAAGAGATCTGTGGCTAATGGCAGGTGGAAAGCTCTCTTGGAAGGGATGTCTTCCAGGAAAAGCTGAATGTAGTTGCGTTACGTTTAGAAAATTTCCCTGTCACTACGTTGGACGGTAGCCTTTTGGATCACTTCTGCTCCCCTTCGTGTAGATGAATGTAACCTGCACGTTCCTCACATTACAGAGCACAGTTTGTTTTTTCTTTTGAGGGACCTAAGGCTAAGAGAGAAGCAAATTTAATTGCAAATTATTTATAGAATCATACAAACATTCCATTGTGCCATGGGGATTTCCTCAAATTTAGCGATTTCAGCTGTTTCTCAACCTTGCTGACGCCAACGTCTTTGACACAGATCTTTTTAGTCAGTTAGTGTTGTAATATACTCAACAGTTATATGCACTGGGCCTGAATATGATTGTACCGGTAAATTCACCTTGGAGAACGAGCCCACTTTGCTGATTTATAAGTCTCACTAAAGTCCAACGGAAGGTCAAAATGTTTGACATTGACTATTAGGAGCAATGCTGCCGATATGCCCCTGGAATACTTTAAGAAATGGCAAATCAAACTCAATATGGCTGGATGAGGAAAACGAAGAACTTTCGTTTTTCTCAAAACAATTTGTAACTTACAACGATAACAACACAATTAAATTGATAAAACATAACTTTGTGTTCACGTAATGAAGGTTTCATGTATTCTAATGAAAATCGATTATGTCTATACATCTTAACGATATGAAAATCCGCGGCTCGTGGTCTTGCGGTAACGTTCTCGCTTCCCGCGCACGGGGTCCCGGGTTCGATTCCCGGCCTGGTTAGGGATTTTCTCTGCCCCGAGATGACTGGGTGTTGTGTGTATTTCATCCTCATTCACTCGCAAGTTGCCGTATAGGTGGAGCGGCGGCCGAACCACCCCGCGAGGGGTGTTCCGGCCACCAATGCCCTACGCTCATTACCATTATTTACGATATGAAACATTTTCTGTGATTGTGTCAAAGAAAATATTAAATGGAGGTAAGATCTTTTCGGTTGTTAACCAACGTCATCTTGACTGTCGAAGGCCCGTGTCACGTTCTCTTATAAATCTATCCAATGACGATGGTCCCCCGATGGTAGCCACAGGAATTTTAGCCAATAACCACACTTCTTCAGCATTATCGCGGGAAGTACCACTTACCATGTCTTGACGATGCCCCCCCCCCCCCCCATAGTAGCCACATGTGAAGATATAGCCATTAGTGATAGATAATTTTTCTGTTTCTTTTTTGTCATTTCTTTCGGTATCTTAGACTTAGTATTCATATCTTAGCTGCGTAGACACAAAAGCACAGAGAGCAATATCGAAAGCACAGTTGAGCAGGGATGTACAGTGACGGATAGTCAGTGACTCTGTGGGTGGTAATATGGCAGACGCGCATTGTTGGTTTGAGATGCGGAAACTTCCCGAGACAGTGAATTGTCCAACTTCATGACTGACGATTGGGATTACCGTCGCAGTGCGTAATGAAAACTGAAGTGATCAATACGAAGAGAAAATCGCACTGTTTTAGTATTACTAAATCGACTGTGTCTCTGTCGGTACTGACAAGGCTAATTCGAGTGAAAATTATAGTCACTGCTACCGTGTGTGTAAAACTGCTTTTACATTTAACCGCATCACGAGAGTCAAGGCTCCATAAGACTGTTAATATGTTTGTCTTCTTAATGAACAACCGAGCATTTGAAGTCGTAACAGTGAGTGTGAGTACGGTATCTCTAACTGAGTTCGCGGTCACCTACGTTTCTAGCATTTGTAGAATTAGAGAAAGGTTTTGACAATGTTGATTAGCACACTCTCTTTCAAATTCTGAAGGTGGCAGGGGTATGATATAGGGAGCGAGAGGCTATTTAAAATTTGTACAGAGAGCAGATGGCAGTTATAAGAGTCGAGGGGTATGAAAGAGAAGCAGTGGTTGGGAAGGGAGTGAGCCAGTGGTGTAGACTATCCCTGATGTTATTCAATCTGTACATTGAGCAAGCAATAAAAGAAACAAAAGAAAAGTTCTTAGTAGGTATTAAAATCCATGGAAAAGAAATAAAAACTTTGAGGTTCGTCGATGACATAGTAATTCTGTCAGAGACAGCAAAGGACTTGGAAGAGCAGCTGAACGGAATGGACAGTGTCTTGAAAGGAGAGTATAAGATGAACACCAACAAAATCAAAACGAGGATAATGGAATGTAGTCGAATTAAGTCGGGTGATGCTACGGGAATTAGATTAGGAAATGAGACACTTAAAGTTGTAAAGGAGTTTTGCTATTTGGGAAGCAAAATAACTGATGATGGTTGAAATAGAGAGGATATAAAATGTAGACTGGCAATGGCAAGGAAAGCGTTTCTGAAGACGAAAACTTTGTTAATATCGAGTATAGATTTAAATGTCAGGAAGTATTTGTATGGAGTGTAACCATGTATGGAAGTGAAACGTGGACGATAAATAGTTTAGACAAGAGGAGAATAAATGCTTTCGAAATGTGGTGCTACAGAAGAATGGTGAATATTAGATGGGTAGATCACATAACTAATGAGTAGGTATTGAATAGAGTTGGGGAGAAGAGGAGCTTGTGGCACAACTTGACTAGAAGAGGGGATCGGTTGGTAGGACATGTTCTGAGGCATCAAGGGATCACCAACTTAGTACTGGAGGGCAGCATGGAGTGTAAAAATCATAGAGGGAGACCAAAAGATGAATACACTAAGCAGATTCAGAAGGATGTAGGCTGCAGTAGGTACTGGGAGATGAAGAACCTTGCACAGGGTAGAGTTACATGGAGAGTTGCATCAAACCAGTCTCAGGACTGAAGACCACAACGACAACAACACTTCTCTAGCAGCGAACAGATAAGCTGAATCGCCTATCTCTCCTCAGTTGAAAGACTGAACAGAATTACACAGTTCAGACTGTAAATCGTTTGATTCATTATAAAACTGTTTTCTTACTAAACTTCCGCTACGCAAATAAAATTCCTTGAAGTGCACTATTAACTTTCAATTTAGCTTTATTTATAAGTATTTTCCTTTTACTTAAACTATCTCTTACCTTTAAATTAATGGTGCTGCAATTGCATGTTTTTGAATGCCTACGATGTTTTACAAACATGTGTACAGTGTCATTTTCATAGTGAGCTGGCATACTTCAGTTTTCGATAAGATCGCAATGTCTGCCATAAGTTTCTCGCCACCGACCATTAGAATTAAATATGCTTGTTCGCTATTGGTCTAAGATTGACAGCGAGGGTAAATTGAATATGACAGCCATCAATCCACGCAGGTTGTGTTTACATCGTATTTAGAGTCGTGTTACCATACTTTCATGAGCAATATCTTGGTTGTTAATGATTACAGGGATAAGTGAGCGGATGTATAGTCTAATCTTGCTGTGTTTACACGTTTAGTGACAGAACTGTGTGTGATCTGCATAAGTTAGAGACTAGGTTAAATGGATGTATAGCGTAATCTTGCTGTGTCGACGGGTTTAGTGAAAGAATTGTGTGTGATTTACATAATTTAGTGATTAGGTTGAACCGCATTCTCCGCATCCACACAATTTGGAAATAAAACGAGTCCTTCTGGGGGGAAATAATCAGACATCCGTTCGGTTAGGGTATTTCTAACAGAACCTCGCCTAAATTCAGTGTCTATAGCCTTGCGAATTACACCTCTGAGAACAGTTTTCTCCAAATACACAGGAATTTTATGCAATAACACCACTTCTCCAGTAGAAGACTGTGGACGCCAAAAGAACTTGAAGAAGAACCTCTCAGTGACGGGGGGGGGGGGGGGGGGGGGGGGGGGGGAGGGAGGGAGGGGCGAAACATCGAATGTATAGAAGATATATGATCTTATCTTCTAAAAAACACTAATTGTACAATAAAAGTATCAATCATTCAGTAGCTCCATGACAAAATGTTACTTTTTCTAAAAACATTGAAATACGTGTAACCTGTTATGGCAATGAATGGAAATAGCATTTCAAGAAAAATGGTCGAAAGAAACCTGTAGTTTGTCGTGAACAGCCATAACCCATTCGATACGTGTGCTGCGCGGTTTTCTGGTATCAGATACCAATGTCCCCGTGACATAATAGCACTTAACTCGCCTGTCTCTGACGAAAACAGGGTGGAGCCAAGAAACGTTTCATGCCTCGTGCAGGTCAAAAAAGAATGCGGTGAAATGTTGACTTTTAGAAACATCTTACTAGATTCTCGCGTCCATCCTATTTAGACGGTCAGCTATGGATCATCCCTCCTGGAAATCACACAGATAGGGGTCAAAAGACACCGAGACTCGAGATCCCAGCATAGCTGACCATCCTATCAGCAGCTTGCTTGGCACATTGGTGAGGTCAATTATACAGTAGCTGTCGATGAATGTTGGATTTTATTTACTGTCTCACCACTACAAAGGTCCAAATATAGTTGAGACCATGGGACATGGTGTCAGCATCTGGTATCACCCTTGCACAAGGCGCCGAAGTTTGTAATACAGTGCGCGCCCCTGTGCCGGATGTTGATGGCTGATGGCGTGCAGGTACAGGTCGGTGTGGCTGGTTTGCATACAGACGATGGAGCCAAGGAAAACATTTCGTTTGCGTTTCTTTCTTCCACCTTGGTGAACTGGATGTTACTGTTAGTGCTGTTCAGATGTTCCAAGAGCTCGTCGTCCGTGGAGCCAAACGACGTACACGTCGCCAACGTATCGAAGGAAACAACCACGCCTTAATGGTGCCACGTCTAGGGCAATACCCTCGAAATACTCCCAGAAGAGCTTTCCAACTGTTGGATCTGATGGGCTTCCATCGCAACGCCGTCCGTCTGATCGTGATACTGGTCGTTGCACTTAAAATAAGAAGACTTAAGAGTGTGCCTAAGTAGCTCTACCAAGTCAAATGGTTGAAATGGCTCTGAGCACTATGGGACTTAACATCTGTGGTCATCAGTCCCCTAGAACTTAGAACTACTTAAACCTAACTAACCTAAGGACATCACACACATCCATGCCCGAGGCAGGATTCGAACCTGCGACCGTAGCAGTCGCGCAGTTCCGGACTCTACCAAGTCAATTACAAAGAATAGGATACTATGTCTAAAGTGTCTCTGATAGGCACATTCGTAAACAAGCCCTACCACATCAAAAGTGACGATAACGTCACACTCACTGAATCGAAGGTGATTAACGCGGCTCAGTTTTTAATATAATGTTCACCGTGTCGCATGTCTTGACCGAGAAGATTAGCCAAGTACTTCGCCAGCCTGTATGTTGCTGAGCCAGCGTGGATGCAGTGAGACGGGATGGTGTTCCACCTTTCTAAATCTACGGTAATGCATAAGCTACAGCTTGTCTACGTGCCTAAGGGAGAAGATGATTGACGAAACTGTCTTCCACCGAAAAGCGCTTGAGAAGATCATATGTCCTTCTTAGTATTCTCGATGTTGGGTCGCATGGGAGCTTCCACTAAGTTTCTTCGTACAGTAGCGTGCAGATCTTCGAATCGTAGACCGCGTACTCCATAATTACTGCTGCATTGCACTTGTCAGCAGCAAGCACAACAATTCTTAACCACTGGTCATTTTGGATGCTGGCAGCTTTACTTTCATGAGAACAGGACACGTTACATGCCTTATTTCATCCACGGTCTCATTTGGAAGCTTGCGGAACCTTTCGACGGCTCGTCCACGGCGAACGTACGAAGTTGTGTTTTCTTAACAGCCGGCATTGCACCTGTCAGGTTGATGACCGTCTGTTCCGAAGAGCTGTTGTCCACCGTACAACTGTAATGGGCACTACACATTGAAGTTTGAATATTACGGCTCGATTCCCCCCCCCCCTTCTCCCCCTTCCCTGTGCTATGGCACGAAAATATATATATTTGTTACACTCAGCTTAACTGACCGGCCCAGAGATGTGGCTGGTCTCAATGTTTGGCTACGTTTCTCGTCATAGGGTGCCAGTTCACACCTGTCGTAAAGTAAAACTCTACCATCTGGTGAGGATGATGTATGAGACAGGCGAAATACCCTCAGACTTCAAGAAGAATATAATAATTCCAATCCCAAAGAAAGCAGGTGTTGACAGATGTGAAAATTACCGAACTATCAGCTTAATAAGTCACAGCTGCAAAATACTAACACGAATTCTTTACAGACGAATGGAAAAACTAGTAGAAGCCAACCTCGGGGAAGATCAGTTTGGATTCCGTAGAAACACTGGAACACGTGAGGCAATACTGATCTTACGACTTATCTTAGAAGAAAGATTCAGGAAAGGCAAACCTACGTTTCTAGCATTTGTAGACTTAGAGAAAGCTTTTGACAATGTTGACTGGAATACTCTCTTTCAAATTCTAAAGGTGGCAGGGGTAAAAAACAGGGAGCGAAAGGCTATTTACAATTTGTACAGAAACCAAATGGCAGTTATAAGAGTCGAGGGGTATGAAAAGGAAGCAGTGGTTGGGAAGGGAGTGAGACAGGGTTGTAGCCTATCCCCGATGTTGTTCAATCTGTATATTGAGCAAGCAGTAATGGAAACAAAAGAAAAATTCGGAGTAGGTATTAAAATTCATGGAGAAGAAATAAAAACTTTGAGGTTCGCCGATGACATTGTAATTCTGTCCGAGACAGCAAAGGACTTGGAAGAGCAGTTGAATGGAATGGACAGTGTCTTGAAAGGAGGATATAAGATGAACATCAACAAAAGCAAAACAAGGATAATGGAATGTAGCCTAATTAAGTCG
Organism: Schistocerca piceifrons; assembly: GCF_021461385.2. NCBI lineage: Eukaryota > Metazoa > Arthropoda > Insecta > Orthoptera > Acrididae > Schistocerca > Schistocerca piceifrons. Next base: position 133,181,334 of record NC_060138.1, on the reverse strand, counting down.
GGTGATGCTGAGGGAATTAGATTAGGAAATGAGGCACTTAAAGTAGTAAAGGAGTTTTGCTATTTGGGGAGCAAAATAACTGATAATGGTCGAAGTAGAGAGGATATAAAATGTAGGCTGGCAATGGCAAGGAAAGCGTTTCTGAAGAAGAGAAATTTGTTAACATCCAGTATTGATTTAAGTGTCAGGAAGTCATTTCTGAAAGTATTCGTATGGAGTGTAGCCATGTATGGAAGTGAAACATGGACGATAAATAGTTTGGACAAGAAGAGAATAGAAACTTTCGAAATGTGGTGCTACAGATGAATGCTGAAGATTAGATGGGTAGATCACATAACTAATGAGGAAGTATTGAATAGGATTGGGGAGAAGAGAAGTTTGTGGCACAACTCGACCAGAAGAAGGGATCGGTTGGTAGGACATGTTCTGAGGCATGAAGGGATCACCGATTTAGTATTGGAGGGCAGCGTGGAGGGTAAAAATCGTAGAGGGAGACCAAGAGATGAATACACTAAGCAGATTCAGAAGGATGTAGGTTGCAGTAGGTACTGGGAGATGAAAAAGCTTGCACAGGATAGAGTAGCATGGAGAGCTGCATCAAACCAGTCTCAGGACTGAAGACCACAACCACAACAATAGTGAGTAGACCCTTAAAATGTCTGAGAGGCATTTACATAAGGGCGGGCTTTAACAACTGATGCTACAACACCTCACTATAAAATTCAGTCACGATCACGACACTCGACAGTCTGTTCACAATTCACAAAATGCACTCTTGTCTGCTGTCCTAAATTACTATATTCCGCGCCACTTGATCGCTTTCGAACGTGGCTACCAACGCACTACTACCCCCAGACGCACGTCGCATCCGGCTCTTAGCGTCGCTTAGGACCAACTGCCCTCGACTCGAAACAACTGCCTAACTCAAAACAATGTTTGACAAAAGTTACGAATACTCTAAAACTAAACTGAAAAACGTGTAACATATATTGAAAAATATTGAAATTTTCCGGGCAATAACAATTTGAAGTCCAATTTCTTGTATCGGCCACCGTTTCTTCACAAATAATATCCTTGTGGCGTGATTTTGATTTTCCCAGACTTTTGATACTAAACATAAATTAACAAATAAAAATACATACTTAATTACTCATCTACCTCTTTAAACTTAAGAATGCTACCGCTAGTTTTGTCTCTATAAATTTATTTATTAGTAAAAACAGAGTTTTTCTGTCGAATCCAATATTCCGATATCTCATTCAAAAATTGTTCACACTATGCTAAATCGGCTACAATTGCTCGATGAAGCTCTACTAGCCCCATCCTAGACGCTTTGTTCACACTAATTGGCCAAAGCATTAGCGAGCTATTAGCTTTTGAACTTTCATAAACTTACAACTATTAAGACGACTATAACGTTTAAGCTATTATACATTTTTGTGGCGCGTCTAGATAATTTAATATTTCATATTTTTTTGTCCATGAGTGCCAACTCGCACCTCCGTGTCACTATTTGTTCTATTTTTCTCTGGAGCATAAATTTCTCCAAGCGCGCCAACACGGCCATATGCGCCCCTGCGAAGAGTCCGCTCGGGTTTTCCAAGGCAGCTTAAAAGCTAGCCGCTCGCCACAGCACCATAGGAACCGCCAGCCACGTGCACTACGGTGGGAAACTGCCGCTCTAAACTCCCGCCACAGCTTGTACGCTCACAACACCTAGTTGTTGGTGAAAAGTCGGCTGAGCTTTCCGTTCCTCTTCTCTGTAGCTCGCTTCTGTGATTACTTTTGTAGGGAAACCATAGCTGCATCGATCCAGTCCCAGTGAAAAGCTGTGAGCGTCCATGGTAGTTGCTGATGCAAGGCCGTAAGAGCATGCCCACCTTCCCCCAACTGTCGCCTAGTGTTATGTTGCCTGTCTGGCACGACGAAATATCTTCCTGCAGGTGAGGGTGTTCCATTTGACGGCATACTAGAGCAAAACGTGGAATAGACTCCTCGACATGGTAGCGCAGTAGGGAGCCTAACGAAGTGAATAAATCAGCCTTCTATGTTAGTGACGTGGTCGAGTTCATTAGGCACACTCATATTTCTTATTTTCTGTATAACGGCTAGTATTTTGATCAGACGAATGGTGTTGCAATAGAAAGCCCATTAGCTCCAGCTGTTGCAAACCTCTTCACTGGGAATTTCGATGAGATTGCTTTAGACATGGCGTCATTAAAGTCTAGTTGTTTCTTTCGACACGTTCGCCATTTGTCCGCACAGACGTGAGATGCCTGACAATTGCTTGGAATATCTCAACAGCATTAACAGTAAGATCCATTTCACCATGGTTGTAGAAAAAGACAATGCATTGTCCAAATCTAAGATCATGGTGATTCGGAGAGATAAGAGCATACATGCGGGCTTACCAATAATCGTTCTTCCCTCAAAATATTCGCTACAGAAGCAGGAAAAAGGGGGAGGGGGTGGGGGTATTAAGTCACAGTGGTACACAAATTACTCTCCGCCAAAGGCCGTAAGGTGGCTTGCTGAGCATGTCTGTAGATGTTGAGGCAGAAATACGGTCAAGAGTGTGGTGATGCTAAAAGCTACAGAGGCAGCTGAAGCAAAGAGAACCCCCGTGGACGACAAACAAGCCAAGTATTCAACCAAAAGGTTCCTGTATGTTAACAGGCAATAAAGTATCGAGAGACATTCCAAAGACGCGAAATAGAGGGACTGTCACGGGTCCTCGTCGGGGGAAGAAAACAGTTCGAACATAGTGCGGATTTTACATCTACATGGATACTCTGTAAATCACATTTAAGTGCCTGGCAGAAGGTTCACCGGACCACCTTCACAATTCTCTATTATTCCAATCACGTATAGCGCGCGGAAAGAACGAACGCCGTTACCTTTCTGTACGAGCTCTGATTTTGCTTTTTTGTCTTGGTGATCGTTCCTCCCTATGTAGGTCGGTGTCAACAAAAAACTTTCGCATTCGGAGCAGAAGTTGGTGACTGGAATTTCGTAAGAAGACTCCCTCACACCGGAAAACGCCTTTTTTAAAATTATGTCCATCCCAAATCCTGCATTTCAGTTAAACTCTCTCTCATATTTCGCCGTAATACAAAACGTGCCGTCTTTCTTTGAAATTTTTTTCGATGTACTCCGTCAATCCTATATGGTAAGGATCCCACATCGTGCAGCAGTATTCTATAAGAGGCCGGACAAGCGTAGTGTAGGCAGCCTCCTCAGTAGATCTGTTACATTTTCTGTGTCCTGCCAATTAAACGCCGTCTTTGGTTAGGCTTCCCCACAACATTTTCTATGAGTTCCTTCCAATTTAAGTTGTTCATAATTGTAATTCCTAGGAATTATTTCGTCTCGTCGTTTCCTACGCACTGACTGAAAGCTGCAGCACCGCACTAATAATGGGCAAAGTGGAGGCCAGCCGGTGTGATTAGCACTTCCTGGAATGTGGCGGCCGCTTGGCGGTCAGCGCAGGTATAGCGATTACGAGAAGAGATAAGGGCGCGACATTCAGGACCGTGAGTCGCAAACAGGGCGCAGCTGCAAGCATCAAAACAAAGCACGACAGTACATGACGTTCGCTTAGTGACAAAATGAGATCTGAATGTAGATGTGAACGAAAGCAGGATCACAATTTGCTAAAGTGTAGCACCGTAAATTCTGGCCGCGTGACTACGGAACACACAGACTGAAAAATAAACGTTGTATGGCAGACACTGTATAAACATAAGAGGGATGCTGTACGTACCATTGCTTCGCTGTGGTTCGTGCAAGATCCATTGGTCGACAGCCGCGACGTCCGAAGAAACAGCATGGCGCCTTCAGGGGGTTGGTGATGGGGTGGGCGGGGGCGGCTTGCTCACGCACGACTCCTCTACTACTTGGCCTGCCGGCACGCTCCAAGTATCTTGCACTACTTTTCTATGCGATGAAAATTAAAGAATTTTGCAGAGAGGAGTTTCTGCTTACGTTTTGCTCTCAGATAGCTACGACCAGATCGTTCCAAGACACATATGATGATACTAATTAATAATTTTCTCCGTTGCTTAGAGACACTTAGACGAAGGATCTATAGCATCGTCTTCAAAATAAGTTATTCACCAACTGACCAGAACTATCTGGACATCTATTAGCGAATTTTAAAATGGGGTATGTCCACTCTTCGCCTTTATTACTGCTTGAACTCTGCTGGGCACACTTTCAGTGACGTGTATGAATATCTGTGGAGGAATTGCAGCCAATTCTTCCTCGACAGCCGAAACCAGAGTATGCAATGAGGTGGGGGGAAGTCGGCGTTCTAACTCATGCCAAAAGAGTTCCATTATATTCAGGTTGGGACTGAGCAGACCACTCCATTTCAAGAGTGTTACTGTCCACAAACTGCAGTGTGACAGGATCCATTGCCATGTGAATACGAACAACAATAAAAAAAACGGCTCTGAGCACTATGGGACTCAACTGCTGTGGTCATCAGTCCCCTAGAACTTAGAACTACTTAAACCTAACTAACCTAAGGATATCACACACATCCATGACCAAGGCAGGATTCGAACCTGCGACCGTAGCAGTCGCACGGTTTCCGACTGCGCGCCTAGAACCGCGAGACCACCGCGGCAGGCGAACAACAATAGCGTCAGAACTATTACGCTACTGTACGCAGTACACAATACCGAAAAGATGTTCGTTTCTTCCCAGATCCAGTGTTTTCTTAAGGACAATAAAGAAACCAAGAGAATCGTCCCCATTCCGTAATACCAATCTCCTCTGTACTTCTTGCCACGGCACGCGAGCCGCGCGGAGTGACCGCGCGATTAGAGGCTCCGTGTCACTGACTGCGCGGCCCTTGCCGTTGGAGGTTCGAGTCCTCCCTCGGGTATGGGTGTGTGCTGTTCTTACCATAAGTTAGTTTAAGTAGTGTGTACGTCTAGCGATCGATGACTTCAGCAGTTTGGTCTCTTAGAAATTCAAACACATTTGAACTACACACGATGGCAGATGACATTCTCTACGTGCTCTGCAAACTCAAAATTATTCCGTCGGATTGAAATAGGGCATAGCATGATTCTCCGCTCCAAGTCACTAGTTTCCATTCAAACACTGACCGGTAGCATCGTTCTGTACATCACCTCAAATGTCGCGTAGCACTGACTACACAAATTTGGGGTTATGAGGAGCTACTCGAAAAAAAAAAAAAAAAAAAATGGTTCAAATGGCTCTGAGCACTATGGGACCCAACTGCTGAGGTCATTAGTCCCCTAGAACTTAGAACTAGTTAAACCCAACTAGCCGGCCGAAGTGGCCGTGCGGTTCTAGGCGCTACAGTCTGGAGCCGAGCGACCGCTACGGTCGCAGGTTCGAATCCTGCCTCGGCCGTGGATGTGTGTGATGTCCTAAGGCTAGTTAGGTTTAATTAGTTCTAAGTTCTAGGCGACTGATGACCTCAGAAGTTAAGTCGCATAGTGCTCAGAGCCATTTGAACCATTTTTTAAACCTAACTAAACTAAGGACATCACAAACATCCAAGCCCGAGGCAGGATTCGAACCTGCGACCGTCGCGGTCTTGCGGTTCCAGACTGTAGCGCCTTTAACTGCACGGCCACTTCGGCCGGCGGAGCTGCTCGACCACTGTTCTAGTTCAATCCCCACCCACAGTCAATGCGGTAGCTGGAATACTGGCAATATTTTGAAACTCATGAGTGATTCTTTCCGTTAAGTTCGTGCGATTTTTTACAACCACTCTCCGCAGTTGTCGATGTGGCCACAGTCAGTATACAAGATCTCCCTGGTCTTGGTTGAGCTGTGATTGTTCCTTTGTGTTAGCACTACACCATCACGTTGCCAACAGTCGACTTCTTCAGTTTTACAAGATTTGAAATGTCTTTGGTGGATTTGTTACTCAGGTGACACTCAACTACTATTCCACCCTCGAAGTCATTGGTTCTCCCAAACGACTTATTCTGCTAGCACTGCTTCCCTACTAACAACACAATGTTCCGTGTGTCCTTTTATAGTGGCAGGTCTGCCACTGATGACATCAGATGGTGCATTTCTTGTTACATAGGGGTGCCCGCATTCTTTGATTAGACAGACTTGTGCTATCTCAAACAATGTTCCAGCGCTTTTCACTACCAAAGCGCTGCGTCGTTCTTGCCGTTCGCTGCTACAGCCTGAAGAAAAGCAGCATTTCTCATAATGAATGCTTAATCGTACTATGACCCACGTAATGCAAACTACCATTAGAAGCGTTACTGTAAGCGGAATTGAATGCAGTTTCTATGCTGAATAAACTGACGGTATTTAACATAGGGACGTGTTTTCGAAGACATGTCGGAAGACTTAGCTGCCTGCCGAATATAGACAGTTGTTCGAATGACAATACAACTGCATTCCATACAAACCTGTCGTTTAATCGTAGCTTTGCAGTGAGAGATCCAAGAGGCCTTACATTACGTATTGTTAAAAGTGGGGAACCCAGCTAAAGGAAATTTATGTCTATGTCATTCATTAATAATGTTCTGCAGTCGATGAGGTTACCAGCAGCTTTTCAACTTACTGACGAATAAATAGTGCCGGCCGGAGTGGCCGAGCGGGTCTAGGCGCTACAGTCTGGAGCCGCGTGACCGCAACGGTCGCTGGTTCGAATCCTGCTTCGGGAATAGATGTGTGTGATGTCCTTAAGTTAGTTAGGTTTAAGCAGTTCTAAGTTCTAGCGGACTGATGACCTCAGCAGTTATGTCCCATAGTGCTCAGAGCCATTTGAATCATTTTTGAATAAACAGGAAAAAAGACTGTATGCGCAATTGACTCTGTCTGACAAGAAAAATAAGGCACTTCACAGGTTGACAGGACATCTGATTTATTTCAGTGATCAGAAAATCGAACTTGGCAATTAACTTGGTAGAATGAGACTATTTACCAGTATAACGTTGCACCGCCTCTGATCTGGATGCACGTACTGTCTCAGTTGGGAAGGGTGTCATAAAGTCTTATCCTCTCCTCAGGCAAACTCTTCAAGAAAGCTCGCCCACGACTGTTGCAACTGGCTCTCGACATCCGGGATACTGGCAAGGGGCTGTAGTTGACATCCGAGCTGACCGCGCACATTTTTAATCAACAACGGATCTTCTGACTACGGGAGAACCTCGGCAACAAGCAGGCAGTTCACAGGGACTTATGCCATGTGTTGGGGAGCATCCTGAAAGTAGCACCTCGACACAGTCGCATGAGGCAACAAGTGAGGACGTAGGATGTCCGTGACGTATCTTTGTGTCTTTCCCTCAATAATTACCAGCTGTGGTTTGAATTTATATCCGAATGATTCACACACCATGACACCAGTAGCAAAACCGCTGTGCCTCTCCAAAACACAGGAAGAACGCGACCTCTCCCATGGCCGCCGTCATGCTCGCTGACGGTGGTCATCCAGCGTGGAGCCGAACAGCTGCTCATCGCTGAACACAGAGCGACGCTTCTCGGCGTCAAGGCAGTACTCCAAAAACGGCTGTTTGTGGTGTTAACAGTGACCTACGCCTGCGACGCTAATTCCTTGGTCCGGCTCCTGCCTGTCTCTGACCAATGGTGCGTGATGACACAGATTGTAGCAGGGCATCTGTGACTTCATCTTGGATGGCAAATGGTAATGCGAATGGGTTACGATGTGTTTGGAGTTCGGCGATCCTCACTTGTGGTGGCCTAACGTGGTCAGTCTGAAGTTCGAGGACGAGCACGCCTAAATCAAGTTCCCTTGTAGTCCAAAGTCGTGTAATTATCACACGAAAAATCAGGATACTGCACGATTCGACCAGTCGCCACAGTGAGGCTTCTATCAAACTCCGTGAGGCTCCAACAAGGCCACCACGTACGAGTATGCGGCCTCTCCGTCTCCTCCACAGTGATCGCTCAACATCTGATTCTGCTGGCGCCCCTTATATACCTTTCCAGACCTGCTAACAACACTACACACGGACAACAACTCTGGTGGCTATTCTACTTGTCACGGGGAAATTATGTTCTCTCCGACACTGGCAGGCAATGTACGTGCAATGAATCGCATCATACATAAAGAAAACAGTAAAATTTCTCAAGGCAGCGTGAGTTGTGAGGACTTTACTTCTTCGTTCTTTTCGTTATACTTGCCTTCGTCTCCGACGCATAGTGCCGTAGGAGGCAAAATTAATCCCTTCATGTAACAAGAATATAACGCCCTAGCTCAATGAAAAAGTTTTACAGTTATCACAAGAAAGGAGTCTGAGCAACATATAAATTGCGAGCTTGAGGAATCAGGAACATTTAGTGCTCAAAAACAGAATGGCGATCCCATCATTTTAATGATATTGCAGATGGAAACATATACCTTACACCTAACTTTTACTAAGAATTCAGGCCTTTCCGCTCAGTGGTGGAATACGGAAGACACATTGCTGCGATCTCCTTCAGTACGGAAAAGAAACTGCACTCTGTTAGATAGTAAATATGGTTATTATGCAGATCTATACGGATGAATTGTTGGTTTATTTCCAATGGAAAAAATCATTTGCAGTTGTACCAGTAGCGTACACGCCGTATTCTAGAATATCTTTCATGAAAGATGTAGATGCTCGTTTTGACTACAGTTCTAGTAAGTAAAATCCATTATGAACAATACTCTATCAAATGGTTCAAATGGCTCTGAGCACTATGGGACTTAACTTCTAAGGTCATCAGTCCCCTAGAACTTAGAACTACTTAAACCTACATCCATGCCGAAGGCAGGATTCAAACCTGCGACCGTAGCGGTCGCGCGGCTCCAAACCGTAGCGCCTAGAACAGCTGGCCACTCCGGCCGGCAATACTATATCGTACATTTCATCTTATGATTAATGTTGACCGGAAGTCCTTTGTAACTGCACATTAAGATTAGTTAAAAAAAGTTCAACTACGCTACTTCCAGAGTTACAAATTATTTTCGTTCATTTAAAATGCGGACATAATGCTCTGAAAAAAATGCTAGCTGTGCAACGGAATTTCTCCTTCGTACACATCGACTTCCTGTGGGACTTTTAAGGAAGGACAGTTTTTGCAACACACACTGGTTCTCGCCCGGAGACACTACCGAGCAACGTGACATTGTCTGCTCGAAAGAGATTCTCTAAAATTCCCGATCAAGTTATCAACATCTAGATTTTCTGAACTTTTCATGAATTTAAATACTCCACACGCTTGGAAAATATTTCCTGCCCCAACAGTATCCGCCCATGTGTTGTGTCTATATTGTCCTCGTCGTCGGCGACGTAAACTCTCTGATCTTCTGTCCTTCTTCGAGTCCAGCTACCTGGAGGGTGGGGAGTCGGCTCACGTGATGTCGTGGCGGTCCTCGCCCCTGCATTGGCAAACAATTCCTCGTTATCTCGCGCGTTCCATCCCCTCCACCGCTTCCACCAACCCCTCCCCTTCCAGTACCATTACGAGTCACAGCTACAGCGACTGAGCCCGTAGACAGTGGTCCAGTTACTGAGGTGACACGGAGTGAACCAGTGTTTGGTTGACGCAGCATCACTTAGTATCGCTCCTTCTGCTGTAGAAGCCACTTGGAGATGGATCCGCAGTCTACTTCGCACGAAGAATCGCAGGAGGATCGCCCGAAGCAGGGTTCGTCGGCAGAAGGGCAGGCGGCACCTGCTCCGAACTCAAACTACATGGTTTTCGAGGTAAGCGGGCAGCGGCTTGTGCGATATTCCTTACATTTTGGTTCCTAATTCGGAATATAACGCCTAGATTTAGCACGCGCTTCGTTTCACGAATATTCAGAGGTGCAGAGTAGGTCAGTAACAAAAATCAAACAGCCTGTGATTGTCAATTTGGTGGTTTAGACTTTAGCAATAATCTCGCTATTAATTTGCCGTTTCCTTTTCTACCATTTCTCTTTGTTCTTATGTTTTTCTTTGTAATAGTATTGACGGATCCGCCACAAGCCACGTAATACATTAATTCACATTTACAGTACGTTCGCTGCCTTTAGATTGAAAAGCTAACTGCGCAATTGTTAAAGTTTTTGTCTATTGCTAACTTATGGCACATATTTTGAACGGCATCATTTGTATGTTGACCCATCCGTTTAGTGTGGAACAGTACTTAGCGTTTTTTCAAACCGCCAGGTACCCCGATACGCAGATTCTTTGCGTCTTTTGCTTTCGCTAACGTTGGCCATCTTGTAACTCATTGAAAGAACTCAGTATCTTTCTAATGAAATGCTTTATGTCACGGAACGTAGTAGCGGCATCAAAATGGAATCTTTAAGTTTATTTCTGTGTTCTGTAGTCTCTGTGTATAATATAAACATTCTTCCCTTCTTCTCCTTTGCTACTTTTGAACGCGCTGCTGATAATAAAGTTTAACATATCAGTAGCACTGAATGAGATGTGATGCTCGAAATAACGTAATGCATACCAAAAGTTTAACAGATACGAGCTCACTTCTCAGACTGCATTTACTAGGTTCGTTTCGCCACTATTCAGAAGTTTTGTTTCAGAAAGGAAAACGAGAACCTATTCTCAACGTAGTGATTTAAGCATTAGTAACCTTTTCGAAATAACATTAGAGTGCTTGTCAAATAATTTCTCTTTCTCTGTCGCATTCATCGTAATATTATTTAGAGTCTGATCATAAAACTCATGAAAGCTTAATTCGTTTTACATTAATTTTGCTAAATGCTGATTGAAAAACGGACCCCGTAATTGTAGCGGTTCCTCTCTATTTTTGGAATATAGAACGCTTTTCGATTTGCGGTTGGTACTACTTGTATTTTGCCCCACTTCTTTAGTCTGGAACAATAGTTATTCTGCGTCTTGCTTGTAAGAGGACTCAGCTAATGAAAATATTTTAATGTGTGGAAGTTACCTGTATTACCAACACGTGTACAAATGGTCTGTTTGCTTCACGCGTTATTTTACGGCGTATTGGATAAGTTTTACTTTTTCATTATTCCGAGACATGTAAAATGATTATAATGTTGACTTTCACGTTGTGTCTTGGTTTCAGAACCATTTTATGACTGATTCATCATTACATTACATACATCTACAAGTTAGTCTCGTAATGCGTCGCCTCCTGTTAAGTGTAAGGAAGGGACAGGAAAAGTTACTCAGACAAAGTTGTATACCATTATGATGTGGTGATAACTGAAACTGATAACTTGCAGTCTCGTCCCAGTGGTAGCCCATCTTAACAGCGAAGTCGCTGCAAAACATTTTTGTTGGTAAAAATCTATTACTGTTCTTAAGAGGAGATTAGTGACGGCCTCTGATGATGTTACCACTGACCATTCCATAACTCATTTAAAGAACGGTGTTATATACAACGAAATGAGTAATGCCTTAATCGTATCAAAATGAAAGTATGTTATTGAAATGGGGAAAAAGTTCTTGTTTAAAATAGACACTCTGAGTATTACACTGAACGTCCAGCGCAGGTCCGTAGCTATATAGGACCCTGGCAAAGGCACCGGTACAGAGGGAGTGGAAAGACGACAAAAAGCAAAGATATTTCAAGCGTTAACCCGACGAGGTACTTGAGTTCTCCTATCGCTCACGTTCCTCTCTTCCTTTCCCTCGGCTGACAACCTAAACATGCTGTCTTGCCACGCCGTCATTACATACAACTAGCATAATAAAGAATCGACATACACTATCGAACAGACGCCTGTTGCTCACGTGATTTATTTTAGAACATAGTGCCTGGCACACAAATCTACCGCCTACACAATTCGCTCATATTCAGCAGTGGAGTTCCAGCTTCTCACTTCATTGGGGTACTGCAGAATTTCAAAGGTCGTCGGACAGTTCTTGAAACAAGTATGTTATACGATTGAAGGCGATTTCTGTCCGCAGCGGACTTGAGTAACATACAACGGTGCGGGAAGGGAACAGAAAAGATGGAGGGGACGTGTAATTTAATTACACTTCCAGGCAGTACTTTTGCTGCTCTCAAATTTTGCTTGGTACGTTTCAGGGATTAATTTCGCCCTGAACGGTATTCCGATACCTCGCAGGTAATTTTTTTTTCTAATTCTCTGGAAAAAGTCTACGCCGGAGGTTTAAAATAGTACGCCTGTATCGCAAAGCACCTATAATTTGCTGTACATATCAGTATCCTTCGTGTCGACTATCATTTAGTTACACATGCGAGGAGCCTCAGAGATATGCAGTATAACTGAAATAATATGAGATCCGTTCCGAAGTTGTGATGGGTAAATAACGTCTTTTGTTTGCGACTGTTATTTGTAAATCCGAAATCGAAACTTTTGACTTTGCTAACTAGGTGAGAGCCGGGGTTTGTTTCGCTGAAGACGTGCGTTTCGGCACCTAAACCTTTAAAAATTAAGTACTTGTAAGACCTGCTTTTTTTTCTTTTAAAAAACGAGAACGAACAGGTCAAATACCTTATCATAAAAACAGCAGTTGAGATAATTATACGTTAGTGAGTGAGTATAAATTATAACATTCTAATTTAATCATGACATTAACCAATTTTCAGTCAGAACCTCATTTGCTCTACATGATTTCTTACATCATTTAAAGGCACGTCTTACGTTTACAAAAATACCGTTTGGTATATTTTTTTCCAAGTTTTGTTCAGTAATCACGGTATAAAGTACATTTAAATAACGATCGGTCTTCCATTATTATTAAGAGTACACAAAGCAATAAAAACAAAACAAAAAAAATTATGCCGTAATTTGATGTTTTTTGACACAACATTTCCATAGCTAGTCTTTGTTTGCAGAACCAGAACTCATGCTAGTGAATTTGATACTCCAATTGTCCATTTCCCTGCCGGCCACGGTGGTCTTGCGGTTCTAGGCGCTGCAGTCCGGAACCGCGGGACTGCTACGGTCGCAGGTTCGAATCCTGCCTCGGGCATGGATGTGTGTGATGTCCTTAGGTTAGTTAGGTTTAAGTAGTTCAAAGTTATAGGGGACTGATGACCTAAGATGTTAAGTCCCATAGTGCTCAGAGCTATTTGTCCATTTCCCACTCTTGGTTCCTGTATGAAAATTCGGACAAAAGTCCATTATCCAAATTCTAGCGAGCGATATTTCCGTTCCACTGAAACATTTGAACAATAAAAAAATTGGCGAAATGCGAGCAGGACTAGTGCTGTGAGGATTTCATATAAACTCAGTTATGTATGTAGATACACTCCTGGAAATGGAAAAAAGAACACATTGACACCGGTGTGTCAGACCCACCATACTTGCTCCGGACACTGCGAGAGGGCTGTACAAGCAATAATCACAAGCACGGCACAGCGGACACACCAGGAACCGCGGTGTTGGCCGTCGAATGGCGCTAGCTGCGCAGCATTTGTGCACCGCCGCCGTCAGTGCCAGCCAGTTTGCCGTGGCATACGGAGCTCCATCGCAGTCTTCAACACTGGTAGCATGCCGCGACAGCGTGGACGTGAACCGTATGTGCAGTTGACGGACTTTGAGCGAGGGCGTATAGTGGGCATGCGGGAGGCCGGGTGGACGTACCGCCGAATTGCTCAACACGTGGGGCGTGAGGTCTCCACAGTACATCGATGTTGTCGCCAGTGGTCGGCGGAAGGTGCACGTGCCCGTCGACCTGGGACCGGACCGCAGCGACGCACGGATGCACGCCAAGACCGTAGGATCCTACGCAGTGCCGTAGGGGACCGCACCGCCACTTCCCAGCAAATTAGGGACACTGTTGCTCCTGGGGTATCGGCGAGGACCATTCGCAACCGTCTCCATGAAGCTGGGCTACGGTCCCGCACACCGTTAGGCCGTCTTCCGCTCACGCCCCAACATCGTGCAGCCCGCCTCCAGTGGTGTCGCGACAGGCGTGAATGGAGGGACGAATGGAGACGTGTCGTCTTCAGCGATGAGAGCCGCTTCTGCCTTGGTGCCAATGATGATCATATGCGTGTTTGGCGCCGTGCAGGTGAGCGCCACAATCAGGACTGCATACGGCCGAGGCACACAGGGCCAACACCCGGCATCATGGTGTGGGGAGCGATCTCCTACACTGGCCGTACACCACTGGTGATCGTCGAGGGGACACTGAATAGTGCACGGTAGATCCAAACCGTCATCGAACCCATCGTTCTACCATTCCTAGACCGGCAAGGGAACTTGCTGTTCCAACAGGACAATGCACGTCCGCATGTATCCCGTGCCACCCAACGTGCTCTAGAAGGTGTAAGTCAACTACCCTGGCCAGCAAGATCTCCGGATCTGTCCCCCATTGAGCATGTTTGGGACTGGATGAAGCGTCGTCTCACGCGGTCTGCACGTCCAGCACGAACGCTGGTCCAACTGAGGCGCCAGGTGGAAATGGCATGGCAAGCCGTTCCACAGGACTACATCCAGCATCTCTACGATCGTCTCCATTGGAGAATAGCAGCCTGCATTGCTGCGAAAGGTGGATATACACTGTACTAGTGCCGACATTGTGCATGCTCTGTTGCCTGTGTCTATGTGCCTGTGGTTCTGTCAGTGTGATCATGTGATGTATCTGACCCAAGGAATGTGTCAATAAAGTTTCCCCTTCCTGGGACAATGAATTCACGATGTTCTTATTTCAATTTCCAGTAGTGTAGTTCATCATTCCCGGGAATCGAACGACGATACTACTAAGATACCAGTCCCGGAATTTCCTAGACTTTCAAGAATGTTTTAATTTTATTGATCTTGTTCGTGTTGAGCACCGCAGCTGACATCAATGTAATGATTAATTAAAACCACCTCAGCTGTATCTTTACACATATATTGTGTTACAGATGATTTCGTTTGTTAAAAATTTTCAGGTTGGCGAGTTGTGCTTAAGTCATACATAAATGGTCTGATTGTCGCAGGTAATGTTAAGGAACAATTCAAAAACCACAGATCATAAACATTCTGCTGACCCCAGGGCGGCAGTATAGCCAGAAGACACGGCATGCTGCGTGCATTAAACTGAATATGTTCAACAAACTAGACCGTTAGTAACACAGTAAATGTGTAAAAACGCAGCTGAGGTGGTTTTTATTCACCATTAACGACAGTTTTAATTTCAAGTCGGAGGTGCGGAACCTCAAAATAAGGCTTCTCTGACTGATTAATAATATTGTGGGTGTAATAACGCTTCATTTACTTTATTCTACTTGTGTTATAAAATTTACTAAACCTTGCAGAAGAAAAATTACTGGTTTTACTGGTGGAAGGGGGGTGAGGAGGGAGGGGGGGAGAGCGGTTTCGGGGAAGTTCTACCAGCAGTGGAGTTTCACTTTGCTATGGTCTGGACCAACGCCCGTATCTACATCTACTCTGCACTTCCTACAGTATATTCTGTTCCACTGGCGAATGGCATGAGAAAGAAAGACTGTCACGAAATCTTCTAGTGAGCTGACACTTCGTTGATTTTCCAGTCGTACTCCTGTCGCCAGGTAGTTGTAGAAGGAAGTTACGAAGTAATAAGTTGCCTGACTGTGATTGCAACGAATCTTCGGCGGCGAACAAACTTTTGCGAATCAAGGACATGAATCCGGGTTTTCTGCCTGCCGCGAGTAGTCGCCTTAGGAACCTGATGATGTGTTCATTACATTGCAAGTTAAGCATTTCTAAACAGTTTGTTTTGACAGCGTACTATATCACTCAATCTTCACTGATTTCTTTGTAACAGAGTACGTGCATTTTATTTCACTGAGTGTCTTTCGGTTCATCTTGTGTCGTACACTCCCGAAGTGTTTCTCTGTGAAGCTAAAGCATCTCGGGATTTGACGAACGTCTCGCACTTGCCAAATGAATCTGTGGCTCAACGCACCGTTATTCTGTGGACCTATCTTCTCTATTAATCCTACCTGATAAAGATCCCAGACTGTTAAGCAATACTCAAGAATCTGTCGAACGGGCGTTTTGTTAAGACTAGTGAGTGGAGAGCCGGATTTTCATAAAACTGATTTATGTGGAGCTTTCGCTGTAACTCTCTTCTGACTTTTTCTCCTGATCTATACTTGTTACTGTTCCCATTTATTGACCCTCAATCGTGTAAACGTACAACACTCGACCTTTCGACATATTTCTGAGGAGAATCAACAGATAGCCCCTTACGTAAGTGTGGATCTCCCGTAGTTCGCTACAACTTACTATCATTGTGACCTCCCTATATACGACAGATTCGTAGTTTGGCAAATTTCCATTGAGCACTGGTCTTTAACGAGTTTGGATATTTCCTGGTGCGGCGTTCACTCCTTTACAGTCTGAATACTCAGTAAATGATTCTAGCACATTTGCCACGATTGATTTTTATACCATTTTTAAAATGTTTTCGTTCTTTCGACACCTAAAAATTGCACAATCGTATACCGAAATGATCAAAATGGTGGGTACTTCATGGCACAGAAGTGAGATTACGTTAGCTGACAGTAATTTTAGCGAATACCTTTGTGGATTTTATTTGAATTTTGAGAACGTTTTGCCAGAGCGAGGCTACGTCGCTACTGAGTACAGCAGTGCCACTACTGTGCTGACTCCCAGTGCTGACAACGCTAGGTGTGCGACCAGTGTATCGAGCGACTGCTTCTTAACGGAAGTGAGTCTGGATAGTTGATTAATTCATCAGGAGTGGCATTAGCAATTGGGTTGCTGAAGAAAGAGTAGCGTGTTGGATGTCAGAATTTATAAGGTTACGAGAGACACAATGGTACACTTTGTTAAATGATGAGGTGATAATTGTAAGTGAATCCTCCATGGTAGTTGACAGCCTGTGGAAATCCACTATTTATTTAATCATCGAACGCCTTTCGACCTTTTGGACCATCGCATGATAGCTAAGTGTTGAACCCATAGGAAAAACTACGACAGACTTACATAGCTGTTACTGATACAGATTCAGTATGTACAGACTGTTTACAAGGGAAAGCATTACTTTTAATATTATAATAAAACAGTACAATTTAACGAAAATGAAAAAAATAATGTTGAATTTATTATTAGAATTTAACACCTGCATAACTAAAGCTTAATTTAACAAAAGGAAAAAGGAAATTGTGCCTGATCATTTAAAACTAAGATCCCATTCTGTGTCATATTTTTATTGATTTTTAGTACTTTCATTAGTATCATATTTATTATTTTCTTCATAGGTTGTAAAACAACACAGATTTCACCATATTAGTAGTTTTCTGTTAAAATTTCTTCCTTAGAAGGCAAATCTACGCTTTATGTTGTACAGTTTTTCTCTTGTTCCGAATAACCTAATTCCGCAGCTCTACCTCACTCACCGACTCATACTTTTCCACAGTTCTCGTAGAAGATTTTTATACAGACTACTCTGTGCCAAAGACTTCACTGTGTCTTAACCGTTGAACATTAATGTAGCTCTGTTGTTATTACTGTAAACTGAAGGTCTCTAGAAGCGAGACTAAGGTTTTTACTGAAATTGTGCCAACATACGGTATAGCACTCTAGTTTTTGCAACTATCGACTGGTTCCTGTTGGCCAGCGAACAGAAGTAGAGTACTTTTACGCCCTTTACCTTTTTTATACAATTATATCAATCTGGTAGAAACTATAGACATTTTTTAGAAAGTTAAATTTGTTGTAATTCAGATTTGAAGGCAGACTGGGATTCATTTATTTTATTTTATGTATCCAGAACACCATACATTAAAATCTAGTATAAGTCAATAGTAATAAATTTTAAATTTAAATACGTTTTTCCTCGTCATAAGTTACATTGATGGTCTTATCATTACCTAACTGCACACTAGCTTGGTACACCTTGTGCTGAGGTTTGGGCAAGTCTGTAGGTTGTCATCCGTTTTGGAATCCTCACAGTCGCGTACTGGTGCCCCATCGAGGTATCCCCACCGAGGAAGGTAGTACTTGCTATGTGAGACCGTAGTCTGCAGCCTGTTGAGAGCCTTCCAGGTTGGGAAGCGTTTGTTACTTCCAGCCGCAAATTCTTCCTTCAGCTACAAGGTAGGATTTGGTGTTGCCTCCTTCCATATCGGAAGTCTCCTCTCTTCGATGACGAAGTTGATTGGCACTGACGTCCAAAGGCAGCTCTTTCTTCAGCAAAGTCACCTGGGCAGTTGTTGGTGTCCGTGTATAGGGTGACGATTACCTGTCGTCTGTTTCTTCCTCTCCACCTCGGCTGCCACTTGCCGCCGTATACACGGGAGGGGTGGGGGGGGGTATATCTATGAGAGGATAGATCTCCTCTGTCAGTGTGGGCCTCAGACATCCTGATATGATTAGGAATGACTCATTTAGGCCACATCGATGTGTTTCAGGCAGGTCGAATTCTTCCACACAGGCGCGCCATATTCAGCTGATGACATACTGAGTAAAGTGGCTGTTTCTAGAAACATATGTGGGTCAGCACCCCAGTTTGTGTTGGTCAGGTTAGTGTCCAAACGGTGCGGTTTAAATGACTGAGTTCTGACCAAATTCGAGCCTAAGTATCTGGAAGTGTCGGAGTGCTCTAACTCTGCCCTTTCCAACTGATATGAAGCTTCCTTTGGCTTCCTTATTACTAAGGTAGAAACTGCAAATTTGCGTCTTTGCTGGATTTGGTTTCAGTTGGTTTTAGTAACAGTAATCCCCAAGTTTTCCAAGGATGCTAGTCAATTTCTCTTTCACTTCCTCGAAGGTGCTCCCTTAGGCAGCTACGGCCGTGTCATCAACATATATAAACTGCCTGCCTTCGAGATGCGTTAGCTGGTCATTCGTATATACATTGAACAGCAGCGGAGCTAATAAACTGCCCTGAGCGAGAACACTTTCTTTGTATCTCCATCTACTATTTTTTCCCTACGTGGTAACACAGAAGCGCCTATTCTGTAGTACACAGTTATTACAATCCGTAAGCCCGGTGGTAAATGTATGTTATATAGCACTACAGACTACAAAAATGTTATTCGGTCACAGTGAGCAGGCGTGTACTGTATGGGGGAATGACCAAGTGCTGCACAGTGTACAGTGCTGTTACTACTAGTAAGCTTTCCTCAAATCTCATATATTATCCTATCTTTTCCACCTGTTTTGAAAGCTACAGTTATCACACAGTACTTAGTATGAACGGAACTGAAATCGGTCAGTCGTCTTCTTTAGGAAACGGCAGTGGTTAATTTATCTTGAATAATATCTGTACATGTACTCTGTAAATCTACTGATGCACGTTGATAGGTAACTAATATTCCTGTTACGATTTTCAGGTTACTTGTGTGCTATCTCTGACGAAAATTCACGAGAATACACCATGCTGCAACCAGAATCCAAGGTAAGTGAGAACCCCAATTCGTTGAATCGAGTTACATGTTTGCCTGATGTTTAGTATATGTGTATTGGCTTTACAGAATCAAACATTTTGGTGTGAAATGGGACTGACTTGCCACGATGTGTTTACATAAACTAACAGCATTCATTAGTGTGTTATTACTTAGTACGTAGTAAGAGAAAGGACTTACGGTCGTTTTAAACTGAGTTTGCTTTTATATTCTACTACGTCAGCAGTTTCATCTGTAAAGGTGTTCTCTATTTTCTAAGTGCGACGTTAAGTCTATGATATACCTATTTTTCGAATTTTTTTAATTCCCGTCCATTTACATGTTTACATTTGTTGATTTTAAAGTTCTAAACTAATGTAAATACGCTAACATAAAAATTTTAAGATTGCTTTTACGACAGAAATTATTACTGATGATAAATGCCTCCCAAATTTATCGTAGCTTATCAATAACATTTTCGAATAATTATCTGCACTGGAAACTGCCACGGTCTGCGTTTACTGCTAAATGTGCACACTGTACAGTTAGTTGAACGCACGTTTGTGTCCTGTTTTCTTAGTGTTAACGTACGTATGTCAAATAAATCTGGTGTCCGCTACACTGTTGCTCACGTGCCTAGTAAACAAAAGCACTGAAAGTAATTAGAGAAATGAACCATTCTTATAGGCAGTGGGAAGTCTCGTGCATGAAGAGCAATGTACATTCCTGATCATGATACGCCATCAGTATGGTCATAATTACTCTTGTCATCTCGAGGATCGTCTCGCTCGTAGAACTGGCTGGCAGTCCGTCCTTTTCCTTGGTGATGTAGGTAAGAACCCTGTGAGAAACACAAATACGACCCCCAAGGCAAACACGGGTTTTTAATGGCTTTATAGTCGATCCTTTATCTAAACTGGGGCAGGCGAATATATCCTACGTGCACCTCCACATTTGCCAGGGCATTTGACTCTGTGTGGCGGAGGTTACCTTGGATATCACTCTCGTGTCCAGAATGAGATTTTCACTCTGCAGCGGAGTGTGCACTAACATGAAACTTTCTGGCAGATTAAAACTGTATGCCGGACTGAGACTAGAAATCGGAACCTTGGCCTTTCGCTGGCAAGTGCTCTACCATCTGAGCTACCCAAGTACGACTCACACCCACTCCTCACAGCTTTGCCTCCACCACTACCTCACCTCCTACTTTCCAAACTTCCTTGCAGAACTGCCGGAAATAAAGATGAGAGGACCGGACATGAGTTGTGCTTGGGTAGCTCAGATGGTAGACCACTTGCCCCAGAGAGCAAAGGTCCCGAGTTCAAGTCTCGGTCCGGCAAACAGTTTTAATCTGCTAGGAAGTTTAACTCTCGTGTTCATTTTTCTTATTCCATCCTCCCGGGAGTAACATTGTACAAGCCTCCGAAGAAGCTCTCGTATGTCTGATTTGTCCATCCTGGTAATGTCGTCAGATAGGAAGACGAATGAAGAAGTATTTGAGTAATGGACAAGAGGAACCAATTTATTGATAATAACTGAAGAGAAAGGTTTATTATGACACTCACGCTGGTGCATTTCTGCAATAGAAGGGAAAGCAGTAGAAAGTCCAGGACGAGGTATTGCAAGGGCAGAAGTTTGATGTCAGAAGACGCCCATATTCGCGGCTGAAATGATTAATTAAGTGAAGATTGACATCCTGCCGACTTCAGCCATAGGGGTGAAGAGAGGAACCAGACGAAAAACATCACTTCGTGAAATGTATGTGGGAGGAAGATATACTGTATGTTACCCTGCTATTCTTGGAACGTGCACTCACAGAAATTTATAGCAAAGTCCGTGTGAAATGCAGAGAACGTTACGTGTTCGCAAAGTCTAATCGAAGCCGCGATGAAATCTTCTGCTCTTCAGTTGATTTCCTTTCGTTTCTGTACTAACTCTACACGGTGGGAATTCCTCACTGAAGATCACTAGTCAAGAATTGTTGGCAAGAGGTTTTCGTGATCTACTTCTTTACAGAGGTAAAAACAAGTATCCTTAGGATTCTTCCAGTGACTCTCCCTCAGGTGGCAGCTTTTCCTACTCCTAGTTTCAAGTGGTCACCCTACTTCAGGTTCTTCCAGACGTACACTACTCGATATTTTATTTTTCTTCGGCAACCGCGTAATGAAACAGTAAAGGATTACGCCCGTTCACGTGCAAGTATAAATTTTATTTGTGAATAATATCACCTGCTAGTTCTTATATCGTTATGAGACACTACGTTGTGCATTTTTTATTCAGCGCTTGTAAATACCGTGAGTTCTACATATTTAAGTGCTGTGTAATACCTTACAGCAATTTGGATGATTCTGATAGTTCTACAGTCACAGAGATTCATGGTGAGGGCAGTTAAGCCGTGCGTCGTCAGTCCTGCACTGTCTTATACCTTGAAACGGACCTGCTTCTCTCATGCAACACGTGATGCTTGCAAATGAACTGAATTAATGTAGTGTATTAACAATTTCTTGTGTCTTGAAGACGGAAATTTGTGTCAGTTGCCAGTAACTTCTGTTTCAAAAGGGTTTTAAGGTGAAATAGTTTTTTCATAAGGCTTCTTCACTTACTGATATATTTGAGTGTAGTAGAGTAAAGGCGTAACACAAAGGCGGTTAAATACCGCACTGACCAAATTTTCTCTATTGCAACACTTTTCAATTCGAACAGAATATTTGCCCTTTGGTACATGTCCATCTTGTACATTGGAACAGTTTTTCACGTTTGGAAGAGCCTTACATGTCCAGGAATAAGTTTTGTAACTTCAAAAAAAAGACACCAGCGCCCACAAAGTGAATGCTATTGTTTCAAAACAAACAAATAAATAAATTGCATTAAACTTATATTACAGAACCAGGTAGTGGCGAAACTGTGGTAACTTCGTAAGGTCGTGGGTTATCTTCCTAGATAATATTGGATAACTGTAAGCACGAAAGTGGCTTCCGTATAAGCTAGGTGCCATCATCTAGGCGTATTAATTTTTGGATTTGATCAGTGAACACATCGGACGGAGTTGCACAAGACGGCTGTTCGTGGAATCTGTATTTATTCCTTCAGAGAAGATATTCAGTTGCCTGAAACAGCCAACGTACGCAAGCATAAAATTAATTCCATAAATCAGTCACACATTCAAAACATGGATGCAGGCCTCCAGTTTAACAAATCAGTTCAACTACACTTTTTTGAAACCAGTAATGACCTACGTTTTCCAATCGTTTGTAGTGGTTCATTGATCTAGTGAGCAAGTAATGATAGCTAGTAGACGGGAAGTAGTGTCTTTCTTAAAACCTACACAGAATCGCACTTTCCTGTCTTGGGAAGCGATCGATCTTTTGACTGGTTAGGTGGGCCCCTCAACAGTATCCTGTCCAGTGTACTAACTTTTGATTTAATTTTTTCTATGCGTTTCGGTGTCTGTGTTCCCTAAAAGTTTCATCCTGTACATTCCCCATTTGTTATTTTCCGATTTCATAAAATAAATCACATTATTTTGAAGACAACTTATTAAATGACTTTTTAACTTTCTGCTAATTAAGTAACAGAAAGACAAGTTTTCTGCACATCTTGTTACGCACGAGCTTTCATTTAGTGCTCGGTCGGCCAATGGTCTGCAGTTAGGTTACCAAAGGTATTCTCCTGAAAGCTTGTCAGTATGAATGAATATGAATAAACTTTAGATATTTCGGGACGTTTTCAAGCAATCTGCGACCAAAACCACGAGTTCAAGCTACTAGACAGCTGGTGGTAGCACACTAGCATTCTAGTTAAAAAATGTTTAGAAGACTGGTAGATGTTTTTAGGTGGCAGAAAATAGAAGTAAATATCCTACCTCACAGCAATTGAGAGGACTTTCAGAAACGGAGGCGTTACAGAGTAAATCAACATGTGGCCTATTTCCTGTTACAGCATTTGCCGAGGGGCCCTGTTCTGGAAGGGTCGAGAAGTTCGTTCGGGTTTATCAGTAGCTTTACATGGCCACTACGCGGCTCATTACTGGAGGAAAAAAGTATAATATGTCTATTTCAATGAAATTTAATAAATACTGCAATAACCCAGTATGGGCTTTTTGTTTTACTACCGGAAGACAACATTTGTAATGGATTCGTGAGACTGCATTTTGACTTCTTGTCGACGACAAGGTGATTTGTTAGAATAGAACACCAGTTAGGGCTGGAAATGGATGGGGAAGGTATACGGCCGGGGCCTGTTTGTGGGAACCACCCCAGAATTCACTACAACTTAGTTAAGGAAAATGAAAGAGAGTGGCCGGATGTTGGTTTGAACGTCGCCCCCCGCCATTTCCACCAAGTTGAAAATGACAGTCCAGTTCATAAACGACTGCCTCATCTCAGTCGGAATATTGTCTTATCTCACAGGAGTGCATGATGGTGACGTCTTCCAGTTTTGCACTTTAAGATCGATCGTCAGTACTTTTAGTCCCAGCAGGATTCCACTGAACGTATTATGGTGCCTGAATCTCTAAGCAAACGTCAGAAACCTGACGTAAACTTGATTTTTTTTCTGCTACTTAGCTGATTTCTTGAAAAAAAAAAAAAAGAAAAAAAAGAGAGAGAATATTGAAGTTATTGCCTAGCACTAATATTTTGGAAATTTTGGTACAGCGATAAGGTAATTCTCTTCGCCTGATGCCAATAATTTTTCTCTACGAACTTATTTCACTTATGTGTTGCTCATTAACAACGTGGAAACCTTCAGGTGGAAGCCATTCAGGGAGTCTGTGTTTCCACAACATCAAATTCAGAATTCTAGTGGCTGCCAATTGCACAAGCACAGTCTGGCGTCGTATTTAGTTCTACATAAGGGGACGGGTGGAATTTTATGTTGGTTCACAGACTACTCCTTCCGACTAGCGCCACGTGAGGGGGTTGCCGAACCCAACGTCCCAACTCTATAGACAGACCTTCGTTATGTCTCATGTCTCATATGTTTCCAGATTATGGTGCACAATGAGTACGCTCAGGTTTGAATTTAGGACACTAACTGAAAGCTGTCAAGGTATTTACGCTGGTACTTTTCTTCACCCTTCCTGGCACATAATGGTGAGAAGAACATTTTGTTTAAGGTGCTTCTAACAGAATTCTGCCGAGCTGAGCATAACTACGGAAGCATGCTTCGGTAACTTGACTTGGAGGCGGAGATAGTTCGAAATAAAAGTTTGCTTTTCCTTATTTGAGACTGCCCTGGCAATGACGTCATGTTGTCTTTCTAAGCGCCCCGTGTGACACTATTTATCCGGAACACTGCTTTAACAAGCATTGCTGACTGCCATTTTTCTTGTCCACTGCAGAGGCTTAGTGTTGAGTACTGTATCCGCGAATGCAAAGAGTATGTTTCCCGCGATAGAGTCCTTGTACGAGGGCGTGAGGAAACGTAAAATGTCCGATTTTTTTGTTTGAAAATTGTTAGAGGTTTATAAATAAAACATAGTAATACTCTACATCCCTAGTCTTCATGTCTACATATTTACTTCTCAACATAGTCGCCCTGGTGACGAATACCTTTCTCTGAACGAGACACCAGTTTGCTGATGCCGTTTCTGTAGAATATCTGACGACGGAACCACAACCTCATCTACGCTTATATCGCTTCATCAATATGAAAGTGAAGACCTCCACGGCGTTCTTTAAGTTTTGGAAACAGATGAAAATCGGCTGGGCCAAGTCTGGACTGTATGGAGGATGGTTGTTGACGGTGAGCCCCAGGCGTCGGATTGGTGCAGATGTGTCAGCGCTCATGTGTGGTCTGGCTAGGATTCTCACGCTGAAGCAGAGGACGAATCTTCAAATTCGAGACCCGATTACAGCACGTTGTCACTCACGCACTGACGTAGTTACGTTACACGCCGCCGTGTTACAACGTTAAATTTGGAGCCCTCTAACGGCACAACGGAAAGTCGACCCAATAATATGTATGACATACAATATCTGAATCGATATTGAGAACAGAAAAATAAATGCGGAGGAAACACTTTTCAGCAAGCTCAATTTAAAACAATTTCCGTATTCTTGTAGAGTTAGATTTGAATAAAAACTCGAACTTTGGGCGAGGCCCTCTTTCCTCTTGGCCAAGAGCAATTCCGTGTCATGCTGCCAGAGATTGTGACGATGTCCTTAACGCCAATGGCGCCCGCTGGAACAAAAGTAAAAAAAAAGTGTGTGAAATCTTATGGGACTTACCTGCTAAGGTCATCAGTCCCTAAGCTTACACACTACTTAACCAAATCTATCCTAAGGACAAAGACGCACATCCATGCGCGAGGGAGGACTCGAACCTCCGCCGAGACCAGCCGTACGAAAGTAAATTGGCGAATTTCTCCGCAGTCTCTCAAAATAGAGAACCCGCATCCATTCACCACTAAGAGAGTAGCCGCTCACGATTTAATGTTATTGTTGCACATTCCGATGGTGCCTGCGGGTTCTTTGATAACCCAGTCCCAGTATGTTGATGCACGGGACTTCTGTTTTCTTTTTACAATCGTTATTGTCAGGTAGAAACATGGACTATCTTCCGATTAACCAGAAGGTAGAACATCCTGCGCCTGGTTAAGTGCAGTCTCGGCAGCAGATGCATGGAATCTAGATCATTTAAGGTAGAGGACTGCAGCACCATTCGCACTTTAGATCATCGAATAAAAGCAAGGATGGCTGACATAGTGTTTAGTGTGTCTGGTACTGTAAAACCTAAGATCCCAGACGCTTGGAAGGCATCTGGCCCTGACAGAATCCCCTTAAGATTTTATGTTCACTATGCTACAAATGTAGCAACCATTCTAATCCATCATCTATCAGAGATCATAGGAACAGCGGAAAGTTCCACGGGTCTGGAAGAAGGCCCAGGCCATGTTGTTGTTGTGGTCTTCAGTCCTGAGACTGGTTTGATGCAGCTCTCCATGCTACTCTATCCTGTGCAAGCTTCTTCATCTCCCAGTACCTACTGCAACCTACATCCTTCTGAATCTGCTTAGTGTATTCTTCTCTTGGTCTCCCTCTACGATTTTTACCCTCCACGCTGCCCTCCAATACTAAATTGGTGATGCCTTGATGCCTCAGAACATGTCCTACCAACCGATCCCTTCTTCTGGTCAAGTTGTGCCACAAACGTCTCTTCTCCCCAATCCTATTCAATACTTCCTCATTAGTTACGTGATCTACCCATCTAATCTTCAGCATTCTTCTGTAGCACCACATTTCGAAAGTTTCTATTCTCTTCTTGTCCAAACTATTTATCGTCCATGTTTCACTTCCATACATGGCTACACTCCATACAAATACTTTCAGAAATGACTTCCTGGCACTTAAATCTATACTCGATGTTAACAAATTTCTCTTCTTCAGAAACGCTTTCCTTGCCATTGCCAGTCTACATTTTATATCCTCTCTACTTCGACCATCATCAGTTATTTTGCTCCCCAAATAGCAAAACTGCTTTACTACTTTAAGTGTCTCATTTCCAGGCCATAGCACTCTATAAAAAGGGTAGAGAATCGGATGCACATAATTACCGGCCAGTCTCACTGACACCGATTTGTTGTAAAAACATGGAACATATTTTGTGTTCAGACATAATGACCATTATAGACTCAGGAAAGCTCATTTGAAGAAACCAGCACGGATTTAGGAAACAGCGGTGATGCGAGACACAGCTGGCCCTGTTTATGCATGATGTATAACAGGCTCCAGATACCGGCTCCCAGGTTGATGGCATATTTCTCGACTTTCGAAAGGTGTTCGACTCAGTTCCGCAGTGTCGCTTGCTCCAAAAAGTGCGCGCTTACGGTCTGTCCGATGACATATGCGGTTGGATAGAAAGTTTTCTATCACACAGGGCGCAGTATGTCGTCCTGAACGGGGTGACTTCAACAGAAACAAGCGTAACCTCAGATGAGTCCCAGGGCAGCGTAATAGGTACGCTGCTTTTTACGACTTACGATCTTACATAAACGATCTGGTTGATAGTATTGACCGCGACATTACAATGCATACCGATGATGCTGTAGTCTACAGGAAAGTAGTATCACACGAAAGCTGTGAACAAATCAATGAGGATTTGCAGAAATTAAATGCGTGGCGTAATGACTGGCAGTTATCTCTCAGAATTAGTAAGTGTAACCTACTCCGTATAGCAAAGGGAAAATCCCCATTAATGTACAAGTACAAAATAAATGCCCAGTCTTTGGAAGCGGTAACATCCGTCATGTGTCTGGGTGAGACGATTCGAAATGATCTCCAGGGTAAGGCGAACTCTAGATTGTGCTTTATTGGTAGAATGCTGAAGCGATGCAGTCCTTCAACAGAAGAAACAGCTTACAATACGTTATTTCGTCCAGTCTTAGAGTATTGTTCGTCTGTATGGGAGCCTTAACAGTTTTTTGTGATTCAGGAGATTGAGAAGGTCCAAAGAAGAGCGGCAAGATTCGTGACTAGTACATTTAGCCATTGAGAGAGCGTTACAAATCTCACACAAAGTTTGAAGTGGGACACACTGGCAGATAGACGGCGCGCTAAACGGAAGGGGGTGCTCACTAAATTCCGAAATCCTATCTTTACGGAGGATGTAGAGCATATTATATTACCAAGCACTTTCAAATCGTGCAATGATCACCATTCACATACAATGGAATTTAGAGCTCGTACTGAGGCGTTCACACAGTCGTTTTTCCCTCCCGTGATCCGCCAGTGGAACAGTGGCGGTGGGGGAGAATATGACTTTGGCGCGAATTGTGCCCTCAGCCACACACTGCTAGGTGGTTAGCGGCGTATATATGAAGATGTAGATTCCTGAAAACAACCAGACTGCTCATTCAAGCTGCACTCCACACGTTGTGTAGAAAATCAGCGGTACGAAAAAAATAAAGACTGAAATAAATACCAGTGGTTACTGAATACAGCCCCACGAAAAATCGTATGAAACTCATAGGCGAAACCTAAATTTTGTTCCATATATCAACTTGCTAGGAATTTTTCACGAAAGAAGTCATCGATATAAGAATGTAGGTGGATAACTGGAAGTGGACACTAGCTATACAATTAGCGTTATGTTGAAGTGGACGCTTCACGTTGACAGCGTATACAAAATTTTGCCTACTTATTTACATTCCAATGGACGCCACAAACACAGCAGACATTGGCACCACTTCTGGCAGCATGACAGGGTGTTGTTCCTATTAAAAACAGGTTGTTCTCTTTCGCTGCTGTGTTCGTGTCTTCAGTTTCTTCATTAGCAGCCTCTCCTGGTTTTACTCGATTCAGAATATAATGTTTGAGAATTTCAGTGAAGGGCTGTTAAGAACCTAGCAGTGCCAGAGGGCATGCTAAAAAATTTATGAAAACGGCCACCCGTAGCTACGTCGTCCACCTCATGTGCTTCATCTGTTTTTCCATCCGTCATGTCTTTGCATACAGTATCAAGGGCTAAAACTAGAGGAAGCTAAGAGCAGCAGCCGACCAGAGAGAAACAGCTACAGCAGCATTCTCATTTCTGTCTCATACTTTATATATTGCCTTTTCTTCTCTTCTTTTCTTCCATCTCGTATTTCTATTAGTTCCAGAGATATGCATAGTGTTGCCTATATTTAACGTCTTTACTTAGCAGTTGTGCCTAAGTTGTTATATGTGCTCTATAGGTTGGGTATGATCGCTCCTCCTGGTCATCTCTTAAATCTGCACAATTATAACATTCAGCCACGCGGGATTAGCCGAGCGGTGTAGGGCATTGTAGTCATGGACTGTGCGGCTGGTCCCGGCGGAGGTTCGAATCCTCCCTCGGGCATGGGTGTGTGTGTTTGTCCTTAGGATAATTTAAGTTAAGCAGTGTGTAAGCTTAGGGACTGATGACCTTAGCAGTTAAGTCCCATAAGATTTCACACACATTCGAACATTTTTTTACATTCAATTATGCCCACTCCTTAGTCTAAGTTTAGGGCTAAACACAAGACATATCTTCTATACAGAAAATGCGCTTCCCCGTACCCCATTTGGACGACAGGAACACTTAAAAGGTTCATACTATCTGGTCTCTTTGCTAGTAAAATCCTCCGACCTCACTGACACTGACAAAAAGAGAGCTCAGAGAAGAATGTCGTGGAACTGAATAATAAATGTATTCTTACAGTTTCTTATTTCTCAAGCCGTGCTGTGAATATCATCATAAACAGTCGAGCGGAGCGCACTTCATCCACATAGATCTTCATAATGCTGTGAAAACGATGTGTCATCTGCAGATGTGAACTTAACTAAACATAGGACACCTAGTCGCATCCGAAAACTCCTGTATTCCAATTGAATCAAGTACAGGGTCCGTTCACGAGTCAGGACAATCTGTTTACACACTTGCCAAGAATAGACGCTAGGCGCAAGTATGCAGTCATAAGTGAGCACCTCAGAATGCCTAAAGCTCCACAGAGAAGCACAGATTTGTCCCTCTGCTTACAGAGAAACAAAATGATTCTCCTCCATGTTGCACAATCGGCACTGTCCCAGACTATGTTTGCAAATCATCACTGGACGCTTTGCCAACAATGTCTCGAAGAAATAATACACTCTCCAGCAATGGGTGAGGCTGGACACCAACCAGAGGGCCCTTGACACCTTCTGCCTCAATATTAGCAAACCTCGGTGCACTGATTTCAGCTCTCGACTCATCCAACCTGATTTCCTCCCACTCTTTCTAGGCATGAAACTACTGACCAACTCCGAGCAGTTCTTACAAAATTGTTGTAGAAGCTTCTCGATGAAATTAAAGCAACACCCACCCGAAGGGCTTAGAAAATCGCAAGGCCTCCTGGAAACAGCGGCAGTAAAGTGCTACAGGTTCTGGGTTCGGAGAACTGTTAACTGTTGACTCCTGGGCGTCTGTGTGGCGAGTGGGGACACTTTCCGAAAGGGTTAAAAAGAACTGCAGGCTATTTTTGTGAGAGCCTTCGCTGAGCTGCGTGTTTCTGCCCCACAGGTGGGAGGAGCAGCCGGCGCGTATGTGGCGTCCACGCCGGCGGCGGAGGCGGAGCTGGCAGGCCAGGCACATGTCGATGCTGAGGGCGGAGCTCCGCAACCACCCCAGGGTGGCGGAGGCGTGGAGGCGGCGGGCGGCAGGTGGGGGCGGCGACGCGGCTTCCAGAAGGGACCCGCTGCTGGACGGTCTGCTGAGGAGGCCGTACCTGCCTACCCTGGTCGCAGTGCTCATTTTCCTGGTCATCTACGGTCTGAGGAAGACTTGCGCCT
The DNA here is from genome assembly GCF_021461385.2 of Schistocerca piceifrons. NCBI lineage: Eukaryota > Metazoa > Arthropoda > Insecta > Orthoptera > Acrididae > Schistocerca > Schistocerca piceifrons. Next base: position 133,150,801 of record NC_060138.1, on the reverse strand, counting down.
CATTGGCGCGTCGTTCTTAGAGCATCTACTGAAGATTTAAATTCTGGTTACAGTCACCATCGATCAGCGCTTGGGTACCTTGTCCTGCATATACAGAGACAAGAACTTCAGCGTTGCCAACGATCTCCTTCCTGGAGCGAAATGAAAAGTCTGTTGATAATTATGTAGGCGCCGATGTGTGTAGACGTGGGAAGGGGCAGTGCAGATGATAAGTGGATGTGTGGACATATGTGTATGTGTGTTTCAAAATATTTGCATGTACCTTTGTACACTCTTGGATCTATTAAAATAGTTCAGCTATAAAAGTATTGAAGTTTGTTATTTTGGATCCCTCTTTTCCTCATCTCTATCCTATGTTTACCACGTCTGGGAAATACCCTATTTCTTAACTCAGTAGTCCACAATTGAAGTTTGTTTCTGTACTAGCAAATGATACAATAACGAATGATGTGTTACTAATAAATCATTTGTAAATCAGTCACATTAGTAAATTACCCATTCAGTAAACATTAAGGTTGTCAAAAAAAGGTGGCGGAATACTCTTATAGATTCCTATCCATGTTGTGGAAGGACGTGATATACCAGGTTTGTTTGGAAAGAAAATGAAATACTGTTCTCTTGGTAAGGTATTGCCAGTCTAGTTGATGTACAGTGAATGATGTTTGCTGGTGAGCTGTAATATAGTAGTAAGTGGAATCAGCACTCTGATAACCACGTGTTGGGAGTTATACAAAATGATTGATGACGTTAAGAGAAAGCTATTCACGTCCTGGTATTTATGTTATTTTAAACTTCAACGATTGGAAAAAAAATGTTGAATTAAATGAAATATGTAGACTGAAGAACTAAATCAGCTGAACTTGCGCTGTGAAGTAACTATCAGTAGTCACTTTTTGTTTCGTTATACCGATGAAATTAGTCTCAGTTTGTAGTGATCAAATTAGTGTCAATAACCATGTGCTTGCAATGATGGCGGGAGATAAGTATTATTTCTCGGTAGATAGACATGACATATATAACATAAATATATAACATATAAATATAAATATATAACATAGAAATTCAGTTACAAAAACAAATAACGAATGCTAGAATTTCTCACCTGACAATGTAGCAACATTTTAAGGGGGGTTTTGATGCTGGATATCGAAACTGTAAAAAATTATAAGCAATAAATGAATGCAGATCTCTATTACAACGCCATGTAACCGAGGAGCAGAATGGTAATTAGCGGCACTATGGGACACGTATAATAAGACATTATTGACAGATTTGTAAGTATATGTAATAACTATTTTCAGATTGCTACTTTCACACTCCACTTCTTTTTCGTCAATCTCTTTTTCGTCAGTTAAGTAAATTACACACGAAGATTCGCAAAGGAGCAGACGATTACTTGACGATATTTAGTGTCTAAATTGGAAAAACAAATTACCTATACGTGATATCACTGAAGAAGATCAAAGTATTTGGCACGAGGTAGTGGACTGAGAACTTCCGAAGCAACTAATTGTCAGGTGTGTTCTGAAGAGAACAGGTTCCAGAACGTGTCAGTCTCGACTGAGATATGGGTCCTGAGGCTGCTAAGAGTAGATGCATTTCTGTTTCCTGAATCACTTGTTAATGACTTTGCGCAGATATCAAGTAAGGGTGCATAAAAGTGAATGATGAAAGAAAGGAACCCATTTTCTAAAACTGTCAATAAAAGGATTGTGGCAGAATGGTTAAAATTACATAAAGCTTACTGAATCAGTAGATCCATGACATGGAAATTAATTTCCATATGTACTACATGGCGAACGAAGGTTTAAATAATTTAGTGATGCTTTTAACTGTCCTATACATTGTGAGCTATAGTTTACTGTGGTTCATGTCTGTTATATTGAGTGCGCCTTATCCAGCAAAATACTGTTCACTGGCCACATATCACTGTGACAGCTGACCAACAGCAACGTTCCCACTTCACAGCACCCTACATCTCACAGACACATCAGTTCAAGACAGTTGAAAAATTCGATTAACTGGGGCATGTATAAAATCTGTATAAAAACACACCAAATGACAGATTTATCAATATGATATAGCCTATAGTATTTTCATTCAGATAACCACTTTGCAATGTGTTGCAACAGGTGTGATACACATATCAATCCAGTAGTCCACATGTAGAACCATTTGTAAATAATATCATAATCTGTATTAACGGGAACAGAATGTTTATAATAAATGTTGTAGATTCATGTACAAAACAAATTAAGAAGGTACTTAATGTCCAACCAGTGGGAATACACATAATTTCCAAAATATACATCAGCTTATTCTCTCGACATGTTCACATGCAGACTGAAGTCCAAAACAGCTGTTCCAACGTTTATCCAAGATATTACGAAAGACACTACCGCTTTATATAGAGATCACTGTTTATATCAATAACTGGTTTGTTTCTTTCATGTTCTATGGATCATGTGCATGATAAATCGTAATGATGTGGAATGAGTTAGTTTACATTCACATCACAGATTAATTTGTATATATGGCTACATGACGAACTTTCATAAAAGTGTTTTAAAAAATACGTGGATGTGAGTTACTAATTCATATCCATCACCTTCTACACATTTCAGTCATATAAGCTCTTCTATAGAATAAAAGAAGTTATCATGAATGAACAGTTTCGGTGTGTTTTGACATTTTATGTTGCTGTGTGTGTTATATAAGCTATCAAAAATTTTAGTTGCAACATTGTGTACCCCATTTTGTGCTAAAGACCAACTGAGTGTGGAGTAATGAAATCATTTTTCCTTCTGGTACCGTAATTATGTACATCATTGTTACTTTTGAACTGTAGTGCATATTTACAACAAACTTCACAAGGAACTAAATATATTGTGAGCGGAAGTCAGAATGCCCAACTTCTTAAATAGATATTTACTAGGTGATCGCAAGTGAGCACCACATATTATTCTTACTGCCCGGTTTTGGGCAACGAGGAGTTTCTTTCTTAAACCTGAGTTACCTCAGAAGATTAATCCATAGGACATTACAAAATGAAAATATGGCAAATATGTCAGCTTACAGATTTGTTGCTACCCAAGGTTTGCAATGGTTCTATGTGCAAGAGTGGCTGAACGAAGTTATTTTAAGATTTCCAAAGTTAGCTTACTCCAATTTAAATTCTCATCAATATGGACACTTAGGAATCTTAACACTGAGGGTTTGACAGTTCGCTGTAAGGCAGTCAATGACATGCATACTTTTAAGAACATTGTTTACCGTTTCTTCTGTTTCTGTACATAAGCTTGGATTCATTACAATACCACTGTCGCCTGCAAACTCTACTTCTTATATATTAGACGGGAGATCGTTTACACTTATGAAAAACCATAGCGTACCTAAATTTGAGCCTTGGGCAGCCCTATATGTGAGTTCTCCCCTCTCAAAATAGCGTTCACAGATTACACGTTTGAATTACTTAGTACAATTTTCAGCATTATTTTGGTTAGTTTGTAAGTAGGCTGTTTAGGTTTTTATAGGGGTAACGCCACGTAGCGCTCTGTATGAAAATCGCTGGCTGTGCTGTGTGCAGTCTGTGGCTATTTTGCATTGTTGTCTGCTATTGTAGTGTTGGGCAGCTGGATGTTAACAGCGTGTAGCGTTTCGCAGTTGGAGGTGAGCCGCCAGCGGTGGTGGATGTGGGGAAGTGAGATGGCGGATTTTTGAGAATGGATAATCTGGGGGTGTGTCCGTCAGAAACAGTACATTTGTAAGAATGGATGTCATGAACTGCTATATATATTATGACTATTAAGTTAAATACATTGTTTGTTCTCTATTAAAATCTTTCGTTTGATAACTATGCCTATCAGTAGTTAGTGCCTTCCGTAGTTTGAATCTTTTATTTAGCTGGAAGTAGTGGCGCTCGCTGTATTGCAGTAGTTCGAGTAACGAAGATTTTTGTGAGGTAAGTCATTTGTGAAAGGTATAGGTTAATGTTAGTCAGGGCCATTCTTTTGTAGGGATTACTGAAAGTCAGATTGCGTTGTGCCAAAAAATATTGTGTGTCAGTTTAAGCACAGTCATGTATAATTTTTCTAAGGGGACGTTTCAAGTTATGATATTATTCATTGTTTGGCAATACCATCAATCCAATAAACATTCATTTTATCCTGGAGAATATTGTGATTCCGCAGTCAAATGCGTCAGATGGGCCGCAGAAAATAGTATCTGGCGCTATTTTCTTATTTAATGTTTGTAAAATTTGGCGAATGAACATATAAATAGCATTACCGGTGGAGCAAGAATAATGAAATAAAAACTGTGACTTGCGAGTGATATTTTTATTTCTCAGGTTAAATAATACTATAAAATACATCTTCATTTCATAATTTTTGGAAAATGATTTCCACAGAGAAACAGGTCGGCTGTTACAGAAATCTCTCCTGTCACCTTTTTTAATAGAGGGGTTGGAAATGGCACATTATAACGAATACGCATGCATTAAAATTGTTCTCTGCCTATGGTTTAAGCAACAGGATAATTAGATGCTCAATTTTCAAAATACAGCATACATAACATTAATTATGATGTCATAGCTAACTAAACCTAATAACAGGAATGTGAAATGTAGATTAGATAGAGCTAGCACAATAAAACGTGATTTGTATAATCAGTGTTGAACAATATCACATGAATTGCATATACATCTAATAGCACTATTAAGCGCATATCAGTGTTACAAATGTAGAATATCACCAATCCAGATAAAGAGGGGAAATTAACGTAACAGGAAAGGAGTGGGCATTGTCACAGCTGCCTTTCCGAATTACCATACACGTGACATCGGTCACAAAGACCTCATACTTAAATAAACTTAATGACAGGTATGTCCACTACTCTGTCTTGCGACTGTCATTAATGCCTTTGAGCAGCGACTACCTATAACCTAATGAAGCTAAAATATAAATTAATACTAACTTATTCTCTATGAGCCGCGTTTATATTGTCAACAAAACGAAATAATACAGCAAAGTGGAAAAGTGGAATGTTACACGAAATGGGGAAGAGGAGACGAGAGAGGGAGTATATATATATATATATATAGAGGGTGAGTCACCTAACGTTACCGTTAGGTTATTAACATTATGGTTATTAACGTTATGTAATTAACATTTTATAATGCAACAAACGGCACTGATTACATATTTGTTTATATGTTCAGATGTGCTAACAAAACTAACGGGGTTCCATTTAAAAAAACGTAGGTTTGTGTTAAAAAACATACTTCCGTGCATTTTTTTATGGTTTGTATTAACCAATTACACTAGCCCGTCTCCTCACGTTCGGTCTGTGGAATCGATTCGTCAGTATTTGATGTGGTTCACGAAATATATCCAGCGGTAATCTTAGGTGACTCACCCTGTATATCGTGAGAACAAGGACATGATTCATGTTCATATTGTAATAGCGGATAAATTCATCAGTAGAATTTACAAACAGCTAATGTCATTAGTATACGAGCTATCTGTTGGTAAATTCCGAACGGAGTGTCAAGGCCGTTTAGAGTTGTAAATGGCAGAATCATTACTGAAGAGCAGCATTCTTGCCCACCTGACGAAGCAGATGTGCAGATTAGGAAACGATTGCGTAGCTGCAGGAAAAGAGTCACGAAAAAAATATAGTGCCTGTGTTCCAAATTTTTAAAGAGCAGTTTCCAGATTTGAAAATAAAAGTTTAGATTTTTTCGCAAATGATCCAAACTATGAGAATTACAAAACTGTATTGTGTAAAACAAGAAGGGAACTATTGAGCCGCGTGGGATTAGCCGAGCGGTCTCAGACTCTGCAGTCATGGACTGTGCAGCTGGTCCCGGCGGAGGTTCGAGTCCTCCCTCGGGCATTGGTGTTTGTGAGTGTTTGTCCTTAGGATAATTTAGGTCAAGTAGTGTGTAAGCTTAGGGACTGATGGCCTTAGCAGTTAAGTCCCATAAGTTTCACACACAATTGAACAGTTGAAACTATTGAGACGAACCATAACGCTGGTATCAGTTCCAAGCTTCAACAGGTTGAAAACATTTTGAAATTTACTTACGGTATCGCTTTTCCGAAAACTGACGATAGGTCTGATCCTTATAAAAGAATCTTGATGTTCGGTTGTGAAGAAGCAAAGAAAACCCCGCGTGATAATGGAACAGTTCTTATGGGCGAAATATAGAAGAGTTGTTCGAAACGGTTCAAACAAATGCACACCAACACACTGACATCAGAAACACAGAAGAAGTGAGACGGGTATTACCTCATTTCTTTGCTTTTCTACCAAACAAAAGTCAAAATACACATGGAAGACTTCTTTCTCGATTGAAAAATAAGATGCATTTATCGTCACAGAAAACTGCGTTGCTATACTTTGAAATGGCTGTAATTGAAGCTATGAAAACAATGTTCCCAGAAACATCCCTTTCCAGTTGTAATTTTCATTACAACCATTACCTGTGCAAGAAAATACAAGAACTGGGATGAACCGAGAATGCAGGGATACAGAAAAGTCCAACTGCTCTGCCGCAAGTGTGTCACAGTGGTACATCTCCTACCAAAAAGAATTGATGCAGACGAATTTAAATTTGGAATGCTTTTCACCAGTAGCACACGACCACGAATGCTGTCGAAGGCTGGCACTGCAAATTAAAGTCTTCAGTAAATCAACCGATCCGAACGTAGACTTCTGATAAGTAAACAGGAGGAGGATGGAGTAAGTTTCACATTTGAAATTAAAAATCATTTCATTGGCCAACCACTTTCTACATCTACGTCCATACTCCTCAAGCCACCTGACGGTGGCGGAGGATACCTTGAGTACCTCTATCGGTTCTCCCTTCTATTCCAGTCTCGTATTGTTCGTGGAAAGAAGGATTGTCGGTATGCCTCTGCGTGGACTCTAATCTCTCTTATTTTATCCTGATGGTCTCTTCGCGAGATATACGTAGGAGGGAGCAATATACTGCTTGACTCCTCGGTGAAGGTACGTTCTAGAAACTTCAACAAAAGCCCGTACCGAGCTACTGAGCGTCTCTCCAGCAGAGTCTTCCACTGGAGTTTATCTATCATCTCCGTAACACTTTCGCGATTACTAATGATCTTGTAACGAAGCGTGCTTCTCTCCGTTGGGTCTCCTCTATCTCTTCTATCAACCCTATCTGGTACGGATCCCACACTGCTGAGCAGTATTCAAGCAGTGGGCGAACAAGCGTCCTGTAACCTACTTCCTTTGTTTTCGGATTGCATTTCGTTCAAAAAAGAAGAAAGAGAGACTGGAGGAAAATACGAAAAAGCCATAAACACAACACATTGCCATGTCTAATACGGTGTAGGAAAACCGTTGGAATTCGAAACAGCTTCCAGTCGTCTCAGAATGGAGGAATACGTGTCCTGTTTGGTTCTCAGTGGAATCTTATAGCAGTCTTACACCAAAATAGTGGCACGTTCAGGTAACAATGATGGACACGGATACCAAAATGCACCTGTAACTTCGAAGTAGGCAGCAAAATCTCAATAAATTGAGAAAGACCGTGGTGGTCAAAGGACATTGCGAGAATATATCCTCGTGCTCACAAAACCGGTCCTGCGAGCTGTGTGAACTCACGATCGCCAATGGGCAACAGACGAGAGATGGATCTGTTCAGACGAATTGGTCACAGTAATGAGACCTCGTAAAGTACTCATGGAGCCTATAAAATGCCACGAATATACGTACCCAAATCAAGACCGAACCTCCGCCATCTTTTAAATTTTGGTTGTAAGCTCAGCGAGAGGTTATAAACAGTGCGAAACAAGACTCATTCAGATGTGTTGCTTGAGGCTTTCACGACGGACATGTTGTATATATGGTTCTCGGGCGAGACGTCGGATGTCATAGTGCATTCTCCACAATATTTCGTCAGCGCAACTGGCCGACATCTTCAGGTGCGACGAACACACTGCTAAGGCAGGTTTTCTTTTTTTCTTTATTGTTATTTTGATCACCTTATACAAAGGCGGGCTGTCAGCAGCATATCACGCCGCTCTTCAGCCTTTAGTGGTATAATAAATATTACATAGAGGTGGCACAGATAATACAATAAAAACGGCGGGCAAAACTGTAGACACGAAAAACAAACATGGAGCCGTTCACGCTAACACTAGTTGACACGGTGCACATAACACGGATGACTGCGACGGCACACGTGAACAGTGATGGCGTGACGGCGAAAGAACACTAAACACAAAACGAAGGCACACACACGAGACACTGATGGTGATGATCTCCGGCACGCGAATGTTAACTGAGCGTGTGCAAGTCTGGGGACCTGCCAAGAGAGGAGGAGGGGGGGAGGTGGGAGAGGGGAGAGCAGAGATGCCATGGGCAGGGGAGATAGGGGGGAAGGTAGCAAGGGGGTGGGGAAGCCTGGGGGAAGAGGGGTGGAGGAAGGGGGATGGGGGGAAAAAAAGAGAGAAGGGAGGGAGGGTGCCTAAAGGAAAAGACACAGGAAGTGGGGGGGGGGTGAGGATCAAAGTTGATAGGAGGGGTAGATGGAGGGGAGGAGGACATCATCAGGGAGGGGGAGCTGGCGGAAGCCACCTTGGTAGAGGGTAAAGAGGGTGGAGAGATGGAGACCGGGTGGGACATGGGAATACAGGCGCGGCAGCGGGCGGGGGTGGGAGAGGATGGCCGAGACAAGCAGGTGAGGAGGATCGAGTTTACGAGAGGTGTACAGGATCCGTATCCTTTCAAGGAAAAGGAGGAGGTGGGGCAATGGAATGAGATCATACAGGATCCGTGCGGGGGAGGGGACACGGATGCGATAGGCGAGGCAGAGAGCATGGCGTTCAAGGATTTGAAGGGATTTATAAAAGGTAGGGGGGGCGGAGATCAAGACCGAATGGGCGTAACAAAGGACAGGGCGGATGAGGGATTTATATGGGTGGAGGATGGTGGAGGGGTCTAGATCCCACGTACGGCCAGAAATGAGCTTGAGGAGACAGAGTCGGGAGCATGCCTTGGCTTGGATTGTCCGGAGATGGGAGGCCCAGGAGAGGCGATGGTCGAGGGTGACGCCAAGGTACTTAATGGTGGGGGTGAGGGCGATAGGACGGCCAGAGATGATGAGATAGAAATCAAGGATTTTGCAAAAACAGACATAATGTCTTATGGGATAACAGCAATCAGTGATTTTATAATGTTACTTAAAATCCGTCTTGATTGCAAATTTTTTTATTATTCATATGACCGGTTTCGCTTCATTCAGAACCATCTTCAGATCTGTAAAAATAATTATATTAATTTACTGTTTCACGAAAGCAAATCTGTTTCATCCTATCTAATCAACATCAAATGTACCAGAACGTACCTGATATTTCAGTTACAGGAGTAACTCGTCCAAATCCAGCAACTTTCACATGCTACGTCACATAAAATTGGTTGGCAGAGTGCACGTCATTTATATTAATTATAACACTATTACCGACAGGTGGCGTCTGGCACATTTGTTACATTCCATTTGCACATACTGTATTCAGTAGATCTTTTTTATATTAAAAATATTTAATTAAAATATGTAGATGTCAAAGCTAAAATCTGTACTTGTCAGGATTAAAGAACAGTAAAATTATCATTTTTCTACGATCTAATAGGCATAGGCCGATTTATATATCTATGGTGCTGGTGTGAACTTGTTTTCTTCTACGGTCTGCTTCCGTGGTTCCGGCCACTTTGGTGTTGTGCCGCGGTCCGCTCAGTCGTCTGCTGTCCATCGCCGCGGGCAAGAGGGCCGCACAGGGGGGGCCCGTCAACGACGCCAGGCGTTGCACGCGTCTTCCGGCTTCTCCACCGCGCACCATCTCTCATCCCTCGGCCTGGATCTCCATACGCAACAGTTGTCATATTAGTAGGTCGTCAAAAATGCTAAAATAGGCGTTATGATTGAATTCGCTTTGTTCATTGAGGATTAAATCCGGATCTTTATTTTTGTGGGTGTATATTTCGATCTCTTCTAAAATGTTAAGAAACCGTCCCTTGTGAGCTCTATGCAGGATGTCTAAGTTGTTTTCAATATTCGTGACTGAGTGCTTTGTCGCAGCCATATGCGCCCCAAAAGCTGTTTTGTTTTGAGAGTAGGTGTGCTCCCTGAATCTGGTTTCAAAGTTCCTACCAGTCTGCCCTATATATTGTTTACAGCAGTCATTACATTTGATTTTATATACACCTGAATCCTGAAATTTATTCCTACTATTACATATTCTATGCCGGAGCTTCAATTTTAACGTGTTATTTGTTCGGAATCCTATTTTAACGTCGGATTTACGAAAGCATCTTTCAATTTTGTCTGCAATTCTTCCATTGTAAGTGAGAGCCAGATGTTTTTTCTTGTTGTTCCTCTTAACTGCTACTTGGCTTCCTTCTGTTTGTTCCATTTGCCTCTTCTTTACCTTCCTATAAATATTCATCACCTGCTTACACGTATATCCGTTCGCTACGGCCACTTGTTTTAAAATACTTAACTCCTTTTCTACTTCGTGTTGGCTTAGTGGTAATCTTAGTAGCCTGTATACCATCGAAGTAAAATATGCCCATTTGTATCGCGGTGGGTGACAAGAGCGCTCATTGATAACTAGATCTGTACACGTAGGTTTTCTGAATATGCTAAATTCATGCTTTCCATTTTTCTTTATTAGTGTTAAATCTAAGTAATCTATACGGTTGTTTTCTTCAAATTCCATGGTGAATCTAATTTTCGGGTGTTGAGAGCTCATTTTTTGTGCTAAGTTTTCGATATCATGTTTATCTCCTTTGTATAATGAAATGGAGTCGTCCACATATCTCCTGTAATATACAATTTTCTCAGCGATATTAGGATTTTCATCAAAGAATTTGTTTTCTAAGTGATTTACAAAAATGTCAGCTAGCGTCCCAGCTAAACTGTTCCCCATTGCCAGCCCGTCTTCCTGTTGATAAATTTTACCATTGAAAGTAAAGTAATTGAACGACAAGACTTGTTCCAACATTTCCACTAGCTCAATCACTTCCCCCAGTGCCAATTTACCATGAGTGAGGAGATTGTTCTTAATGATCTCAATCGTTTCTTTTACGGGAATGTTTGTGTACAGATTGGTGACATTCAATGAAGCTAGTGACGCATTCTGAGGTATAAGTACGTCTTTAATTTGCTCGGCAAATCCGTAGCTGTTGCTAATGTTGAAAGTCCGACGATATGTATATGCCGCCTTCAATCTGTTATTTAGCTCTTTATTTAAATTTATAACTTGGGCTGCTGGTGTTATTAACGATTGGGCGAATCGATTTTTCAACTTTATGGAGCCTTATTTGTGATCGTAATTCGGGGATTGACGGATTCATTACTTTCAGAGTAGAGCTCACAAGGGATGGTTTCTTAACATTTTAGAAGAGATCGAAATATACACCCACAAAAATAAAGATCCGGATTTAATCCTCAACGAACAAAGCGAATTCAATCATAACGCCTATTTTAGCATTTATGACGACCTACTAAGATGACAACTGTTGCGTATGGAGATCCAGGCCGAGGGATGAGAGATGGTGCGCGGTGGAGAAGCCGGAAGACGCGTGCAACGCCTGGCGTCGTTGACGGGGCCCTCCTGTGCGGCCCTCTTGCACGCGGCGATGGACAGCAGACGACTGAGCGGACCGCGGCACAACACCAAAGTGGCCGGAACCACGGAAGCAGACCGTAGAAGAAAACAAGTTCACACCAGCACCATAGATATATAAATCGCCCTATGCCTATTAGATCGTAGAAAAATGATAATTTTACTGTTCTTTAATCCTGACAAGTACAAATTTTAGCTTTGACATCTACATATTTTAATTAAATATTTTTAATATAAAAAAGATCTACTGAATACAGTATGTGCAAATGGAATGTAACAAATGTACCAGACGCCACCTGTCGGTAATAGTGTTATAATTAATATAAATGACGTGCACTCTGCCAACCAATTTTATGTGACGTAGCATGTGAAAGTTGCTGGATTTGGACGAGTTACTCCTGTAACTGAAATATCAGGTACGTTCTGGTACATTTGATGTTGATTAGATAGGATGAAACAGATTTGCTTTCGTGAAACAGTAAATTAATATAATTATTTTTACAGATCTGAAGATGGTTCTGAATGAAGCGAAACCGGTCATATGAATAATAAAAAAATTTGCAATCAAGACGGATTTTAAGTAACATTATAAGAAATCAAGGAAGCGGAAGGAAGGAGTGGTTTTGCCTACAATGGTCACCTGGGTTTTGGAGGGATTGACCTTGAGCAACCACTGGTTGCGCCAAGCAGTGAACCGGTCAAGATGGAACTGGAGAAGATGTTGGGAGCGCTGCAGGGTGGGGGCAAGGGCAAGGAAGGCGGTGTCATCAGCAAACTGGAGAAGGTGGATGGGGGGTGACGGCGCCGGCATGTCCGTCGTATACAAAAGGTACAGAAGGGGGGAGAGGATGGAGCCTTGGGGCACACCGGTGGAGGGAAAAAAGGTGTAGGAATCCGTGTTATGGATGGTGACGTAGGAAGGACGGTGGGAGAGAAAGGAGCCGATCAGACGGACATAGTTAATGGGAAGGGCGAAGGGGAAGCTTGAAGAGGAGACCGGAATGCCATACACGGTCATAAGCACGTTCGAGGTCCAGGGAGAGGAAGATAGTGGAGCGACGGGAATTAAGCTGTTCGGAAAGGAGATGTGCGAGGTGATGGAGAAGTTCGTCGGAAGAGAAGGACGGCCGAAAGCCACAATGGGTAACGGGAAGGAGGCGGTGCTGGCGGAGATGCTGGTGGATGCGTTGGGTGAGGATAGATTCCAGGACCTTGCTGAAAACTGATGTAAGGCTGATGGGACGGTAGGAGGAGACGGCGGACGGCGGTTTACCAGGTTTAAGGAACATCAGGATACGGGAGGTTTTCCACAGGTCCGGATAGTAACCGGTGGACAGGACTACATTGTAGAGCCTGGCCAGGGTGGAGAAGAAAGAGACAGGAGCTTCACGAAAGTAACGGTAGGTGACACGATCGTGACCAGAAGCAGTGTTGCGATTTGTGCGGAGTATGGAATGAGATCCTGTGTAGTGATAGGGGCATTGAGTTCCGTGTGTGCAACGTTGTCCAAGTACTGGAAACAAGGTGCGAGGGGAGGGACAGAGGTGTCAGTTCGATCGCGGACATCTGGGAAGAGGGAGTAATCGAACTGGGGATCATCGGGGATGGAAAAGACATTGAAGAGGTAGGAGGCAAAGTGATTGGCCTTACTGAGGGTGTCATGGGAGGGGTGATCATCATGGAAAAGAGGATAGTAGGGGGAGGGTAAGGCGATGGAAGGCTGACCAGAACTTGAACGAATTGATAGGTAGGGAAGCATTTAAACGGGTGCATGTCCGTCGCCAGTCCCGTCGTTTCTTAGCCACGAGCAAATTACGAATGTGTCACTGGAGTTGCCGCTGGCATCGTAGTGTGTCTGGGTCATGCGTGTGGAGGAAGGCACGGAGGAGGAGGACGGCTTGTGGGGGTAACGTAGGAGGGTGGGGGTGGATGGCGACAGTAGGGACGTGGGCCTCCATGGCCACAGGCAAGGTCTGCTGGTGAAAGGAGGCGGCATGGGTTACATCGTCAGGGTGGTGGTAGGTGAAGGGGTTGCTATCGACCTGGGTGGAGAGGTTATCCCGGTAGGCATTCCGGTTGGCACGGGAATAGTCATGGACATAGTTTGGGGAAGAGTCATTACGAGGTTCGGGGCGGGGGCGACGACCGTCTGAAACGGTGAGGAGGACAGGGAGATGTTCGCTACCAATAGGCCTCAGGACAACCACTGTTATGCGGCCAAGGAGGTTAGGGGAGGAAAGGATAACATCGGGAGTGGAGTTGGATTCAGGACGGGTGTGCTGGGGAATGGAGATGAGGTCGCCGTGAAGGGAGGAGAGGAACCGATGCCACCGCCGTATCTGGGCGGCGGAACGACTATGGATGTTGAGGTCTGCGGCGATCACATAGGAGGAGAAGGTACGGCCAATGTGGGAGAGCAAGTCGAAGGGGGCGTTAGGGCGGACATAGATGGTGGCGCAGGTGACGGTAAGGCCGCGGAAGAAGAGACTAAGGATCAGGTGTTCGGTGGGGCCGGGAAGAAGAGGTTGGAGCCGAACTGCGATCTGGTGGTGGTGACCAATTGCAACTCCGCCACGTGCATTCGGGATGGGATGGGATTATCGGAGAGGTGAAGGAGAAAGGGCAAAGTGTGGACAGTCTTTTCATTTTTTTTTTTTTTTTTTTGGTCATCAGTCTACTGACTGGTTTGATGCGGCCCGTCACGAATTCCTTTCCTGTACTAACCTCTTCATCTCAGAGTAGCACTTGCAACCTACGTCCTCAATTATTTGCTTGATGTATTCCAATCTCTGTCTTTCTCTACAGTTTTTGCCCTCTACAGCTCCCTCTAGTACCATGGAAGTCATTCCCTCATGTCTTAGCAGATGTCCTATCATCCTGTCCCTTCTCCTTATCAGTGTTTTCCACATATTCCTTTCCTCTCCGATTCTGCATAGAACCTCCTCATTCCTTACCTTATCAGTCCACCTAATTTTCAACATTCGTTTATAGCACCACATCTCAAATGCTTCGATTCTCTTCTGTTCCGGTTTTCCCACAGTCCATGTTTCACTACCATACGATGCTGTACTCCAGACGTACATCCTCAGAAATTTCTTCCTCAAATTAAGGCCGGTATTTGATATTAGTAGACTTCTCTTGGCCAGAAATGCCTTTTTTGCCATAGCGAGTCTGCTTTTGATGTCCTCCTTGCTCCGTCCGTCATTGGTTGTTTTACTGCCTAGGTAGCAGAATTCCTTATCTTCATTGACTTTGTGACCATCAATCCTGATGTTAAGTTTCTCGCTGTTCTCATTTCTACTACTTCTCATTACCTTCGTCTTTCTCCGATTTACTCTCAAACCATACTGTGTACTCATTAGACTGTTCATTCTCTTCAGTAGATCACTTAATTCTTCTTCACTTTCACTCAGGATAGCAATGTCATCAGCGAATCATATCATTGATATCCTTTCACCGTGTATTTTAATTCCACTCCTGAACCTTTCTTTTATTTCCATCATTGCTTCCTCGATGTACAGATTGAAGAGTAGGGGCGAAAGGCTACAGCCTTGTCTTACACCCTTCTTAATACGAGCACTTCCTTCTTGATCGTCCACTCTTATTATTCCCTCTTGGTTGTTGTACATATTGTATATGACCCATGTCTCCCTATAGGTTACCCCTACTTTTTTCAGAATCTCGAACAGCTTGCACCATTTTATATTGTCGAACGCTTTTTCCAGGTCGACAAATCCCATAAAAGTGTCTTGATTTTTCTTTTGCCTTGCTTCCATTATTAGCCGTAACGTCAGAATTGCCTCTCTCGTCCCTTTACTTTTCCTATAGCCAAACTGATCGTCACCTAGCGCATTCTCAATTTTCTTTTCCATTCTTCTGTATATTATTCTTGTAAGCAGCTTCGATGCATGAGCTGTTAAGCTGATTGTGCGATAATTCTCGCACTTCGGAATTGTGTGGATGATGCTTTTCCGAAAGTCAGATGGTATATCGCCAGACTCATATATTCTACACACCAACGTGAATAGTCGTTTTGTTGCCACTTCCCCCAATGATTTTAGAAATTCTGATGGAATGTTATCCATCCCTTCTGCCTTATTTGACCGTAAGTCCTCCAAAGCTCTTTTAAATTCCGATTCTAATACTGGATCCCCTATCTCTTCTAAATCGACTCCTGTTTCTTTTCTATCACATCAGACAAATCTTCACCCTCATAGAGGCTTTCAATGTATTCTTTCCACCTATCTGCTCCCTCCTCTGCATTTAACAGTGGAATTCCCGTTGCACTCTTAATGTTACCACCGTTGCTTTTAATGTCACCAAAGGTTGTTTTGACTTTCCTGTATGCTGAGTCTGTCCTTCCGACAATAAATCTTTTTCGATGTCTTCACATTTTTCCTGTAGCCTTTTCGTCTTAGCTTCCCTGCACTTCCTATTTATTTCATTCTTCAGCGACTTGTATTTCTGTATTCCTGATTTTCGCGGCACATGTTTGTACTTCCTCCTTTCATCAATCAACTGAAGTATTTCTTCTGTTACCCATGGTTTCTTCGCAGCTACCTTCTTTGTACCTATGTTTTTCTTCCCAACTTCTGTGATGGCCCTTTTTAGAGATGTCCATTCAACTGTACTGCCTACTGCGTTATTCCTTATTGCTGTATCTATAGCGTTAGAGAACTTCAAACGTATCTCGTCATTCCTTGGTACTTCTGTATCTCACTTCTTTGCATATTGATTCTTCCTGACTAATGTCTTGAACTTCAGCCTACTCTTCATCACTACTATATTGTGATCTCAGTCTATATCTGCTCCTGGGCACGCCTTACAATCCAGTATCCGATTTCGGAATCTCTGTCTGACCATGATGTAATCTAATTGAAATCTTCCTGTATCTCCCGGCCTTTTCCAAGTATACCTCCTCCTCTTGTGATTCTTGAACAGGGTATTCGCTATTACTAGCTGAAACTTGTTACAGAACTCAATTAGTCTTTCTCCTCTTTCATTCCTTGTCCCAAGCCCATATTCCCCTGTAACCTTTTCTTCTACTAATTCCCCTACAACTGCACTCCAGTCGCCCATGACTATTAGATTTTCGTCCCCCTTTACATACGGCATTACCCTTTCAATATCCTCATACACTTTCTCTATCTGTTCATCTCCAGCTTGCGACGTCGGCATGTATACCTGAACTATCGTTGTCGGTGTTGGTCTGCTGTCGATTCTGATTAGAACAACCCGGTCACTGAACTGTTCACAGTAACACACCCTCTGCCCTACCCTCCTATTCATAACCTTGGAAACAAGGGTTTCCAGAAACAAATAACATCTTACCAGCTGTCGCTTCAACAAACACAGAGACCTCGAGTTTGCTCGAGTATGTTCTCCGACGAGTGAACCTTCGCAAACCGCGGTACGACTAATAGACACAACATTCATTACTAGAAAGTGGAACGTCGACAACTGTTACGCGAAGGTTAATATCAGGTTCCGTGGAATGTGAATGGTTGGTGAGAAACTCATTCGTCCATTCTTTATCGATGGCACCTTAAATGATGATAAATTTCGAACATTCTGTGAGGACCATATTCCAGTACTACTGACGGACATTCCCTTGGACTTGTGACAACCACTGTACCTTCAGCATGATGGTTGTCGGACACACAACTCTGTCATAGCGCGGAAAGTATCAGAATGCACGTACTAACGTCGGTAGATCGGAAGAGGCAGTCCAGAGTCATGGCCAGTAAGACCACCAGGTCTTCCTTTCTTGACTATTGTTTCCGGGTATGCCTGAAGAATGAAGTTTATAATGAAGTGATAATAAGGCGCGGTAACAAGATTAAGCGTATAACCAATGTATGTCAGCAGGTTACAACGGAAACACTTCTCAGCTGTGTCGATCATTCCATTTGCTCAAAAAAAAGTGCTTCGAAGTGGGCGGCTACATTTTTCATCAAGTACTATTAAATAATCCTTATAAACAAACGCTCCATTGGTGAGAGGGCACACCCCTAACATACTTTTTCCACAATTACTGAATACGTCTAGATTTCTTTTTCTGATCCAGTGCATTTTTCTCTTTATAATGCCGTTTGGCGACTCAGTTGTGTCATTTGTCGATTGCAGACGACCTACCGAGTAAATGACGAAAGTATTACATACAAAAGTTATGTATTTTTCCTACAGAATCCCAGTCTACAATAGGAATGGAATGTTTCTACTTAAAATTTCTAAGTTCCCCCTGCTCCTTCTCCGGAGAATGGGACACGATCAATATTGGTATCGCCGGACAGCATTTTTGGAAATATTGAACATGTATTTTTCCGTTTTTTAATCCGGTGCGTAGTATTTGCAATTTTTCGTTGTCTCGAGAAAAAATTCATCCAGTATCAATAAAAATGTTTGAGATCGCTTACGTTAACAGCAGTGATACGTAGTTGTCCATGAGAGTAACGAAAGGAAATGTACTTTCGTAAAAATTATGAAAAACTAATTACGTCTACAACCTCCACAAGCCCAATCGTCTCGTAGTAAGAAGCCCAGAATAACACGATTTAATTGTTATACTCACGTTCTTAAAATTCACAGGTCTTCCTGACAAATTTTGCATAAACGTTATTTCTGCAACATGTAAGCGCAATTCTACAACGTGTAGGCGGTACAAGAAGGTGAGTTAAATGCACAATTCCGATTTTACCGACAAAATGAGATGAGTTTCAAAATGTCAATACTGACTAAACTGGTGCTGAAGAGGATCTAGAGGACATAGAAAATATCGTTCGGTCAGGATGCGCTGCATCTTAGGTGGCAATTTGAGGTTGTTTCCCTGCTTGATAGACCAGAAGTGTCCCAAATCAAATTATTCGTTTCGACGTCCCTTGCGCTTTTGCTGTACGTTGTAAACAGTTACCGTTAACAGCGTCTAGCCCACACTGTATGGGAACTAAAATTAATAAGTAAACCGCTTGCAACAGAGGCTGAAACTTTGGAGCACGTAAGAACATAACAGAATTGTCACACTGAAACTTTTAATCCTAAACTTGGTAATTTCAAGCTGTTTGTACCAAAATTTCTCGCTAGCAATGTGAAAGCAAGTACTTTTAAATTCCAGTTAAAGTGTCACCCTACTTTTGACTATGAACATTAGGTTTGTAAATAACTTTTAACGTGTGTAATGTAATTAACCTAAACCGAATCAGACTATTTGTAAATGAAATTAAGTGCAAATAATGGTTATCAGTCACACGACTAGCGGCATCCACGTCAATCACACATTATGACTAAGCACTGTATATTATATTGTGCCCTGTTAGAAAAAAAAAAACTGTTTACTAAATTATATGAAATTTTAGAAATGAATACAGTTCGAAATTTCATATGAAAAGTTTCGTTTAGGCCCAACAATTGTTTCTTACCTAGACAACGTATAACTCATATCTGCTCTGTCTTGTTCAGTTGTCTACATCTACATATATACTCCGCTAGCCACCAAGTGGTATGTGGCGGAGGGCACTATTCGCGCCAAAGTCATATCCCCGCCCCCTCTTTTCACTTGCAGATCGCGAGAGGGAAAAACGACTGTGTGAACGCCTCAGTACGACCTCTAATTTCCCCTAGATTTGAATGGTTATCGATGCGCGATTTGAAAGTTGGTGGTAATAACATATGCTGTACATTCCCCGCGAAGATCGGATTTAGGAATTTAGTGAGCAGACCCTTCCGTTTGGTGCTTCGTTTATCTGCAAGTGTGTCCCACTTCAAAATGTCTGTGAGATTTGCAACCCTCTCGCGATGGCTAAATGTACCAGTCATGAATCTTGCTGCTCTTCTTCGGACCTTCTCAATCTCTAGAATCAGAAACAACTGGTAAGGGTCCCATACAGACGAACAATACTATAAGACTGTACGAACTTACGTATTGTAAGCTATTTCCTTTGTTGAAGGACTGCATCGCTTCAGGATTCTACCAATAAATCTCAATCTACAGTTCGCTTTACCCGTTGCTTGTGTAATCTGATCGTTCCATTTGGCATCATTTCTAAAAGTCCCATCCACATACTTGACGGATGTTACCGCTTCCAAAGACTGGGCATTTATTTTGTACTCGTACATTAATGGGGATTTCCGATTTGCTATACGCAGTAGGTTATACTTTCTAATATTGAGAGATAACTGCCAGTAATTACACCACGCATTTATTTTCTGCAAATCCTCATTGTTTTGTTCACAACTTTCGTGTGATACTAGTTCCCTGTAGACTACAGCATCATCGGCAAACAGTCTAATGCCGCTGTCAATACTGTCAACCAGATCGTTTATGTGAATCGTAAAAGGCATTGGACCTATTACGATGCCCTGGGGCACACCTGATGTTACGCTTGTTCCTGTTGAAGTCTCCCCATTCACGACGACATACAGCTCTCTGTTAGAAAACTTTCTGTCCAACCGGATATGTCATCGGATAGATCGTAAGGCGGACTTTTTGGAGCAAGCGGCAGTGCGGAACTGAGTCGAACGCCTTTCGAAAGTCAGCCTGGGAGCCGGTATTTAGGGCCTGTTGTATATCATGCACAAAGAGGACCAGCTGTGTCTCGCATGACTGCTGTTTCCTAAAACTGTGCTCTTTTCTGCAGATGAGTTTCTCAGAGTGTAGAAAGGTCATTATGTCTGAACTCAAAATATGTTCCATGATTCTACAACAAATCGATGTCAGTGAAATTCGCCGGTAATTTTGTGCACCCGGTATTCTACCATTTTTATAGGTTTCTATGACCTGGGTCTTCATTCAGTCCCGTGAACTTTGCACTGTTCCAATGATTTCTGATAGATGATGGATTAGAATGGTGGTACCTTTGTAGCATAGTCAACACAAAATCTTACAGGTATACCGCTAGGCCAGATGCCTTTCTGGCGCCTAAGGATCTTAACTGTTTTACAATCCCAGATGTACCTAACACTATGTCAGCCATCCTTGCGTTTGTTCCATAATTCAAAGGGGGGAATGGTGCTGCAGTCCTCTGCTGGAAACGAGTTTCTGAAAGCTAGGTTTAGAATTTCGGCCTTCTATTTAGCATCGTCCGTTACATTACCTGTACTGTCAGCAAGAGAAAGTATTGAATTAATTGTAGCGCTCATAGAATTTACGTACGACCGAAATTTTTTGGGGTTATTTTTAGAATCTGCATATAAAATTTTGCTTTAAAATTCGTTACAAGAATTTGTCATTGACTTTTTGACAGCTGCTTTCATTTCCCATATCTTCTGTTTGTCAGTGGGGCAGTGACTACGTATAAAACGACTGTGCAAAATTCTCTGGTTCCTCAGCAATTTCCTAATATAGTTTCTGAACCAAGGTGGTTTCTTTCCCTCCACTATATTTTTGCTAGGCACCTATTTTTCTAGCACGTCGTGGGCAATACCCTTAAATTCCGACCAAAGATGCTCAATATCTTTGTGTCCCGCTGTGAATGCTTGGAGCTGACTGTGAAGATACTCATTAATGCCGCTTTTATTTGCTTTCCCAAACAAGAAAATTCTACACAGTTTCTTTGGTTTTTTGCAATTTCCACTGAAACCCCAGCGACATTATTGTCGCTAATACCTTACACTAGATTAGCTTCCTCGAAAAGATCAAGTCGGTTTGTCGCCAAGATATCTAATATGTTCCTATTTCGAGTTGGTTTTCTAACAGATTCCTCAAGGTTGTATGTTTAGACCGCTCCTAGAATAACTTCACACGAGTCTTAGCTTCTGCCCCCTGTGATAAACGTGTAATTTTCCCAGTCAATGGACGCAACATTAAAGTCTCCACCTGTAACTAATGGAGAATTGGGATATTTATTTTCTATGTAATCAAGACTTTCCCTGAAACGTTCTGCGACATTTGTTGCGGATGCTGGTGACCTATAAAACCATCATAATACAATTGTCAGTCTTTGTCTGATTGACAAGTTTATCCAGACTATTTCACAGTCTGACCCTTCTATCTCAACTGCGTTTAAATAGCTTTTAACTGCAATGAACACACCACAGCCCATACCATCGGTCCTATCCTAACTAAACAGTGTTCAATACGATTTCAAAATTGTACTGCTATTTATGTCTGGTTTCACCCACCTTTCGGTACCTAATACACTATTGGAATTACTACTGTTTATTTCGGAGAGTGACTCAGGGATCTTTCTACAGACACAGCATGAGATTTATCATATTTAAATCCTTCTGAATGATCTGTTTAAGTGAACTAACAATTTTTACAGTTGGTACACCCACATCAGTGTCATCAACTGATAATTTTTAAGGCCAGAGGTTTGTTTCTCGTGGGGAGGAACCTAATATAAAAACCCCCAATGTGCACTCCGCAAGTACTGTGCTACGCATGTAGCTGCTTCCTGTGTGTACTCCACCCCTGATCTGTCGAGAGGCGTCCTACAACCTTCCTCCCCACAGCGTAGATCGCGGAATCTACAAACATTTTCTTCACAGAGTCGACGTAGCTTCTGGTATAGATTCTCCACTCGACTCCAAACCAGAGGACCCTGCTCCACCCTGGGTACGATGCTACATATCGTCAGTTTGGCTTCCACTCCTCGAGAGACGGAGGCCGCCTTCCGCAATTTAACCAACCGTCGAAAGGACCCAAGGATTTCCTCGGAGCCCCAACGACTGGCATCGTTGGTGCCGACATGTGCAACAATCTGCAGCTGGCTACACCCCACACGCCCGATAGCCGCCGGAATATCCACTTCCACAACCCGGACAAGGGCCCCCCAGAAACCGCACAGAGTGAACGTTGGACTTCTTTCCCGCCATAGCCGCTATGTTCCTAATGGGCTCCATGACCCACCTAACATTAGAGCTCCCAATAACTAACAAACCTCTATCCCCACGTGCCTCTCCGGAGCATGCTGAAGGAGTGGCCACTATCCAAGCAGAAGGTGCATTCTGATCCGGTTCAGCCCCCCCCCCCCCCCCCCCCCCGACTCCTTGAAGCCACAGCATCAGAGAGCATACTGAACCTAATAGCAAAGTGCATGGGATGTGGCAGGAGCCTGCATCCCCCATCCAGGCTTCGCCTTGAGGCTCGAGACCTCGACACAGTGCGCCACCCACACTGAGCTGAGAGTGGCCTGCCGGTTCAGTCGCACCTGAGGTCAGCTCAGAGAGCTGTGACATCCCCTCCCCCCTCTCCACCCCCTCCCCTCGTCCTGCGCATCTAGTACAGTGGAGGCTGCCCCAGCACCCCATCCCCATCGCATTGACTTCAAGATGGCACTCTGGAGCCTGTTGACTGTGGCCAACAAAGCTTCCAGCTGCATTTGGACTGTTTTCAACTCCTCCTGCATCCGCACACAACAGACACAGTCCCTATCCAACTAGCTAATATGCTATCTACTATGAGAAACTTAAAGAAACCTACTGCCACACAAGGTTAACAGCTCCACACTAGTTGTCAGAAAGGACACTCAACAATGAGAAACAATAAAAATGTATGGTAGAAGCTATATCTGGTCCTTAATTTCCTGCTAGGAACTATCTAGTGAACAGCAGAGAAAAAAAAAAGAAAAAACCAGTGACCTACAGTAAACTGCTATGGTATGTGTAGTGAATATTTTTAATTAAGCAGTAATCTACGGTAAGTTACACCTACTGATTATCCCTCGTATTTATAATGCAAGCAAACGTTTACGAACACGCGAAAAATGACCTAATAAAACGTATAAAAATTGCTAACTTCAATGTATCGAGTCTAAATGACACTAATAAACGTAAATACTGAGTATTCTCCACTGACGTAATTGATAATCCCGCGTATTTAACGTCAGTTTAGAATGTAAACAAACGAATATGTACACGCGAAACAGTCCTAAACAGAAACTTCGCTTTCCCTATTCAGACGCAAAAAAAACTGGAACCTTCAATCTATCAAGTCTGTCTGAAACTAATGCACGAAAATACTATACAATATAGAGCAATAATACGTAATTACTATCTAAATTACTTGTCTCGTAACACAGCAAGCGAAAAGCGCTCGTATTCGGCGTCAGGGCTTCCAACTCTGAATTGTAAGAATACGATGAAGTGAACTACATGTACTTAAAATAAATCGCTGGGCAGTAAACTGAATTATCATATGCTTTAGGCTGCTTTGCGAAAAGAGAATATTGTTATCTTCCCAAAAAGCAGCTGGCTGTCCACGTAATAGTGCAAGCCGTGACAGTGAAGTGATGTTACAACTGCTCTGAAACTGTGAGGATGAGTCTTAGCGAAATATTTGTAAACGGATAATAGGATACTTTGAAGTTATATTATGGGATTATATTAAAGTCCTTGTAATGAAACAGCAGTGAATCCTATTAACATGAATTATGATTTTTTGTTAGCATTGTCGTACACATAAAAATTAACTCAACCAAGAAACATTTAAATTGCGTAGAGTTTACTCTTTGCTTTCATAGTTACATACTTGTAACCTAAGGCGGAGGATGAAGAATAATAATTAAAATTTTTAAGATATGACAGATAACTAGCCTTCGATCCGAAAACAAAGACATATTCAACGACACTGTAAACTTCACTTTACTGTGCTAGCACCTGTTGCATTCTACAGGGTTAAAACAAAGGCGCTGTGTATCACGGAAAATGGCAGTTTGTTTAAAATGTTTGCCAGTATGAGCCTCGTTGGATGCCTGAACACATGAGCAATACGCCTACTTTGGCTACCAGAGATTGTATTGTTTGTGGAGCACGAGCGAGTGACTGTGTTGGCGGCAGAGTGAGGAGTGTTGATGGCGGGCGTGGCATACAGGAAACGAACCTTTTTTTTTCTTTTTTTACAAAGTGTCTGATAAACTACTCCCTAGTTTTAAACGGTTATAATTTCTTTATTTATGAACCAATTTCCTTGGAACTTCTTTAGCTAGAACTAGCACTTCTTGGGATTTAACATCATCTTAGACCTCCACATAAGCTCCAGCATTCTCTCCGTATTTTCTTAAGCGAACTGGTGCGTACGATACTGCTGCCTGCAACATGTTAGGTGGAACATTGGCTAACACATCAGATGTTACTGATTGCAATTCATCCAAGTTCCTCAGTTTTCTCTTGTAAACCTCATCCTCAGTCCACCCACAGATAAAGAAATAGCAAGGCGTTAGATCAGGGCTGCTGGCAGGCCATGCACGTGCACCACTTCTGCCAGTCCAACGACCTGGGAAATGACGATGCAGCCATTCGGGGACATCAGATGCAAAATAGGCAAGAGCTGCGTCCTGCACGAAGTGCAGCTGCGGGTTCTTCCATTGTGAAATTACTGGCCGTAAATGATGTCCAGATACCTTTCACCATCCATTGTGCTCCGCAGAAAGGAATGACCAGCAACTTCGGATGACGTGATACCACACCATACTGTCACCTTCGGATGCCCCTGTGCATTTTCATCACATACGTGTGAGTTTCCGGTTGCCCAATAATGGCAGTTAGGCTTGTTTACAAATCGTCCAATGTCGAAAATTGCCTCGTCAATCAATAGAAAGTTCTCAAAAAATTCAGGTCTATCATCAATCCAACCCAAGAAAATTCCTCCAAACTTCATTCTTCTGTCACAGTCGTCAGGAAACAATTGTTACACATAACGTAGCTTCCTAGACGTGAAAGAGTGATCTCTGTTAAGAATCGTTGCAAGTGTGTAACGTGAAACCACTTTCACGCGATCATGGACGGAGTGATTTCATAGGTCTCCTTGTGAAAGTTTCACAAACTCTGTCAACATACTCCAGTGTCCCCGACGTTGATGTTCTTCCTGATCTTCCTGATTCGGCGACGCTCCCTGTTGCTAGTTATTTGGAGTGGAAATTTTTGAACTCTTTTTGCATGCAGTGTTGCATGGATCCCTCGTTCAGCCCTCCACCACTTCTGTTCTCGCACTACAGATCCACAGACCTCATGACAAGCTGCTACTTTGCTCCACTCTTCCACAGTCAACACAGAGGAAATTTTCCAAGTGAAAAAAAAAGAAAAAATAATGTTAAACACAACTGCAAGGAGACTTGTTTCTAACATAAGTAGTTAAAAAAATGGATTCATAAATAAAGAAATTGTAACTGTTTTAAAAAAAGGAGTTGCTTATCAATCACCCTGTACGTTTTTCCAAAAATATTGTATCTTTATGAAACCATCTCAAAAATCAATGCTTCAATGCTTTTCATTCAGTCGTACCAGGGTGCATTCCAAATAAAATTCATTCCCTACACGGCACGTCCGCCGTCGAAGCTCCTCAGGTACACATCCAACAGAGTCACTCGGTCGTGCTCCAGTAACAATACAGCATCTGACAGTCAAAGTAGACGTATCACTCATGTGTTCAGGCATCCAACGAGGCTCATACTGGCAAACATTTTAAGCAAACTGCCATTTTTCGTGATATACAGAGTGTTTATTTCAACTCATAAACGACACAGGGGACATGTGTTTGTGCTACAAGAGGCCCCTTCCTGACCACCCCTCCTGCGTAGGTTGTCGTCAACTTTGTATTTTTCGAATGGGAATTCCCCATTTTTATTGCATATTCGGATTCTACCCGTAAATAAACACACGGTTAACTGAAAACCATTGTTTCTGGTTCGTTGTATGTGTGCACTGTAATCGGCAAATATAAATTAGGCCAATTTTTTGCAATTAAGAATCCACGCAATTGATCCTACATTTCATTTCCGATGTAAATGTAAACCTTTGCGTTCTAATGGTTGATATCTATGTTCAAACGTTGCTTGAGTATTCCAACTGTGATGGCAAAGTACAAATGTTGTGGCTAGACATTCACATTTCTGGCAAATAAACTACTTGTGTGGTAACATAGTTCCCTTTAACGTTTTTGAGATATGCAGTGGTCTCAGATTAAAGCAAATATCTCCCACGCCCGAGTTCCCGGGTTCGATTCCCGGCGGGGTCAGGGATTTTCTCTGCCTCGTGATGACTGGGTGTTATGTGATGTCCTTAGGTTAGTTAGGTTTTAGTAGTTCTCAGTTCTAGGGGACTGATGACCATAGATGTTAAGTCCCATAGTGATCAGAGCCATTTGAACCATTTGAAAGCAAATATCCTGTATACACTTTTCAACTTAATCGGAAACGTTAACTACGTATCACGTGAACTCATCCTTTGCCATTCAGGTTAACGAAAAGGTTTGCTATATTGCATTAGATCAAATATTTATTCATTCTTTATAAGAAGCGGTTTGAGTGTAAAACATGGAAAGTAAAAGATCAGTGGGCTGAAGGTCAGAGATATTCCAGCCGTTGAAATATGCTCACTATTTTCATATACTTGAATTTAGCATATTTCGTGACAGTACTCACTTTTCCGTGGATGTTTCTAAGATGATATTTGACTTTTTTGTGTTGGCTTCAGTCGTCTAGTGAAAGTATGATTCCATAATGCTGTTTCGTCGGCTGCGGAGATATCCTGGTTCAATGCGTTTGCCTCATTTTTGGTGCTTCAAATACCATTTTTCCGAATGTGCTTCCTTCTTGATGTTTATATAAAAAAGTAATAGAATAACTCATTTTTGCTGGTCACTTGCAAATTATTATAACGGGGACCTGTACATTGTTCCACCGTCACACACCGAGTGTTCACTGCCGACTGACTACGGTCAAAGACGACTCCAGCGTCAAAGACATTTCACACAACACACAAGCTTCCACTTGTAACCAGTCTCTTTGATATTATTCGTCACATCTACTAATATTAATCAATATGCTGTCACTCTCGAACATATAAGCAAATAAGCCTAAAATAAGGCAAATTACAATTCACAAAAAGTATTTGACAAAAATAATAAGAAAACATTTACAACCTGCCTCATTAGATTTGGTATCGACAACTCCTGTAGAAAATAACACATCTCCCAGATCCGTCACACCATGTAATGCGTCTGCAGTCATCAACAACATGACCACATGGCTTCCAAACAATCAGCCCTCTTGAGACGGTTTTTCAGTGCGGTCGATGGTCTCAGTAATTCATACTGAATATGGCAGTGCCAGTGAAGTTCTCACGTGGCCAGCAGAGAGACGGAAGAACACAGAGAGACAGCGGAGGGAACGAAGTACGTGGAGACGGTGGCGATGCTCTCATACAGCCCTACTCTGATGGATTGTGTCGTGCTACACGAAAAAAAAAAAAAAAAAACCTCTTTCAGCACAGTCGTCGGTTCTTGGATTTACTTCTGGGGGAGACTGAGTGTGTACTTCAGCATACACATACCATTAGATTACTTTGTTATATGGGATTTCTAGGAGAATTTCGATGGAGAAGTCTTCTCGGGTAATCAGCCGAGTAAAGACGTTGTTCTGCGGAACTTTGTTATATGGGATTTCTAGGAGAATTTCGATGGAGAAGTCTTCTCGGGTAATCAGCCGAGTAAAGACGTTGTTCTGCGGAAACGTTTCGACAAGTTTCCTGTTCGTCATCTTCAGGTCAGGGTCATAATCAGTTCGTATGTGTATAGACTAAATGTAGTCGCATTTACGAATATGGACAACCATCAGCTGTAGAATGGAATGACGACAGAGAAAATGTTGTGGTGAACCGGGACTCGAACCCGAATTTTCCAGTCATCGTGAGAGGCCGCATTTCGTTTATAGACGCTTGACCATACATTCCTCAGCGTTGTCTGCAAGGGATTGGCCAATTGCACGTCTCCGAACATCTTCTGCGACACACCATCTGGCGCCGCGTGGTTGGCCCAGTCTCTGCAGACGTAGCACAGGAATACGCGGTCCAGCCTCTATAAAGATGCGGACTGGACGTGAAACCGACACTTCGCCTGCATATGGCTTGTAGGAAACGTTACCACATGACGACGCCTTCACTCGGCTGACTGCCCGAGAAGACTTCATCACTTTATTATATCTTGAACAAGATGGAATACTTAACTTTTTAAAAAATCTTTGCCCACAGGACCTTCTCTGTATATTTGCCACTGTCTCTGTACACTTACGTATCATTTGGAGAAGCACACTTGAATAGTCTCTTCTCCCACAGTACAGTTCACTATAAAACTTCGCTACTAGTTCTGTCTACTACAGCTCATGCGCTCTGGGCTCTGCAGTGAGACGATGCTGTCGTCTTCGGCGATGACTGCAGACTGAGCGGCAGTCTGCTCTGATGTAAGTAAGTCTTCAGAAGTGGCGGCGTATGGACACTCCTGCGTGTCTGTGCTGACGGCTGTCACCGTGCTTACTTGTAGATCCGTCGTGAGTTGCCTGTGGTGTCACCGCAAGGCACCACACTTGCTAGGTTGTAGGCTTCAAATCGGCCGCGGTCCGTCAGTACACATCGGACCAGCGAGTCGCCACCGTCGATGCTGGCACACCGAGCGCCGCCACTCAGCTGATCTTACGAGACAAGCTATCGCACTGGCCAGTTCTAGAGCCGACTTTAATAGGAATGGTTCACTTGTTATAGCTTCAGGGATCTCATTTGCAGAGACGCTAGTTAGCATAGTCTTCAGCTAAGTCAGTAGCTACGACCTAGCCAGGCGCCACATACAGTTTATGCATTGATAATAGATCTATTTGTGTGAAGCAATCAGAATTCTAAAGAAGTATTCGCAGTTCAGCCTATAACTGCACTTGTAAATATTATTGTACAAATTCAAGATCGACGTTCACCGCTGATGCTGAATTAAAGCTAAGTATTTAATGCTATTCCTGTCTACTAACTTTCTAATCATCCCGTCAAGGATAGTTCATTGAGCCTCACGTCAGCCTACGTGATCAAAGTGTGCAATTAATGGCCACACCTCGTGATCAAAATAAGAGTGAAACTGCTTGACTCAGCCGGGTCACACTTTTTCCATGTGGCTCATACTTCCGTCTCAGCCGACCAGTGTGGCCGAGCGGTTCTAGGTGCTTCAGTCGGGAACAGCGTGACCGCTACGTTCGCAGGTTCGAAACCTGCCACGGGCATGGATGTGTGTTGTGTCCTTAGGTTAGTTAGGTTTAAGTAGTTCTAAGTTCTAGGGGACTGATGACCTCAGATTTTAAGTCCCATAGTGCTCCGAGCCTTTGAACCATTTTTTTGTTCCGACTCAAACACAACATTGCCATCTTTGTCAAAGTACTTCGTTCTTCAGGCCATACCACAGAGTGTGTATTGAAGTTTGCAGGTAAACTGCTGTGGATTGTATGCGCAGCGGCGGGACCTGTGCATCGAGCAGACCTATTAACTATAACACGGTACATGGGGAAATTCGAGCCTGGAATATACCCTACCTGAGAAGAAACCTAAATCTTCCAGAAGGGGAGGAAGAAACGAAATGGAACTTCACAGGTTGAGATGGTGTGCCAAGTTATTTCAGTGATTACGAAACCGAATCCACTGTACAAAGAACATGGCTGTATGAGTCCACTTACCAGTATGACGTTGCACCACTTCTGGCGCAGATGCAGGTTCCGATTCGGTTGGGAAGGGTGTCATAAAGCTGTTGTATACTACCCTGGGGCAATCTGGCCCACAACTGTAGTAACAGGTCCTTCATGTCCTGGATACCGGCACTGGAACAGTATTGAACATCCGACCTGGTCCTACACATGTTCTACCGAGGAGATAACAGCGGGTTTTGCTGGCCATGAGAGTACTGCATCGTTACTCAGACAGTTCACAGAGACACGTGCCTTGTGCAGACGAACATCATCTTGTTGAAAAATGGCATGGAAATACTACGACATGAGAAGTAAGACACGTGGAATCAGGATGCTTGTGACGTACCGTTGTGGCATCAGAGCTCCCTCAGTCACTACCAGCCACGATCTGAAGTCGTACCCGGTGGCTCCCCACATCATGCCGCCAGGGGAAACGTCACTCTCCTTTTACATTGGAAGAATGCTCACACGAGATATGGCAGAACTGTAATTCATTGCTGAACACAACGCGATGCCGTTCATCAGCAGCCAATATTTTCTGGTCACGGCGTCAATCAGAGCTCAGTGCCCTGTTTTATGGCGCTAATAGCAGCCAACGCATGTGATGGGTAGAAGGGCTACTGCTTGTCTCCAACCAGTGGTTCTGGAGAGTACCTCATCATTACTCAGACAGTTCCCAGAGAGACGTGCAGTGTGCAGACGAAAGTTATCCGGTTGAAAAATGGCATCGATGTACTACGAGAATCAGAACCCAGTGCCCTGTTTTATGTCGCTAATAGCAGCCAATGCACGTGATGGGCTACTGCTAGTCTCCAAACAGTGGTTCTGAATGACACACAGTGTTGCAGGGAATCCACTACTTGTTCTTGGATGCCAGGAGCAGGCATGAAGAGGTTACGATGTGCTTGACGTACAGTACAATGATCCTACCTTGTGGAGATCAAACGTCGGCGACCAGAACCTGCCCTTACATTCCCAAGCAATCCTAACATTGGGCCACTGTCACACCCACACAGGTTCAAATGGTTCAAATGGCTCTGAGCACTATGGGACCTAGCTGCTGAGGTCAGCAGTTCCCTAGAACTTAGAACTACTTAAACCTAACCAACCTAAGGCAACACACACACCCAGGCCCGAGAGATGACTCGAACCTCCGTCGAGGTAGGGGGGGGGGAATCACGCGAACCGTGGGAAGGCGCCATCAGACCGGTCAGCTACCCCTGCGGCTTCTGTGTGATCAAACTCATATGGTTATTTGTTCATTCTCAGAAACAGAGCCATAGAAACTCATTCTGGAAATCTCATTGATGATATATTTGTTATTGCAATACTTCGATTTAAGGTCACCGTTAGTTCATGGTGATAACTGGACTGTAGAGTGTCCCTATGTTTCTCCGAGGAAAATATTTTTCTTAAGGTTTCTGCGAGGAAAATTTTTTCCTAAGGTTTCTGCGAGCCGATGTATACACTAGTAGTTCTTTACCACCTGTCGACTAAACCGAAGTATTCGTCAAGTTATTTTAGCCACTATTTTATCTTTAGGTTTGCTAGTATTTAGGAAACAATGACTCCTACATTGCACGACAGACTCCCTCTTTACTCCTAAATATAAGTTTAGTGTTTTAACTTTTACGACCTGCACTTCTGATATCACAGAGTGACCTTGAGACAAAATAATGACATAGTGATCGAATGTAAGCCTAGTGGAATACATAAGTAGTGCCTCTTTTCCTTCTGCTTCATAATCATGCCAGAAAATATGTACAACTTCAGTTTGTCTTCTACGCTGAAACTCACGCAGTAGGTCTGCGACTTTCAAAGTTCCACAGTGGATACTATGATGTACAGGGTGAACCAAAACTCAACCGACAAAATTACAGAGGGGGTGGTGTGTACCAAAATAAGAAAAAATGTCTAGTGAAGATCGGCTGTGAAATGAATGTTGTGAGGGATTCACTTGTACGTGGAGCCCGATTTTGTAATATAATTCATGAAAAATGACCTGGAACGATTGTCATATGTAGAAGAGATTGTATTTTTGTACGCCACTGAACCAAAGATGTTGCCTGATTGTGAGTATGAGTGCGCGGAGTGCAGCAGCAGTTGCCGCTGCACTCTGTCACAGGTAGGACGTGAGACTTAAAGCTAGTGGCTAGCTGGGAGAATTTAGCTGTCGGCCTATAGACGAATGATGTTGTTTATACTCACACAGAGCCAGTAAATGTTAGGTCGTAGTTATTCCTATAAAAGTGTAAAGTGTGTTATTTTTTTGTGACGCTGTGAGATTATCAGGAAATGAACTGATACTTATCGTTAACAAATACTGAGCATTGCCGATAGTAGTAATAGAAGAGTAATGAATTTATATTTTAACTCAAAGGGAAAGCAATTGGAACAAATTCGTAAGGTAATAAATTTATGTATATTTAGTTTTAAATATGCAGCCGCGAAACGTGGCTTCCGCTAATTTTTACAGTGCTAATCCTTGAATGTAGGAATCAAGTACCTTCCGTCAGATTTAATGTATAGGTTGATTGGGTATACCTGATTTGTAATATATTGTGTGTCTTGTAATCCTGATACAAAGAATTTCTTGATGCTATAATGGTCCATAATGGATCAACGAAGATAGATACAAAGAAGTTAAATTTTGGAATCTGTTTTGTCAAACGATGTCAGACTCTTTCTCATGTATCAAGGCAAGTGATTTTTAATTATGACAGTAAGTTGAGAAGTTCACTGATTGTGAAGTTAATGTTAAATGTTTCACATCAGATTTTGTGAAGGTGAAACATTATTTTAAATACAGTTCTCAAAGTGAAGCATTCGGTCTTAGCATATAAAGTTATCAGTGCCTCATCCTCTTCCTTGTCGGGTTTATTTAAATCGAATGAATATTTTTTAAAAGAAATGATTTTTCTATCAGATTCAGGTACATATTAATGTGCTAGAATCAGAAAAGTATTCAATGCGGGCAGCATTGCACGGCGCTGAACCAATATTCAGTATTTTCACTGAACATTTGCAAGGTTATTCATTTATCAACCAGTCTACTGATATTATTTGTATGAAGCTATTTTACGGCCGGCATTGAATTTAGCTGCGACAAAATTGAATATTTTCAATGCCTACTGTGGAGAGAACAGAATACCAAGAAAACATGCGCAGCGACTCTAGAGCTAAGGAAAATTTATTTCATTGTTTATTTGCATAGGGTATTGCACAGGGCCATAGAAATCGGTTCTCACGAGACTGGGTAAATTTCAGAGGGACTGATTTCATTATGAAAACTGCGTATTGGTTTTGCAGATTAAGTCATTTGCTCAACAACACGTCACACAGTAAATTTGCGTGAGAAAAGCATCACGCATTGCATATCCGTTGGCAAACA
This sequence comes from Schistocerca piceifrons, assembly GCF_021461385.2. Lineage (NCBI taxonomy): Eukaryota > Metazoa > Arthropoda > Insecta > Orthoptera > Acrididae > Schistocerca > Schistocerca piceifrons. The sequence goes on along the minus strand of NC_060138.1, from coordinate 133,117,325 downwards.
AAAACACAAATCTTTTAAAAAGAACATTAAAATCTTTTCAGAGCATTGAACACTTTTTCCTTTTCGATACTCTGAAACACACCTTTTCCACTATAAACTCTTTGATTTCGATATTTTGGGAGAAAGTAGTGTGAACCAGAACCAGAAAAAAGACCAGCGTACATGGACTCTAAAATGATTACCCTGTGGGGTATGAGCTCTCGTTCAGTAAAAGAGATGTGTTTCACAATAGCGGAGCTGAACGAAGGACCCATATCCCTTCAGGTAGGCAGTTTATAGCCCACGCGTACCATCAGATATTTTTCTCTGCTCTTGGTCCATACTGCCACCTCTGAATGTTTGTCGGTGGAGCTCTGGTTCATTCTGTATGCTGGAGCTGTGAAATGGAACTGTCTTGTTCTGCAGCAACAGATATTAATTTATTACACGTCTGGTCTCCTCCAATTTTTATGTATATTCCGATAACTTTTTTACAGTGATATCTAGGATTACAATGATGATTCGTGGTGTGTAAAAATGATTTGTAATGCGCCTCCTTTGAAACAGATTACAAACAAACGCTTAATATTATTGACTTTGTCCTTTTTAGGAATTAATTTTCTGTGTTCATACGAGGGAGTTGATCATTTCTTATCTGTAGTGCCAGGGACTTACAATATCTACTTTATGTAGCCGTGAATTATGTAATACGGATTTCGATTCAAGGAGTGCTTTCACAAAATCAGTCTGTCGCAGCTGCAGCAGAAGTGTTATTTCCGAATCGTGCGAGTGCGGATGATATCAGGTCGCCTTTCCACATTCAGCCGCGTCACTCGCAGGAAGCATTGCTTCCATAGTCGGGGAACTTGTAGGCTATGTTTTCAAAATCAGATCTCAGTTTCGTGTCCTGAAGTGTGCCATTTTTCGAAACATCCCCCGACAAGAGTTTCTGACCTACAAATGAAAGCCAGGCGGTTTTTCGTAATTCAATTAAAATTTATCATGCTTGTGTCAGTTTATTGATGCATTTCTTTTACGTAGAATGATTTAGCCCTTTAGGTCCTTTCTCACATATAACCAGCCATTCTAGCAGAATTAACATCGCAATATACCTAGCAAACGAGCTGCACCTAACACGAAAAACAGTGAATAAAGATATCACTTGAGGCTGAAGCCCTTCTGCAAATTTTCCGCAAAAATAAATTTGTTTTGGGAGTGAGTCCGCCTAGACCAAAACACAACTTTTTTCCTTCTCTGTTAGACATGGGCCAATCAGAAATCCCGCACATGTTCGGAGCTGCTGAGCACGTGCATCTTCCAGGTCGCAGTGTGCTCACTTACCAGAAGTGTAAACATGGAGACGGAACCGTCACAGCTCATTTAGTGTTTGTCCCTCAGCGCAGATGTCGTCGCTTCGCTTTACCCTCTAGCTGGGTTACGCTGTACCTGGGACACTCTCGTGCTCTGTTCACAGTGTGCAGTGTAATGAGGGGAAGGTATCGTGTTATCTCATCGCTCTAGCAACAAACATCACGATTCTAAAACAAAATATAAAAACAAATGGTGCATATATATTCCAGATTGGTTTCAGGCCCACGTTAAGGACCTAAATAATCCTCATGGCAAGGATATCAAACATGTCTGTCAATAATAAAATATAATTTTAAGCATACCTTGGGGCCCGCCGCGTTAATCGAAAGCGCTAATGCGCAGCTTCCTGGACTCGGGTAGGCGCGCCGGCCCAAATCGAATCCGCTAGACGGATTAACGACGGCGGCCGGTGTGCCGGCCAGCCTGGATGTGGTTTTTAGCTGGTTTCCCACATCCCCCTAGGTGAATACCGGACTGGTTCCCACATCCCACCTCAGCTACACAGCTCGCCGACATTTGAACACTGTCGCACTCTTCCATGGATTACACTAGTCACAGACAGTTGAGGTACACTAATTCTGTCCCGGGGAGTACGGGGTGGCGGCAGGAAGGTCATCCGGCCACCCCTTATAAACTAACATTGCCAAATCCGATTAAGCATTTCCGACCTTGCCTCACTTCGGGGAAAGGCACACGTGAAAGAATTTTAAGCATACCTTGGATAAGCGGTTTAATACCAAATTTTTTAGATAATGATGTCGCTTACGTAACATGGAGCAGGATGAGGCACAGTTAGTATACAACAATTTTAAATTAGAAAAATAGAGAAATGCAAATATGTTTGTCACTGGTGATAAGAAACGATAAAGGAAATGTCGGCCACAAAAGTACTGCACATTGATAAACGCAAGTAATTGTGAAGATTTTCGTCACTAATACTCGTTCGAAACCTTAATTTATTAATTTATTCATATAGAGATAAACGTTTCACACACATGAGTAGATCCGAACAAGGACATAACTCTCGCAGCTCCGTTATGCAGGCGTGGGAATTCTTGCTCTGGAAAGTTTTCGTGGAATTTTTTTGACTTCGTACTGCAAAGAACTTCTCCTTCGGAACTGCATTCCAATGCAGTTCGAATCAGTTCCATCTGTAGATGATTAGGAACATCTTCAACAGATAGTGACCCACGTATTCGCGAAACCTAGCATTTTCGCCGACCAAACCAGGGATAGGGGGATGTGCAGTGTTTTCAGTTAATAGTTGGCTCTCCCATAGATGAAGCTTGCTTTCAAATTGATTTATTTTTCCCAGAAGATTAGAAATTATATTATTTTCACTATGCAAACTGACGTTCAGGCTGTTCATGTGAGACGTAATGTGCAAGAGAAATGCAAGGTCTGATATCGCACAAAGGTCTTGTAATTTTGGTTCACTCTTTCCATTATAAAGTAAGAAACGTACTATCATCAAACGTAAGTCAAAAATTCTTTTCAGCATATTTCGTCGAATGAGACAAATATCCGGACACCCCCCCACCCCACCCAAAAACCTACGTTTTTCATATTAGGTGCATTGTGCTGCCACCTAGTGCCAGGAACTCCGTATCAGTGACCTCAGTAGTCATTAGACATCGTGAGAGAGCAGAATGAGGCGCTCCGCGGAACTCACCGACTTCGAACGTAGTCAGGTGATTGGGTGTCACTTGTGTCATACGTGTGTATGCGAGATTTCCACACTCCGAAACATCCCTAGGACCACTCTTTCCGATGTGACAGGGAAGTGGAAACGTGAAGGCCGAAACGTACAGGCCGACCTCGTCTGTTGACTGACAGAGACCGCTGACAGTTGAAGAGGATCGTAGTGTGTAATAGGCAGATATCTATCCAGACCATCACACAGGAATTGCAAACTGCATCAGGATCCACTGCAGGTACTATGACAGTTAGGCAGGGGATGAGAAGACTTGGATTCCATGGTCGAGCGGTTGCTTATAAGCCACACACCACGCCGGTAAATGCCAAATGTCGCCTCTCTTGGTGTAAGGAGCGTAAACATTGCACGATTGAACAATGGAAAAAAGTTGCGTAGAGTGATGAGTCACGGTACACAATGTGGCGATCCGATGGCAAGGTGTGGGTATGTCGAATGCCTGGTGAACGTTGTCTGCCAGTGTGTGTAGTGCCAAGAGTAAAATTCGGAGGCGGTGGTGTTAGGATGTGCTCGTGTTATTCATGGAGGGGGCTTGCACCCCTTGTTTCTTCCGTGGGACTATCACAGCACAGGCCTACGTTTATGTTTTAAGCACCTTCTTGCTTCCCACAGTTGAAGAGCAATACGGGGATGGCGACTGCAACTTACAACACGATAAATCACCTGTTCATAATGCAAGTCGCATGGCGGAGTGGTTACACGACAGTAAAATCCCTGTAATGGACTGGCCTGCACAGATTCCTGACCTGAATCCTATAGAACACCTTTGAGATGTTTCGTACCAGGCCTCACCGACTGATATCGATACGTCTCCTCAGTGCAGCACTTCGTGAAGAATGGGTTGCCATTCCCCGAGAAACCTTCCAGCACCTGATTGAACGTATGCCTGCGATAGTGAAAGATATCATCAAGCACTACCGATGATAGGCACCACGAACTTGTATATCATTTTCAGGGAGGTGTCCGGATACGTTTCATCACATAGTATATGTCGCCGTCCTCCTCTCCTAATTCTTCTAAGAACTGTCGAAACTGGCGATGCGTAAGCCCAGGTGTTTTGAGACAGTTTACAGGACGGACAACAATTTGCATGACGTTTTCTAACGTTACTCATTTTGCTCAAAACACCTTTCGATGTAGAATGCAGTGAATTCCATTAAACGTCTCTTCTGTGCTTCCTAGGTTTTTGCGCATCAGTGTTACGTGTCCTTTCCGATGGACTTGCATTGCTAGTGCACCATCCGTGGTCACTGAGATTAACCGAGTGCAGCCCATGCCGACACTACCAATCACTTACTCGAATGCTTGGAGTAAGTCTGCGCCTGTTGTAGTCCCTTTCAAAGGCAATAAGTCAAAAAAATCCTCTGTTATATGCAGAGCGTTGTCGATATCTCATACATATATATCACTATTATAGCTGTATCTGTAAGATCTGTCGCTTGATCCAGCGCAACAGCGGAAACAATGACGTCCTTAGCCATATTTATTAACTGCCTGCGCACGTCGCTGGACATAACATCTATATGTCGTGTAACAGTTTGTTTGTAAAGGCCGATTTCTTGAAACTTATTAACGTTATTGGGACACAACAGTTCTGCAGCATGATTGAGAGAGTCTTTTACAAAGATTCCTTCGGAAAATGGTTTCCTGGTTTTCCGGCTCTTGCTATATTTAATGTAATTTTGAAACTTGCTCCCTGTGTAAATATTATGTTATAGTCATTCTGGAAAACTGAAAACAGTAAAAAAAGACACCAATATAGCACAAGAAACGAAGAGTTCAAGAGGCATCAATTATTATGACTTACATTAAAAACGGCAAATGTGCGTGATACATGTTCTTAAGTCCATTGAATTAGGGTTGCCGTCCTTCACTGTTCAGTACACGACACTTGTCTCTATGAAATGAGTTGTATTGGAGTTTTCACCTAGTGTTGTAAAGAAGAACTGCAGTTCCAAGGCGTGTTTAAATGACGGAGAACACAGATCTCCCGGTCTCTGTTTTTTGCGATACCTGCCATTTTTCAGTTCGTATCAAATAAGTGTACAGTGGACAGACGGAAGCAAGGCTGGGTTTGGTTCGGTTCTCCTGGTACCGCGTAAACAAGGAAGAGGAACCGTCGCCGCTCATTTGGTATACGTATCTGGTCTCAGATCTCGCTGTTCCGCTTTGCCCACTGGCTGAGATGTGCGCATCTGTGGCGCACTTCCGCACATTTGCACAGTGTGCAGGATTTGGCTGGCCCTGTACTGCATAGAAACGTATCGCTTAGTTTCGGCATCACCATTAGGCTTCTATCGTGTTACTGTTTGACTGGAAAAATGCTCATTACTTCTTGTGCACAAATAAATTTGAGTTGTTAAGAAAGTATTTAAAAATTTTAAAAACAGACGAAGATTTGTATGTATACCTTGTTACAACATGCTGTGATCTTTCGAGGTTTTTTATATCTTCGCGTTACAGGTGTTTTCCTTCCACAGTCTGTTATCGGCAACCACATAGAAGTTAATATAGAACAGTTACTTTCCTGGAAATTTTACGACTGGGAATGTTGTTGTTAGTCCCAACACTAGTTAATTCTATTTTTAAGAGATAAAGGGTTTGTGCGTGTGTGCTTCCGTCTTGTTTGAAATGTGTTTAACTCACATTTTCTGGTTTCCCCATGATCTTCACTGTGAAAGACTGCACTGTTTAACTTTCACTGTCACTGTTTACGAACAATGGAGACAAGATGGTGGAAAGTTGAATATGTTCTGGGCGAGAATTTTGAAGTTTATTGAGGTGCATTTGCAAATCTGTGTGTGTGTGTGTGTGTGTGTGTGAGAGAGAGAGAGAGAGAGAGAGAGAGAGAGATAAAAAGAGGGAGTAGGTGAACAGGTGTGGGTTTTATTTAATTATTTAGTAGTGTGCATTTGTGGGTTGGTGATACTAATATTTCTCTGAGGGCAGAGTAAAGAGTTCCATTGTAGAGAGCTGTGTAGTCATTTATTTTTTGTTTTCCTCCGACTATGGCTTTTTGTATTTCGATAACAAACGAAAAATTTCTGTTTTTATCAAGGGAGACCTTCTTAAAAAACAAATTTAAACTTATCATTGTCGTGTACATTTTCAGTAACATTGCATTTCGTAATTTACTCATAGTTCAACGTACCTGTCGAATGAGAATGATGGTTCACTAACAGAAAAGCATGAGAGCAGTACAGAAAAGACCAGTTTATGGAAGACGTTGACGGGACTGAGAATAATGTTTCCAGGATGTCAGAAACATTGGTTTGCTGTTCAGCAGAAGGAAAATATCTCGCATATACGCTGAGCGAAGCTATGTCGAAGATAATAGGGTCATATTTAATTTCTTAATGATTGTAGGAAAATATTTAATCGATTACTGAATGTTGCGTTAATTTGGAACAGACACAGGCTACTAGGCAGAATGTTCCAGAGACGCACAGCTTAAATAGACAAGGTGAGTTAGAGGTATGCGCAAGTGAGCCAACGTGCTGGACGTATCAGCCTCGTTTCGCAGTTATAAAGTGATAGTAAGTATGTCATGTTTGAGGGCTCCAGTACCTAAGGAATCAGTAAATAATCTTCTTAAAATGACGTTGCCTATATGGTCGCATTTACCCAAACGGAGCATCAAAAGGTTTGACGTGGTCAAACAACCGAATGCCGTACCCATCTGGAGCGGAAGCTCACACCGCCAGTTCCAATAGTCTGTAATTTTTCCCATTTGTGCCGTCTCGCATGTGTGGCTTCGGGGAGCTCGGCGAAGAGTTTATCACTGCTCGAGCCGTGCTGAACCACGACACTCTAGCGTACGAGGACCCGCGGCAAAGGAACGCCTTCGACTTTTCTATGTGAAAACTCGCGAGGTATTTTAAATTTTTTTTTTTTATTAAAGTTGACCACCTTTGTTCCTCATATCCACATATTCACTTCTCAGCATAATTAGCCTGGCGAGGAACACATTTTTCCCGACGGGAGACCACTGTTGATACTGTCAGTGTAGAATGTTTGACTTGGTTGATGGAGCCACAATCTCACCTTTGTTTGAACTGCTTCATCGCTATCAAAGTGAAGTCCTTGAAGGTGTTCTTTAAGTTTTGAGAACAGATGAAGCTCTGTAACAATCCATGAGGTCACCACCACCGTTTCCTTCATTGTGAGCACTAATAACTCAATCTTGAACAATACTGATGTCTATATTTATTTATTTACTCTATTCCGTTGTACGCTGTTACCTACAATTTGAACGTGGGGTACACTGATTCTTACAGCAGTCATGCAATAGACACTAATACTTAATTCTGTCCTCCTAATACTACTTTTCATCACTGTAACTATTTCCACAATTAATAATAATAATTAAAAGAGCAATTTCTACTATGAATAAAGGCTACACCTTCTACCAAATCTACGTCTGCTACAGTCATGAGAACTTTCGCTGTGATTGCACCTGCCTGCCAGCCGATGTGGCCGAGCGGTTCTAGGCGCTTCAGTCTGGAACCGCGCGAGCGCTGCGGTCGCAGGTTCGAATCCTGCCTCAGGCATGGATGTGTGTGATGTCCTTAGGTTAGTTAGGTTTAAATAGTTCTAACTTCTAGGGGACTGATGACCTCAGATGTTATGTCCCATAGTGCTCAGAGCCATTTGAACCATTTTTTTGTATCTGCCTGTTGTAGTTTTCTTGCCTTCCTTGTTCCAGGGAAGGATTCCCCTGTTCCCAGGGAGCGTCGTTGTTGCTGGCGTCGCGCGCAGCCACACCCTGGCCTATGTCACCTCTCATTCAGTAACCATTAAAGTTACCAGGAGCCTGTTAAAATTGTTAGAACCTGGCTGCTAATCTACAGTATATTAATATAAGTACAGTTGTTACTGTTCCCTTCAGCCGACTTTTGATCGTAGACCTAGTTTTATTCGAACACATTTTAAGAATATTGTATTCTCTTGCACTTTCGTATTCGTTCTCCTAATGTTATAGAACAACTTGCTGACAAAATTTTATGAGAGAGATGCGACAAAAATATAAAGCATGTGTAATTTTATAGGCACGTTTATGAATTCTATGTATTCAGCTACTACGCATATATATTTGATTTGAATCCATTGCGTTATTTCGTACAACAGAAGAGACATTGGGCGAATTTTCTTAGTACCGAGTAGCAGGAATAAGAAGTAGGTCCATACACAGCTTCAAATTTTTCCTTGCACTTGCAAACAATAATGGTTCCCTTTTGTCCTGCTGACTATTGGATAGGACCAATTTAACGCTGTTTACGGAAACAGGTGTTCAAATTTGATACCGCAACAAGAACTGGAAATCTGTTTCCGCTATTAATAAAGGATAGCAGGGAAAATATGTCTTTCATGCTCGTCACAACAAATGCTTTTCGACCCATTTAACTGAAATCTGTTGATATTTTTTGCTCATATTCGAAATATTCTGTTTGAAGCCACTGATCAGCTTTAGCAGTGCATTAGATGGTTCAGTACAATTTTTTAATATACACAGCTAAATGTTCTGCAGAAGTCAATGTATCACCAGCTGCGCAATGGGCCCAAAATGGCGGCCACTGACAAGTTGGTCGTACTTTCCCTATACAGAGCTGTGCAAAGCAGCTGTGGGCAGCACCGCGGTGTCGAAGAGCGAGTGACCGTGGCAACGGTTGTGAAGTCTTGTGTGGGGCAGTGGACGAGTCACCATTGGGGGCAAGACCACGGACGATGAGCGCCTGTAGGCTGAAAACAAGCAAAGCGGCGTGAGATGCATGGGGTGGGGGGGGGGGGGGGGGGGGCGTTGACGAGTAATCTATCAAGGGGTGCAGTGCACGCCAGTGGAGTGTTCAGAACTTCTAGTAGCCTGTGGAGATGACATATGGCTGATGGCTGACAACACACCAATAGCCACAGCGAATGCAAAGAGAACAAATTATCTGGTGTTATCTTAGGTCCTCAGAAATCTGTTCCCGAGTCGTCTGAGAAGCAGTGGAAAAAAATTGGCAGCCGGTGACTCACCAGATGGTAATCCTGAATGCAAGAAGGCCAAGCCAGTAGATCTTCTCTTGGTTACAGGAAGACACAGCATTCAGCAAGTAACCACACAGGGAGCTATTGGAGAAAATATCAACAGGTCATTAACTCTGTTGATGGTGCATGATGAAGCCCTAACTGTAACGCATAGTCCAAGGCCTATATCTGTAATGAGATGTCTGCTGAGAAAAGGATTCATCAGATCCGTGGAGGTCGGTGGTGGTCACGAGTTACCCCAAATGAGGAACTGTGGAGTGGTCGGTGCAGTTTCCTTATGTCACTCCCAATTATGACTGACTTCTCAGAGGCTGTGTGCAGGCCTAAGTACTGCTGAGGCAGAGATATACACCATGAACTGTTTTCAGGCATGTGAAATGCTGAGGAGAACTGCCCCACACTTGCTGCAGCTACTGTCACCAGATGGCGATGTATGACGATGTAGCACTAGCATGGTGGTACACTGAGTTCAGAATGCTAGCAATCCATGTTATTATTGTTTTTGTTGTACTGGCTTGTTACCCACAACTGCTGTCGCCATAGCTAGCTTACAGCTGCGTATGCGAACAGAGTTGTTGTTGTTGTTGTGGTCTTCAGTCCTGAGACTGGTTTGATGCAGCTCTCCATGATACTCCATCCTGTGAAAGCTTTTTCATCTCCCAGTACCTACGGCAACCTACATCCTTCTGAATCTGCTTAGTGTATTCATCTCTTGGTCTCCTTCTACGACTTTTACACCCACGCTTCCTTCCAATACTAAATTGGTCATCCCTTGATGCCTCGGAACACGTCCTACCAACCGATCCCTTCTTCTAGTCAAGTTGTGCCACAAACTCCTCTTCTCCCTAATTCTATTCAACACCTCCTCATTATTTATGTGACCTACCCATCTAATCTTCACCATTCTTCTGTAGCACCACGTTTCGAAAGCTTCTATTCTCTTCTGGTCTAAACTATTTATCGTCCACGTTTCACTTCCATACATGGCTACAATCCATACAAATACCTTCAGAAACGACTTCCTGACACTTAAATCTATACTCGATGTTAACAAATTTCTCATCTTCACAAACGCTTTCCTTGCCATTGCCAGTGTACATCTTATATCCTCTCTACATCGACCATCATCAGTTATTTTGCTCCCTAAATAACAAAACTCCTTTACTACTGTAAGTGTCTCATTTCCTAATCTAATTCCCTCAGCATCACCCGACTTAATTCGACTACATTCCATTATCCTCGTTTTGCTTTTGTTCATGTTCATCTTATATCCTCCTTTCAAGACACTGTCCATTCCGTTCAGCTGCTCTTGCAGGTCCTTTGCTGTCTCTGACAGAATTACAATGTCATCGGCGAACCTCAAAGCTTTTATTTCTTCTCCATGGATTTCAATACCTACTCCGAACTTTTCTTTTGTTTCCTTTACTTCTTGCTCAATATACAGATTGAATAACATCGGGGAGAGGCTACAACCCCGTCTCACTCCCTTCCCAACCACTGCTTCCCTTTCATGTTTCTCGACTCTCAAAACTGCCATCTGGTTTCTGTACAAATTGTAAATAGCTTTTCGCTCCCTGTATTTTACCCCTGCCACCTTGAGAATTTGAAAGAGGGTTTTGCAGTCAACATTGCCGAAAGCTTGCTCTAAGTCTATAAATGCTAGAAACGTAGGTTTGCCTTTTCTTAATCTTTCTTCTAAGATAAGTCTTAGAGTCAGTATTGCCTCACGTGTTCCAATATTTCTACAGAATCCAAACTGATCTTCCCCGATGTTGGCTTCGAACGGTTTTTCCATTCGTCTGTAAACAATACGCGTTAGTATTTTTCAGCTGTGAGTATAATACCTAAAACTAGATCACCCATGGAATGTATGTGTACATGTATGCCTGTGTGTGTGTGGGAGTGTGATTGTGTGTTTGTGTGTGTGTGCAGTTGTTGTCTATTCAGAGTGTAGGTGTGGATGCCCTATCTCTACTTCTTCGTGGGGAAGAGGGCCAATCCATCTTGCTCGTATTTGAAGTTTCTGTACATGTTTCTCCCTCGGGAAAAGAGATGGTGAAGCCATTCAGTCAGTGCTGTGTAGCCTGTTCTGCCTCCATCTCATGGGAAGAGGGAGAGAGAGAGAGAGAGAGAGGAGGAGAGAGGGGGGGAGGGAGAGAGAGAGAGAGAGAGAGAGAGAGAGAGAGAGAGAGAGAGAGAGACAGTGGTTCCCATTTGATGCTGGAAGGTGTGGCGTCGATTGGTGTCCGCATGGGAATGCTGCCTCCCCTGGGAGACACGGAGTGCCCGTGAAAGGCAAAGGTCCCAAGTTCTCACACAGTTTTAATCTACCAAGAAGTTTCATATCGGTGCTCTCTCCGCTGCAAAGTGAAAATCACATTATGGAGTGTCCATTTGTGTCTGCGAATTCTTAGGAGGTTGCAGCCCATATCCTAGAAACAGTACCCGACCTTGACAGACAATGCCATTTAGACAGCATCGACAGCAACAGCAAAGTGGGCGAGATGGGCTTAATTGAAAAACAGACAAATGAAGAATAGGTAATCATGAAACGAGCAGAGGCGTAAACTGAGGGAAGGTGCTGCAAGGAATGAATACAAAAAGAGAAGAGGGGGCCAGAGCGCCATAGATATCCACAACGTGAATAACCGGCAAAAGATGCAACGTCAAGGAGAACAGTAAGATAAGGGCAGATTACCCGAAAGGAAGTTACATCGAGCAGCTGTGGTGTGTGTGAGTGCAAGAAAAGGAGGAGGTCAGAGCGCCAGAGGAAAGTGCTCTGTTTGACGCATGCTAGCAGAGTCTGCATAGTCGAGCCTCAGTTAAGGAATAAGAAATGGCTCTTCTTTTGAGCCCAGAAAAATCCAACATTACAAGGTAGCATAGGCAACCATCACAGGCTGAGTCTTTGAGACAATGGACCCTTGGAACTGTGAAGGCGATAGAACCTTGGAGCCCTGGAGACGATGGACCATTGGAGCATTGGAGGTTTTTCATCTTTGAAGCCCTGGAGGCTGTTGTTGCTGAGGCTACAGTACCATGGAGGCGAGATGGTCATTCTGGCCACATGCCTGACAAGGCCAGTTGACCGAGGGAGCCTGATGACCTGGAAGCTGTATGACCTCGTACACAGATGTCACCAGCAACAGATGACCCTGTTGACAGATGACACGAGCAACTGACAATCCCAGAGTTGGATGATGCCAGAGACAGACGGAGACCAGTTGCAGATTGGCGGGAACAGCAGAGCTAATTTGGAGCCATTCGGCGAACGGCTGGTCATAACACAGTCCATCCTCAAGAAGATGTCCTGTCATGGCTACAATGTGCAGATGCAACAGGAGGCAACATTGGAATTCAGGAGGAAGGCTGGATGGTGTATGGGACTCGATGCAGCTAGCTATATCCCAGAAGTTAGTAAACGTCAAGAACATAAGGCATGAAGATTGTAGGAAATTGAGATGATTCGACAGAGGCAAAAAACAATGAGACATGGAACACAATGCTAACAGAGAGCATTTTGCCAATAACAGAAAGAGAACTGAAAAAGATAGCAGTAGAGTCAAAGACTGAAAGGCCTAATTTGCAAACAGAATCTTCACGTAGCACAACCGAGGGTGTAAATACAGCATGTCGTCGGCAGACCTTGATTGCGACGAGACAGGGAGATGTAACGCTGGAGCCAGTGAAACATATGTGATCCTATCACCAGTACCATTGGCTGAAGCAGTGCCACACTTGAGAAGAGGGCTTAACATGGCAGCAATGTGCAGATACAATTGGAAGCAGCATTGGGCATGTGGAGTGGGTGGCAACCAGATGGTACATGAGGTTAGAAATTGTATAATGGTCGCTGTCTTACTACTTGAGTGTCGTCGTCGTAGGTTTCTGGCAGACATCTGTGCTAATAGAGGATGCTGCCTGGGGGTAGGCTGCCTATGGGACTCGAGTGTGTGTGCATTTGTCTACCTGGTCGGAGTGTGAATGCAGATACCAGAAGTACTGAGTAAAAACATCTGCCTAATATAGCGTATTGCCCCCTCCAGCCCACAGAAGTTCCACAAGATGACATGGCATGGACTCGACTAAAGTCTGAAGTAATGTTGGAGGGAATCGACATCATGAAGCCTGCAGGGCTGTCCATATATCCGTAAGGATACAAGGCAGTGGAAATCTCTTCTGAACAGCATGTTGTAAGCCAGCCAGATATGCTCAATAATGTTGTCTGGGGATATCGGTGGTCAGCGGAAGTGTTTAAACTCGGAAGAATCTTCCTGGAGCTACTCTGTAGCAATGCAGGAATTTTGGGTTGTTGCATTGTCCCACTAGAATTGCCCAAATAAGTCGGAATGCACAATGGACATGAATGGATGCAAGTGATCAGACACGATGCTTACTTACGTGTAACCTGTTAGAGTCGTGTTTAGACCTATCGGGAGTTCCATATCATTTCAGCAGCACACGCCCCACACCGTTACAGAGCCTCCAGCTCCACCAGTTTGATCAGTCCCCGCTGACAAGCAGGGTCCATGGATTCATGAGGTTGTCTCCATATCCGTACACACCCATCCGCTCCATACAAATTGAAACGAGACTCGTCCGAACAGGCAACATGTTTCCAGGCATCAACAGTCCAACGTCGATGATGACGGGTCCAGGGGAGTCGTAACCCTTAGTGTCCTGCATTTATCGATGTTACAGGAGTGGAACTTCGGTTCAGAAACCCCATGTCGATGATGTTTCGTTGATGGTTCGCACGCTGACACTTCTTATTGGCCCAGCACTGAAATCTGCAGCAGTTTTCCGGAGGGTAGCACTTCTGTCACGTTGGAAGATTCTCTTCAGTCGTCGTTGATCCCGTTCTTGCAGGATCTTTTTCTGGCCGTAGCGAAGTCGGAGATTTGATGTTTTACCGTATTTATGATATTCACGGTACACTCGTGAAACGGTCGTACGGGAAAATCCCCAGTCCATCGCTACATCGGAGTTGCTGTGTCCCATCGCTCGAGTGCAGATTATAACACCACGCTGAAACACACTTAAATCTTGATAACCTGCCATTGTAGCAGCAGTAACCGATCTAACAACTTCCCCAGGCGCGTGTTATCTTACACAGGTGTTGCCGACCCCAGCGCCGTGTTGTGCCTGTTTATATATCTCTGTATTTGAATACGCATGCCTATACCAGTTTCTTTGGCGCTTCAATGTTTATCGGCGAGTACAAGGTTTGAGCGTAACAGCTGACGACAGCTGCATGATGATCATTGAGCATTTTGGATACCGAATGCTAGAAGGACGAGATTATTAGGTGATGGAGCTTAAAAATTTAATTTCAGAATTGGTGAAGGATATATTATCTCGTGTGTCTGGAGCAAATTATTTTCATGATCTACCCATCTGATCTTCGACATTCTTCTGTTGCACCACATTTCAGAAGTATCTATTCTCATTTTGTCTCGTCTTCTTCTCTAATTATGTCAGCATCGCCTGATTTGATTCGAATACATTGCAACTGACAATGTTCATCTTACAACCTCCTATCAAGACACTGTCCGAATAGTCAACTGCTCGTGCAAGTCACTTGCGGTCTCTAATAAAATTACGATGTCGCTGGAAAACTTCAGTCTTCTTGTTTCCTTGTCTCTGAACTTTAATGCAGTTTGTAAATTTTTCTTTGCGTTACGTTACTGTTTGTTCAGTGTACAGATTGAGTAACACAGTGGTTTGGCTACAGTCCCTCCTTACCCTATCTCCATCACTGCTTGCCTTTCAGGCCGTTACACTCTTTATAACAGATGTCTAGTTTCTATACAACTTGTATATACCTCTTCGTTCCATGTATATTACACCTGCTGCATTCAGAATTCTTAAGAGTGGATTCCAGTCAACACTGTCAAAAGGTTTCTCTAAGTCTATAAATGCCACAAACGTTGATTTATCTTTCCTTAGCCAATTTTCTAACATTAACCGTTGAGCCATCATTGCCAAAGTTGTTCCTAAATTCCTCTAGAACTCAAACTCATCATCCCCGAGATCGGCTCCTGGCACTTCCCATTCGTCTGTAAATAATTCGAATAATTATTTTGCTACCATGACTTCTAGACTGATAATCCGGCAATATCCATATCTGTCTGCGTTCTCTTCTTTTTAGTTGGATTTATTATACTGCTCTTGACAACTGGGGGTACTTCACCTTTCTCATGCATCTTTCACGTCAGGCACACTAGTCTTGACATAGCTGGCTCTCCCTAGCTTATTAGTAGTTATGAGGAAATGTCGTGTACTCCAGTAGACGTATTAGGTCTTTTAGAGCTCTGTCAAATTCAGTTTCATACCTCCCCTCTCACCTTCATGTGCTTCCCAATAAAGTTAATTTCTCTTATGTAGCCCTTATACATTTTACTTCCAACTTTCAGCTTTCACTTCTTTCGTTAGTGCCTGTTATCCCTCTTGATATTCATAGTGCTGCTTGTCATTTCTCCAAAAACCTCTTTAATTTTCCTACTAGCTGTAAATATCTTTCATGCGGTTACACGTGCTTCTGCCGAATTGTATTTGTCCTCTGTCGTTTTCTACTTTCATATATCGCACTTTCTGCCAGTCTCATTTTAAACGTCTCCATTCCCTTTCGCCTGCTTCATTTGCTGCCTTTTTATATTTTCTCCCGTCATAAATTTATTTGAATATCTCCTGTGATATCCGTGGATTTTACCCGTTAGATCCTCTCGTGCCTTCACTGTTTCACCTCTCAAATCTACCCATACCTTTTATAATACATCCATTTCCACGGATTCATTTAATCGTTTCCTAATAGTCTCTGTGTGTAGCTTTTAATAACCTATCGTTCTATCAACTCATCCAAGTCCCAAACCCCATATTTCCTACAATTTTTGGTATTTCGTCAGCTTTAATCTACAGTTTACAAGAAGTAAATTATAGAGAGAGTCAAAATTTGCCCTGGAAATCCCTTACAGTCTAAGATCTGGTTTCCAAATCTCTGCCTTGGCATTATATCATTAATATGAAATCTTCCAGTGACTCCAGGTGTCTTCTACATATAAAACCACATTTAATGTTTCTTAAGCAAATTTCTGGAGATGATTAAATTATATCCTGGTTCAAATTCTACTAAGCGGTTTCCCCTTCCATTCCTTTTTATCAGTTAATATTCGCCTACAGGTTTTCCTTCTCTTCCTTTTCCTGCTATCGTATTTCAGTTCTTCATCATATTTAAATTTTCATGTCCCTTAGCATATGGATAATTACTTTTATCTCACAATATATACTTTCCACCTTTCATCAACTATGGAGCTATTTGACATACAAACCGGTGCTGCTTTAGCTGATGTTCGGGTTTGTGTGTATCTTGGCTAACAATGAATTCACTGTGCTTTTCATAGTAGCTTACTTGCAGTCCTATTTTGTTATTCGGTATTAGACCTATTCCTGCATTACCCCTATTAGACGTTGCATTTAAAACGCTGTACTGACCTGACAAGAATTCCTGTACATCCTGGCGCCTAACGTCACTATATCCCACTATATCTAACTTCAACCTATCCATTTCCCACCAGAAACCTCTTAAAATCTTCCACTATTGAGCTACAGCCTCTTTAATCTTGTTGCGATTAAAAACAGTAGATGGCATTGAGGGTTTCTCCGGAATAGTGTGGCATTTTAATTTTTTATTTCATTGGTTATAACTAAGGGAAATTGTTTCAAAGTTATATTCAGAAAAACTTCTTTCTTCAATCTTCCAGGATGACCAATGATCAGGAGTATTTACTTTAATTCTGTTGACATACAAGGATAACTAAACAATGTAACTCTCCCAGCAGCAGCAGCCGTCCTTCTATTATTATCGCGACACCACAAAAGGAAGTCTTACAAATATAGATCCTCCCAGTTTTGTCAAATAAAGGCATGGCTAGAGACCTTAGCTGCTACACTAAATAAATTACCGATGGTGTACAGCAACCAACCACAAATTGCTTTAAGGGTACTTTATTCAGAAAGGAACGTTACTGGTTTCGAATTTTTCACAATTCATCATCAGACGGTTTTGATAAAAACAATGTACAATTTGTTTTATGAATGCATGAAAAAACCGTCTGATGATTGATTGTAAAAAGTTCGAAGCCGGTAACGGTCCTTGTGAAGTACTGTAACCTAACCTAACCTAACCAGTTTGTGGATGGCTGCTGTTCGCCATCAACAATTCGTTAAACATAGATTAGTTTGACAATGGAATCGTAGTGAACTAAAAACAATAAAATTTTTCCACTAAGTTTCTGCTTTTGTTTATAACGACTCGGCGTTTCGTTTTTTGAACATTTAAATACATTTAAAGCTCTAGTCCTGAATCGACAATCACTGTATTTTGTTCGTACACTACAAAGCAAGCAAAGGAGCAGCCAAAATTTGTACCACTCATTAGATCATCGCCACCCAGAGGAGAGATGACAGAAGACAGACTAACTTGTAAAACAAGTGCGGAGATACGGACACAAGCCAGCGATATAATGCATTGGCTGACATAATTATGAATCATATTCATAGGTTCAATAGATACATCAATAAAGAGAAAAATAGTTTCTCAATAAAATCTTTGTAATATTAAGCAACATTCAAATGGCTACTGCGCTGCCCCCACTGACGACAAGAAACATATGAAGGCTTATTGCTGAAGTCATTTCATATTCAATGCCCAATCAGCAGTTGAAACATAAACGAAGTCTGTCAGTGAAGAATGATACAGCAGGAATCGTAGACAGATATTTTTGTGGTTAATTTTATTTCATTTACTGAATACCTAAGTGGGACAACAAAAATTAACATGAGTCACACTGACAGTGAAAGGTTCGTTTCACATTACACTAAATATTCTACAGGCAATTCTATGGTCTTACACGGTAGTAAATAATATTGTAGCAGGTGTTTGCAGCTACAGTGTGTCTAACTGAATAACAAATTCAAACAGTGTTTACCAACCGTATTTACCAGTAAACAACCAGTCCTTTAAAGAGTCGATCACCCATGTGTAAAACAACTTCAGGTGTCAGATTACTTTACAAATGAATTAATATATTTAATGTTTAACAGTAATCATGTAAGTTCGAAAACGTTTAGAAGGAGTTGGTAATTATGCTTCAAATTTGTTGAAAGTCGCTAAGTGTTCTCACTATGAAATACTGGATGAATATAGTGTATGAAATTTGTGCTCCATGTTAAGCAAAAGCACGTTTTTGATGTATCTTAGTGTTTATGGCGTCATATGTCCTGAATTATGTGTCACACAATGATGTAATTTTGCTAGTACACTCAGTGTCATATGTAGATTCTGTCTGCAAGATGGGTTGTAAATAGAGTAGTAAAGAAGTAATACACAAGAACGTCATATCCGAAATCAAAGCTTTACTGCATGAACAGCGAAATTATACGTGATAAATTTTTCTCCTTTAACTACTTTGTGAAGGATGTCAGAGAGAAAACGTTTCGTGAAGGTTTTAAATTATGTGTAAAGTTTGTTGGGAGTTGTTACGTGCTCTCACATCATATACTGATTGAAAAAAGCGCTTGTATTTGTGTGCCATCATTTACACTGCTTCAAGACAAAGACACAGTTTCTAACTGTACTACTTGTCTTATTAAGTTAAATTTTTAATTTATGACTATAGCTCTTAATGATTAGATTATGATGACATATCGAAATTTTTAAAAATCAGCCCGTAATTACATGATATATGGAAAATCGATTTTTGCTGCCGCGTTCACGGCAAGACAGTAGCTGGAACATCAAAATGATTTATTTAACAAACATATAAGTGCTCAAATAACATTAAACTGATAAACTTAAAATTATGAATTTTTCTTATATTGGTGTTGGAAAGCAATTACGTCATCGGAAGTTTGAGGAAAAGTTTTAAAATCCAACAATAGAACAATTGTATTATCTTTTGTTTCTCAACCTAACTGCGCTCATAGACTCACATGTTGACGTCGTTTCATGGCTCTCAGAAGATTAGAGCGAAAACTCTGGGTGTTGCGTGAAATCCGGGATTACATTAGCTGTACTTTGCTGTTCTGGTATTTATTTTACTGAAGAATTAGGAAGACAATCCACAAAGAATATCAAGAACAATATCACTGAACTTCATTAGCTGTGATGGGGTGAGGAGCTGGACCGTGTACCAACTTCTAGGCAATGTTCCAGCATAATGTTGTAGTTAAAACTGAAGAACCGTACCACTAGGATTACAATTGTTGAACACACCGGTTTTCAAGGAAATGGGACTCATCATTTAGCACAGGGAATCTTGTCCTCTTTATCGTAAATGAGAGGTGAGAGATATCTAAAAACAACACATTTTGCACATTTACTTTCCAGTCCTAATTGGTGCTATTTAATTTTATCGACATCTAGAGAAAAAATATGCTTCTGTTTTAAATCATCTCTCCTTAATTAATATTCTTTTTACATATGTTACACCTGACTTAGGTCAGTTTATGTAGATGAAAGTGTGAAGTTATTTCTTTGTTTCAGTTTATTGGCTTTCGGGAGGAACCCATACAGCCACTTCAACAGTGGAATGCCAGTTATGACGATAAGAACGTAAAGACAATACAGCACCCACTTCTCGAGCGGATAAAATCTCCGATCGGGCTTGGCGCTCCGCCGTGATGACCGAGCATCTACGGAGGCGCACTAATCATTAATTCTATATCTCTTAGGGTTCAGAAGCTCGCAGTTTGTTGGGACCACCGTGATAGCACTATTTATGCTCTGCATACTACTTTAATGGTTTCCAGATCGTCCACTAGTCAATATGACTAAGATCAAACTTTAGCAATGTGGATGCACTCCAGTTGTTGATATCATTTCGTTGCATTTAATGTTTTAAAGTATTTATAGATAGTTGGAAGCTTGCCTTAAAAGCATATTTTGGGGATATCTCTTAAATGGTTGTTTTTCTTAAATGGTTAAGACCTTTTATAAAAAATTATTCTGGTTGCTTTTTTATTGCTAAGCATTCTAGACTCATTCTGAGTTTAATATCTTAAAGAATTTTAATGTACTTTCTTGAAGAGTCTCTTAAATTGTTCTTGTTCTCTTAAGTTGTCAACACGTCTTTTAAGATATGGGCAATTGTAATATTTTCAGAAGCTCCTGACCAGGCTTGTAGTTTACACTCTGTGTTGCTCACCTAAATTTTTAAACTTCATTATTCTATTGTGTAAAAAACCTGAAACGTTTCTTTATTGAAATATTCTGAGTCTTGTTCCGTTAAAGTTTTAAACTAAAGGGTGAAAGTTGTTGTCCCAGAGCCTTGCCTAGCTGTTCCACATCCTCTTGGCCTTGTTTCTTAAACTGTTGTTTCAGTTGGATTGGACATGTATTCTAATCAATTTTTGAATGAATAAGTTGGGTGATGTATGTCCTGAGGAGGAGGAAGTGCAACAGCGGTTGGAGGAAGGATTAAGGAAAAAATGTTAAAGTGTAGTTATTTTGAGGTATTTTGTTTAGTATGCATTGTCGTTCTAGGAATTGTTGGGACATGATAAGAGAAGTTCATGCTAATTTTCCGTCCTTTACTTACAGGAGGAGAGATTTGCTGTTTCAGTTTTCATTGTTTATATTTCTGAGAGCAGTGATTTGTGTATTCTGTTTTAGGGAATGTAAACTTTTGTATATATATATATATATATGTACGGATAACCGTTTAGGATAGGGAAAGCTAGTGCAATATTCTGAGCACAACTTACAGCCAGGTGCAGGCTGGGTTGCAGTGTGTTATGCATGCCAACAGGGCCATCAAATTGCTGAAAGAGTATACATAGCTGTTTTGGATGTTGCAAATCACCGGCAGAAGGAGCCCACTGGCCTACCTTAGCATGTTATGAGTAGGTGACGCGAAGCAGCACTTATGGCAAAACAGAGGGGCACCGCCGTGTGTAAATATGTGCGGGTTTCTAACGATATTGATTCAAGTGTGGCAGCTCTCCTGGACAACGGGGCGTGTCACACCACCAGCTACATGCAGCAGCAGATGGGGCGCCAGCGTTCCAGTCCGCAGCGGGTCGCTGGTTCGACCCTCTGAGGCCGATGTGGGGTCCATAGCCAGCTAGTGGCGGGCAACTCCATGGCACGCTACTGCAGGCAGCCGTCCTAGCTTCCAACACACGCTAGAGGCATCCTAAGGCGAGGGCCACAGATTCGGTTGCCTGATTACGGGGGCTTGTTGTCGCCGTGATCTTAGCCATGCCGGCGAGAAGCACATAGCTGGCCGCCGGTGGCTCACACCGAGGGGCGCTAAGTTGGCAGGGACGCAGACGGGTGAGTTGACTGCTGGCATCCTAACAATGCCACAATTCCACTGGCGTAAAAGTCCGACACACAGTGCGTGCGTGGGTCGCTGAGGCAGCCATCGCGCGCCAAGCCATCTTGCAGACAGCGAAGTGGTGTCTTCAGCATTGTGGGACCCAGTGATGCAGACTGAGGGGAACACGGCACTGTAGTAGGAAGCAATAAATCACTTGGAAAGCTAGGATGAGTCTTTATACGGTGCCTTCAACCTCTTTCCGATACATTTGTTCAGACTGATAAATTTGGCGGCAGTAATTGCCACTACAGAACTTAGCATAGACATTTTTTATTGCCCTGTAGCATGATTGTAAGTGGCCTGAAGCGGATGGGAGTGCTGTTGTACATAGTTATAAAAGTAGTTAGTGGAACAAATATAAAATGTTTATGTAAATAATTTACTGATATCTAATATGGCTTGATATGCTGTTACAGGAATTAAAGAGGCCCTGTTTAAGTTAGGAATGCACATAACTATATGAATCTTTATATTTATTGTGTACTATCTACGATAATGTCATGTAATCTGGAATATTTAAAATAAGGTAGTAAACTCATGGAAGCTTTTATTGATAACTATATGGTACTTAGCTGTGTATGTAGTAGGTGTGTCTTACACAGAGACTAAGTAAGGGCTAATGATAACAGTGTTAAAGTGTTTATATAAGTTACAGTTAATCATTGTGTCTGCTTCTGTAGCAATACGAAACAGAGAGAGATTAGAGCAAGAGAGAGATGGAGTCTGGAAACAAAGATGACAGCTAAGGAAATATGCAGGCTCACGGGTGATCCAGTAGAGCCACAGACACAGTGACCAGAAAGTAGCCGCAGTCAGTATTCTTCCAGAGATTACAGAGAATCTCTGACATGCAGAAGTGTATATGCTTACATGGAAAGCACATTCCCGATGGTCGTGACATATATATTCAACACTTGAGAGTGTGATGTTCAGCCAGATCATAAGGGACTTTAATGTATTATGGATGTAGCTTGCACGAAACTTATACTTTAAGCAGGTAGACAGGTGTCCACCTGCGTTACTGAATCAGAATATAAATTAATGTTTGTTACTCCTTATTATCTACACTTCATTCACCGCAAAAGTAGCTGAAGAAACATTTAATTGAACAGGTCCCTAAGACCTGTGCACAGTAAGCTGTAAGGCATTACTACTTTCTGACCCGAGTATTGAGTCCTTTGTTGTAGAGCTAAAGTTTACCCCTTTATCACAACTTTTTTCTTGTTTGGCAGTATATTAGGATATCGTGATGGAAGTTGGAATATCCTTTAATGGTATAATCTAAAGCATGCTCCACTTCTTCTAAACTCATAAAAGGGGATGTGATGAAAGGTGGGTGTTTGTTGGCTCTTTTATTTTCTTACCACTTACATTACCATTTTGAAGTAATATAATACTTATTTTAGAACTGTCTGTGAGACATTGGCTTAACCAGTTCTAATGTGTGTCGATTAAGATACTCAAGCATACCGTTTGCTTAACTGATGCGTTGGAATTTAGATTCCAGTGAGACAGTTAGCCATCAGGCAATATTGTGTTCCGGTGGTTGAGAACATTATGTACTGCCAAGATATATAAAGAAAAGAAGGTAGGCCATTAAGGCTATTGGTGATTAGAAAATTCCCAGATGCCCTTGATCACTGTAATGTCATGACTCTCAGGGCTATGCATGTGACAGAACACGGAAGTCGTGATGTGCATCCAAGGCAAATAACTCGTTTCGTGTCTATGATAAAGCAGGGTGCTGTGGTACAATGCACTGATATTGCTCGAAATATTTTTCCCAGAGATAAGACTTGCAACATGAATGGGGAGTTTGATGCAGACATGTGATCAAAGTGAATATGAATACTGCATGTGTGTGTTCAGTTCATTTTCTGTCTGAAGTTTATGAACAATATTTGAGATATGGACTTCTAGGGTTACCTTCAAGAAAGAAGCTGCTACGCTCAACAATCCGCAACATAAACATTCTAAACTGCTTCTGGTGTTGTAATCATGTACGTCATTGTTCCTTTCCAACTGCAGTGTATTATTCACAACAAACTTCATGAGAGTATAAATATACTGTGAGGCAGAGATGCACGCAGAAGGATATCACTCAGAATAGTTATATCTCGAAAGTTACGTTAAACTAGTGTAAGACACATAAAATTAATGTTTTTTCGTGTGGTACTGGGTTCCTCTATGACAGTAAATGACTTGCTGTATTGTGTAGCGAAGAAATAAATTATAGTGCTCAGGCTTGTTAGCATTTGCTGCTGTATACTATATCTTGAGTGCTCGTGGAATTAGCGGATATTTTTTGTCATTCGCAGGATGAGTTATCTGTTTCAGTGCTACTGAGCTATTTTATCTGCAACTTTCGTGTCCTTATCTAAGGCCTTAATGATAAAAATATATCTAACAGTGGCTGCCTAGCTCGGTTGATTTGATAAGTTCAGGTAGAGATCGAAATTTGTCGACTACTCCAAATGTTATATTTAAATTTTGTCGAAGAATGTTGTAGCAGCGATTTCTGTCACTCATTCTTCTAGCTTTTGTTTACTATTTATTTGATTGATAATGAGAAATTAATATTGTAATAAAAGGAAATTCATTCCTTGGAGATCTGGAAGTCGTGCACAACATCGCGAAGCTATAACTACGAAAAAAACGAGCTTTCACGACTTTAGAAACCGTGTCACCGAAAATAAAGAAAGACAATCAGACCATAGCTAATGATCCCCTTCATAAGCTCATTGAAATAATACACAAAGATTTAGAAATTAGGGAACGGAGGGCTGGATTGAACTTTTAATAAAACTACATGCACAGAAAGCAGCATCAAAGCGATGTGATGTAGTCTTATGAAGTAAAACAAATGTTCTTCACCGTCTTCTTTCGTTAAAGCGGACAAAAAGGTCATCTGACATGAAAGAGGAAACCAAACTACATAGAAGTGTGAGCAGTGTGTTGCCAGAATGTTTTACATGGCAGCAAATACGATGTTTGTTGAACGAAAGCAAAAGGGTGAACTGGAATTCAGAGGACATTGCGCATGCACTGACTTCGAGAGCTCAACCGCCAAAACCATATGTTTACTTGTGAAAGCGAAAAATGTCTTTGCTGTGCAGCGCAGCACTTCAAAAATGGACGAAAGAATTTAAATAGAGACCAGGTACTCTCAAATATATCTTATGTGAATTGAAGGCTAAATCAAACAATTTTACTACCCGAGGGAGACTGGAAGTTTTGACATTTGAGGAAATGAATGTTCATTTTCGTGTGTGTTACGATTCGTCGGAGGGCTTGGTAGTAGTTGGTCCACATTCCAACGTCCACGTTTGCGTATTCCGTGGATTGTGTAACTGTGGAAGCAAACAGTTTATTATAACTTCAGTACAATTGTTACCAGTATTTTGCTTCATAGTATCATTAAGGGACTTGAGAAATCCGGAATAAATATTGTAAATGTAGCATATGATACGAATGGAAAAATATAAAAGTTTGCAAGGAATTGTGTGTCGATGCAAATAAAATATATATTGTAAATCCAGCGGACGATGCCAGAAATGCATGGGTTTCCTTTAGTGTATCACATCTGTTAAGTTACTGAGGAACAATTTCATTACGTTATCTAATGGGTCCTAAATAACTGAGGAAGCTACATACGATTTTGAAAAAAATAGAAAAGTGATCTAACGGTAACGCACCGCATTACAGAAGAACATTCATATGTTTCTGGACCAGCACACGCCTATTTTCACGACGAACACCATAGTATTTGGCGTAAGGTCTTCACAAAGACATTGAAGTAAAGTTTTGCGAACTCGTTAACGACGTCTTTGATGTACCCAACTCTAGAGTTCCAAAAGATGAATGTTGGTGCTAATTTGGAATGAATCTCATAATTAAGGAAAATACGCTAAAGGGGTTTCTAGACATTTGTTTGACAGTGCGAGATGGTGATACTGACAAATTTTCACCTTTTCAGAGTTTTCATGACGTCAATAAATCCAGTCTCTGACCTTTTCGAAAGCCTGAAAACTATGAAAGTAAGCAGCCCATTAACTTCAAAATCCAGATTGCTTGGTGAACTTATTTTTCTACGTTAGAAAGATTATGAACAATTTATAATAAACCTACTCCATTTGAACTAAGTAATAGGTTGCGGCTCCTTAAACTGACGGAAAACGCAAGTGATATTTCTTTCTCTGGAAGTACCCCCGTTACAGAAGAATGAAATGCAGAATCATCTTAGTGTGACGTCGACTCAGATGCTGCACCCCTAAGTTTCATTAACAGTGAGCTCTGTGTTGTTGATTAATCGCCAGTACAGTAAAAGTAATCGCAGAAGCTGTGAATCTCGAAGAAAATTTATTAACGGTTGTTGTAACAACGTGCCAAGTTCTTCCAGATGCGGTGAAATACATTGCATGTTATAGTGCCTTTAACTACTAAAACATTGATTAATCGTAGGATTTTCCAGCAGCAAGAAAGGAGGTATTTGAAGAAGAATTGAAGAGTTTGTTGCTTTTGGTGGAAATGGATTGTGCAATGTAATAGCTCTGTCCTCTATTTGGAAACAAACGTTTCCTGAAATTCATTACACAGTTATTGCTTTTTATGGAACAAAAAGAACGTGTATAAGGATTAGGTATCTGAGTGAAGAAGTAAAGTTGTAAGCTACGAAGAAATGTGCCATAAGGAGGAAGCAGCTATGAATTGCATCTTCAGCTGGTGAACAATAATAGATATCCGGAACAGGCTACACTTAAACCAGTTTCTTCGGCAATTTTTCATCTTAATTATCATTTACTTAGTCCTAACGTATAATACATGTGTCATGCCACTTGATTTGATTTGTCCAGCTGTGTACTGAACGAAACCGAACATAAATGAATGAGTATCACGTCACGCCGTCTATGGTGCGACACGTTAGCCGTATAATCACACTGCCGTTCTGCGATTTGCTGCCATACCTTGATGTCAGGGGCTCCAGCCAATAGAGTACGACTGGTCCCCCCGATGTGCTTCCTTGTTAGAAGGAATTCAACCATTAGATTCATTGTACAGGTCCTTTTAGTGTAAGACATGTGTGTTTCTATAGTTATAGTTCAGGAATAATGCTGTTCTCACGGTATTACTTTTGTTTAATGCGGAGCCATCATCTTGAACAGTCCTCATGACATGCAAAACGACTGGTAAGATCATTCCAATTTATACACAGTGCTGAAATACGCTCTACAGTTTGAGATTAGTCTGGGAATTCATCACTATCAGTGTGCACACCTACATACTTTGCCGTATTCATATGCAGTGGAGGAGCCTTCAAGACCTTGTGAACTACCAGGTATTTGGAGACTGGTTGCTACATTATTGCAACTTCATTTCTTTCTGTTACATTTCCAGTTCTACCATGTTAAGGATACAAAAAGCACAAGGTTTGTTTTGTATGGATGAAATGGATTATATTTCCATTAATAGAAGCATTGTTTTGTAAAGAGTGATGTAGGGAGAATTTTAATTATGAGATTGTAATTCGCGCCCATGCATAAAAGGTATAATACACATATTATCAACGGAAAGAATTGCACAGTGATTCACCGGAAAGATCATTCCTGCTCTACTTAAAAGTGCTACAGATAGCGAGCCACCTTATTGTGGTCATGATACAAGTGAAGGCTGATTAATTCTGATGATTAAGTTTGTACACATTGAGCCATGATTGAAGGCTGACTAGAGAATTAAATACAACGTCTTTACATGCTAGCTAATTTTTCAGGAAGTGAATAAGGTAGGATGTTGTATGCTGCTTTGCGCTTGTGTTATTTGTAATAGCATCATGTCATGTTCGAAGCATTTAGAACACTACTAATTGATTTGTCATGTAAATAACTACTGTAGTCTCTTTTAACTGATGAATACATGATAGGGGGAAGTGTCCCATAGCACAGCTCGTTTCTGTAAGTGAGAAGTTAACACATGTTAGCACAACTTGTTGTTTCACAAAGCTATTCACACATGTATTCTGTGTTCTTTAGAAGAATACAGACGCTTGTCATCTCTTTTCGCTAATTTATACATATTTAACTGCTATATGGCTACTTTAGAGCTATATATTGAAGTCTGAGAGAGCGTTAGAAAATTGTTCACAAATGTAACATATTTCACTTTGCGTATCACGAATTATGATAATGTTTGAAACTTTAAACACTACTGGCGTATGGCTGCCTGGGAGTGAAAGGACTGTGCCAAATAATGGCTCTGAGCACTATGGGACTTAACTTCTGAGGTCATCAGTCCCCTAGAACGTAGAACTACTTAAACCTAACTAACCTAAAGACATCACTCACATCCATGACCGAGGGCCAAATAAGGGATGGATATCATTCGTAACAAGGGTTATATTAACAAACGTCAGAAAAAGACTTTTATGGATTATGCCAAAAGAACCTTGACATATTACATAGAATTATTTAAGAACAATTACTTATAATACATCAACAATGTTACCAAATATATAAGTGAGATCAAATAACAGAAATTTGTAGTATAAATTCAAATACTTGCTCTCAAATCTCCAAAAGTCATTCATGAGGACAACAAGTACGAAAATATAATTTAGAAAAACATTATTCTCTTTCCAAAAATATAGAAATCTTGTGTTCCAATCGTTATTGTTGGCATATCTACAGCAATACATAACAATCTCTTTTAAGGATCCAAGTAAAAGTCATTCAATAGCTAGGCCACAACCATATCTAGAATGTGTTTCACTAAAATACAACAAATAATTCGGTTCTACCTAAACGAAATTCATTAAGAGTAAACAAAATACAATGAGTGATGCTTGATATAAAACTACCACTTGTCAGGCAATGTGGTCTGGAGGAATGGACGGAAATTACTTTGGGCAGGCATGATAAGCTGCTTACCACACTCCTCCTTTTCTAACACGCCCCAAGGCACGAACATAGAATGATAGCCTGATGCACTGAGAAGTAATCATTAAGTAAAACAAGTAAAACTTAAGTCATCAGATCACACACTGGCAGCACAAACTAAACATTTGTGCAAAGTCGCTAAAGATAATTAGGTAACTGGCCAAGGCAACCACCTACACTTACACTTTATAGAAGGATGATGAGTGGCCAACTGAGATACAGCTTCAAAGCACGCCACGAGCCGTAGACGGTAAATACTTAACCGTCTCACGGGAAGGAAAAATTAGCTGGAAGGAAAACATAAACGGTTGGCTGATGCACCTCACCTATCTAAAGACAAGCTCGGCTTAGGATTATAACCTATCAAAATACAACCAACAAGAATTGCCCTGGTGAGGCACATATGCATGCGGAATACAAACAGCTATAAGTCAATTTGTCGATTTAATACACAAAGTACCAGACAAGAAAAATATTTTGAACGTCATAATTAATGAAACTGAACATAAAGAAATTTGCAAAATCCTAGTAATTCAAATCACACAATCACGTTATAACTCTAGGGCAGTTACACAGTTGAAATTATTATAGCTTGTTTTCACTAGAGTGACACGCTCCCCAAATCGCCTGACCAGACACAGGGAAAGGGAATAACAACAACAGGAGGCTGAACCGAGTCCGTTATAGAAGCAGCAGGGTACAAACCCATCAGTTTATAAGAACGCCGCGTGATCTCGGCACCGAAGGAACGAACTAAAACTAGCTCACTGGGCGTACAAAGCCACTATGTGATGGCAAACAATGGAAGGCCATGGAGTCGCTGGGAGATGTGTTGATGACGACCACCCACTGCTAGCCTGGTGGACCAAACAGCCAGTATACTGCCCCACAGAACTGCCCTGTCCACTCTGGTTCACGGACTGCCTCTCCCGAAAACCGGCCAGACCGTCACTGGCGGCAAACGTGCCACGCCTACATCACGCCAAAGATTCTGTTCCAACAGATGTGGCGCGAGCTGTCGATGCGCAGCGTTTCAAGAGACATACAAGCACACCTTCGAAATCTTTTAACAGTGTGGTCTGGACTGTTATCACAGAAATTTTGAGGGTAGCAGGATTATAAAACTGGAAGTTATTTAAGACTATAGTTATAAGAGTCGAAGAGGGGGGTCAGTGGATGAGAAGGGAGTGTGATAGGTTTATTTACTATCAGCGATGTCAATCAGTATGTACAATGACCAAGCAATAAAGAAAACTGAGGATAAATTTGAAAAAGGAATTGAAGTTGAGGGACAAGAATGATGGCCAAAGTAGTAAGGATAAATAGGCAGACAGGCAATAGCAGGGAAAGTGGGGCTGAAGCGAAATTTATTAATACGTAATATAAATTTAAGCGGTAGGATGGCTTTTTAGAAAGCATTTGTTTGGGGTGTAGCCTTGTACGGAAATGAAACGTGAAGTGTCAGTAGTTCATACAGAAAGTAAATAGAAGCTTTTGAAAAGTGGTGCTACAGAAGAATATTGCAGATTAGGTGCACAGATCAGAAAACAAATGACGAGTTATTCAATCGAAACGGACTGAAAAGAAATATGTGGCACAACTTGGCTAGATGAAGGGATTGGTTAATACGACACATCCTAAGGCCTGAGGAAACAGGCGGTTTGGTAAAGTAGGTAAGTGGGGAGTAACAATCGTAGAGACGGACCAGTGTATGAGCATAGTAAGTTGGTTAAAATTAATGCGAGTTGTAGTAGTTATTCAGTAATGAAAAGGGTTGCGCAAGTTAAGATGGAGAGCGAGAGTTGTGTCGAACCAGCCTGCGAACTGGGAAATGAAGTACCAAAATGTAGTTTTATATAGCTTCGTACATTTAGGAGTTTTCATCATAATTTTTTTTACTTTCTTTGAAGATTGCATGAGCTTTTCTCTAACGGATACTACTAGAATGCCTTATGCACGAAAGCTGAAAGGTGGAAGAAATATATAGAGGTCCAACATGAGGAAAACAAGCTTGAAGACCATGTTATAGAAAAAGAAGTGCAAGTGAGTGAAGACGACAGAAATGATACTGCAGGAAGAAAGAAAAGTGATAGACGCAGTCGAAACGAGCCCTGTAAGTAAACGACGTGCTTTCAGAACTATTTAGATCCTTTGGGAACCAGGCATGACAGACTATTCCACCTGCTGCACAAGATATCTCAGAGAGGCGTACTTCCCCAGACGAAATACCAGCTGACATCAAGATAAACGTATAATTTTCAATTCTAAGAAATAAAGTGTGTCTAGGCGGAAAAACTTTACGTATAAGTGTATCGTAGTTGCAGATGTCTGTAAAGACTTCTTGTCTCCTATTATACAGCACGAGTGATCTGCCCTGGCTTTGCGCAGGTAGCTCTATGTGTCTACAGCCAGAAACCTTATCAGGCAAAGCGGTAATAGACAGTACAAAAATCTCTTTCTCGTGAACCATTCTCGCTGTTAGTTCAAACCACATCTGAAGGGTTACATTGATTCATCGGACTGGAAATTTATAAAGCTCAATTTAATTTGTTTCTGATATCGCTTATGGTATATGTATACCACGTTAACACTTGCTCTCAAATTATTATTGGTTGAAACATAGTTCTATAAACAACTCGCACAGGATTCATACAGGCTTCAACCTCTCAAGTTAATGAGCCATTAGCGTTAATGACTCATTATTGGCGATCATGAAATTACATTTCGATCGTTATACCATCAGCAAAATTGGAATTGTCACGTTGTGCCAGAGCACTAGGTCATAACTCAGTAGTGACAGCTGTTCGCTTACACGAGGGTAGCTCGTAGAATAATGAACAGTCCACACACCTCTGTTTCTCAAATGAGTGGTCATAGCTTCGAAAGTGCCGTGAGACCATTATATCTTTTATTTCAAATCTTTGGTTTGGTTCCCATCATCAGTGCCAACAAACATTCTCCATCTTCTCTCTACAGAATGTCGGTAAAGAGAGTCATAGGCTACGTCATATGTTTGATGTGGCTCATCTGTATCAGTGGCTCTGGTCTTTACTGCAGTTATTTAGTAATGCATCATATCATAGTAAATCCAATGTTCCCTATGACAGTGCGCTTTGTTTTTGTCTCATTTGTTTTACTATCTGTTTCGGAACCAGCTACAATTCTATGCAGATCTCTGTCTACCGGACATCATATCGTTATTAGCATAATGGAACTGTTGCAGCAGGTAGATGTGTTGCTCGCTGTGCGAGATTACACTTACAAAATGGAAATATATCGCAAAACGCGCCAAAGAGCAATTTTACTTTTCATTACAGTGCTTGTTTGCATTGTCATACCACAGAG
Organism: Schistocerca piceifrons; assembly: GCF_021461385.2. NCBI lineage: Eukaryota > Metazoa > Arthropoda > Insecta > Orthoptera > Acrididae > Schistocerca > Schistocerca piceifrons. The sequence goes on along the minus strand of NC_060138.1, from coordinate 133,085,580 downwards.
CATTCTAGCAACCTGTTTCTTCAGACATGATCCAATAAACCTCATCTGTATATGCTTACAAGTCTTGGTCATGATCTGGCGAGTTCAGTTCTTCGCCGTTGTGGTGGTACTCCGACACAGGATGGGCGTCGTCTGTGGGCAGCTGCTGAGGAGTACCCGGCCGCCGGCGGGCAGCGAGGCCGAGCTGGAGGAGTTGGCGACGCGTGCTGGACAGCCGGGGGCGGCGGGGGCGGTGGAGGCGGAGGTGCGGCGGCTGCAGCGCGCCAGGATGGCCCTTCACCGCTGCTCCCGCCTTTGCAGTCTCCACTTCGGACCCGCACTGTTGCTGTCCGTCTTGGCAGATTTCATCGTTATGACTTGCACTGCCTATTGGTTAATAGTCTTGGCACAAGAAAGAGACAAGAGTACGGAAATACTCGTGAGTCTATTTGGACTTAGTAACATATTGTGTCGCCAGCTTGCGCTGTGCTGGGTGTGTTCCTCTGCGGCTGACCGCGCCGGCAGAGCAGCTCTGTTGCTGTCGAGACTGCAGCCGCTCCTTCGCCCTGGGCCAGCAGTCGATGTTCTGCAACTGCCAGTGGAGAGACTACGAATTTCTGCCATGGGGTTCTGTGACATCGACCTTCGTGTCTTCACAGCCATTATTAGTGCTGCGGTCACTTATCTCGTGATACTTGTACAATTTCATAAGTGAAGCACTTCGTATGATCTTTGCTAGGGCGTATCTCCTTCTAATTGTGCAGTGTACGGGTGGTGTCATAGGAGGAAACGTCTTTCAGTTAGTGACATATTACTTAATAGCGGCATTGTAAGTATAGGTTATTCTTCAACTACTCATTGTGTTTGTATTATCCAGAGGATTGATAGACATGTCCTTCTAAACAAACAAATTGCAGTAAAAGAGTTGCAAGCTATTTTCAGTAAATGTGTGTATTTATTTAGTTACTTCCTGCAGCGTGCATGATAAATGGGGCTCTAGCCTGCTTCCTTTATGTCATGTGAGGTAGGTACTATAATGGACCCTCCTGCATCAAATTAAGTTACTGGTATATGCCCTGAGGGTGTATAAGAGCTCCAGCATAAGCTGCCATCTTAATTTGATCTTTCTGTCACGTGTTAGTTAGTTTTGAAAATTACTTTACTACGGTGCGCATGAGACAGCCGATACCAGGTTGACGTGTACAACACAGACATATCATATAGGACATCTGCTGGTTTTCCATGAGATTCAACCACCGGGAGAACCATGTCATAGTGTTTTATGGCACTAACACACTTCATCATATACAAGAAGTTGTGTGAAGTTACATTCTTTTCTGTGATCACCTGCGCTAAAGGAAAATGACATATCATGAAAATTATTGATCTGCCAACAAATTGGAAATATTCGGCACAGCGTATAATGCACAACTCACACGTATCTGGATAGCAAGTAAGTAGTAACCACACTGTACACTGACAATTCTACATAAACAAAACCAGCCAATTACGCGCATTCAGAAATTTTTTACACTTCATGCCCATGAAATAGTGGGAAACACTCAACTGCTGACGAGCCGAAGCCAACTGAAAATGAAAAACTGTTCTGTGCGCTCACCTGTTTCAATACAAGTAGATCACCATATTGTTCCAGAACCAGCTCAAGGAATTATTTAGAATCCATGAACCGAACCTAACAACTAAATCCGAATGCGAAAAAGTTCAAATGTCTCTGTTTACATATTTCATTAATAATCCGTGTTAGAGGCCACAGAAGACGCTTTTGTATTGAATGAAGAGGAATGTATATACTTCTGTTTTAAAGTTTTTTTAGGCCCAAAGTTGTGTTGTTGCTATGGTCTTCAGTCCGAAGACTGGTTTGATGCAGCCCTCCACGCTACTGTATCCCTTGCAAGCCTCTTCATCTCCTACTAACTACTACAACCTACATCCTATTGAATCTGTTTTCTGCATTTCTCTCCTGATCTATTTTTACCTCCACTTATCCCCACACTTTCCTCCAATACCAAACTGGAAATTGCATAACGCTTATATAACGTGTTCAGTTCACCGATCTTTTAATTTAGAACGGATGTGTCACAAAGTTATTCTCTTCCGAATTCATTTCAGTACCTACTCATTTCTTATGTGATCTATCAACGTGGTCTTCGACATTCTTCTGGCAGCACCATATTTCAGAAGTATATATTCTCCTTTTGTTCGAATTTCTTATCGTCCCGTTTTGATTCCACACAAAACTACACTCCAGTCAAACTCTCTCGAAAAGACTTCCTACCACTTAAATTTACATTCAATGTCAACCGGTTTCCCCTCTTCACAAACGTTTTACTTCCCCTTACCAATTTACATTTTTATCTACTCTCTGCTTCGACTATCGTAACTTATTTTGCTGGCTGATGAGCAAAACTATCTACTAATTGTAGCATCTAATTTCCTAGTCTAATTACGTCAGCACTGCCTCATTTGGTTCGACTACATTCCATTACCCTCGCTTTGCAACAGTTGATGTTCATCTTACAACCTCCTTTCAGGACACTGTCCATTCCATTAAAATGCTCTTCCAAGGCCTTTGCTGTCTCTTAGCAAACGGCAGTGGCGTTGGCAAACATAAAACTTTCTTCTTCCTCTTGAACTTAAATGCAGTTACAATCCCCACGGTACAACTCGTTCGGTGTGCAGATTGAATAATAATGGGGATAGGTAAAATCCTGCCTCATTCTCGGTCACCTACTTATTTTTCAAGCCATTAGACTCTTATAACAGCCGTCTGGTTTCTGCAAATCTCCAATATCAAACTTCGTTCCCTGCACATTACACCCGCTACATTCAGAATTCCGAAGAGTGTATTTCAGTCAACGTTTTCAGAACCGACCTCTAAGTCTACAAATGCTGAAAATCTAGATTTACTATTCCTTAGCCCATTTTCTAAGATGATCCATTCGGTCAGCATTTCCTATGGTGTTACTACAATTCTCCTAAACTCAAATTGATCAACCCCAAGGTCGGCTTTAACCAGTCTTTCCATTCGTCGCGAAATAATTCGTGTCAATGTTATGCAATCATCGTTTTTAAACTGATAGTCTGGTAATATCCACGCCTCTCTGTATTAGCTTTCTTTATAAATGGAGTTATTAAACTGTTTTGGAAATCTGAGGGTATTTCGCCTGTCTCGTACATCTTTAATATCAGGTTAACTAGGTTTGACACCCTGGCTCTACCTAGGTTATTAATAGCTCGAAGGGAATGTCGTCTACTCAAGGGGCCTTGTTTCGAATTAGGTCTTCCAAAGCTCTGTCGAATTCTGCCTGAAGTATTACACCTCACATCGCATCTTCATTTGACTTCTTCATTTCTGTCTATGACAATACCATCTAGTTAACTTCCATTGTAGAGTCGCTCTATATATGCCTTCCACCTTTCAGCTTTACCTTCTTTGTTTAGTATCGGTTTTTCATTTGAACTCTTGCTAATCATACTGCTGCTTCTCCTTTCTCCAAAAATCGCTTTAATTTTCATACAGGTGGAAACTACCCTTCCTCTAGTTATGTATGCATCTATCGAACTGTATTTGCCTGTATCGCTTTCACCTTTCATATGTTTCACTTTCTGCCAATCTTTCCCTTTCGCCAGCTTCATTTGGTGGCTTTTTATATTTACTTTTTTCATCAGTTATATTCAGTATTTCTTGTCATATCCAGGGATATCTGCGAGGCGTTGTCTTTCTACCTATTTGATCCTCTGATGTCTTCAGTGGTTCACCTCTCACAGCTAACTAATCATTCTCTAATTTATTTGTTTCTCAAGTTTCAGTTAATCGTATCCTAATCCTTTTCTGGAACTTTTAATAACGTATTGTTCTATCAATTCATCCTAGTCCAAAATAGCAGATATCCAACCATTTTGGTATTTAATAAGTTTTAATCTTCAATTTTTAACCAATGAATAGTGGTCTGAGTCCACATATTGCCTGGAAATGTCTTACATTCGAAGACCTGGTTCATAAATCTCTGTTGTCTTTTATCACTCTTTCTGGATGATCAAATTCAAGGAGTACAACCGTAGCCTTATCTGCAATTGTAATTCATCTGGTCCATTTGGTTCAGATCTGTTGACAAACGAGGATAACGAAACAATACCTCTCTCAGCAGCGGCGGTCGTCCTTAGATATTATCTCGACATCGCAAACGGAAGTTTAACATACATAGGTTAATTGTCAATGCATCATAGTAGTGAACTACAAATAATGAGAAATTCTTCCTGTACGTTTCAGCTTTTATTTATAATAACTGGGTGATGTGTTTTTTGAACATATAAATGTATTCAAAGTACAAGTCCTGAAGCGACAATCCATGTATTTTCTTCTTGCAGTAAGAGTAAACAAAGCAGGAACAAGAATTTGTACCGCTCATCAAATCGTCGCAATCCAGAAGAAGAAAGACGAAAGACAGACTAACTTCTACAACAAGTGCGGGGATTTGGACACGAGTCAGCAATATTATGTCTTGGCTGATATCACTAGGAATCATATACAGAGATACTATAAATTCATTGATAAAGAAAAAAATAATTTCTGAATAAAATCTTTGTAATTATAAGCAAGGCTGAAATCGTAATTACGCTGCGTTCACTGGCGACACGAATCATAAGAAGGATTATTGCTGGAGTCATTTCATACTTAGTGCACAATCATCAGTTGAAACATAGATCATCTGCCAGTCAAGAATGATACAGACATTGCAGTGGTTACAGCAGGAATCGTAGACGAATGTTTTTGTGGTGTACTTTATTTAATTTACTTAATACCTAAGCGAGACAAAAAATTAACATGAATCACATTGAAACTGAGGGATTCGTTTCATGTTACACTAAAAGTTCGACAGATGCGCCTATAGCCTTACACAATAAGTAAGTAACGTTGTAGCAAGTGGTTCGCATTTACAATGTGCCTAACTGAACAAATAATTCAGACAGTATTTACCAGTGAACACCCGATACCTTAAAGAATCCATTTCCCATGTATAAAACAACTGCTGTTGTCTGATTACAAATGAGTTAATATGTTAAATGTGTAACGGTAAGCATGTGAGCAAGATAATGTTTAGAAGAGGTTTGTAATTATGTTTAAAGCTTGTTGGAAGACGCTAAGTGTTTTCATTATGAAAGAATAGATGAATTTAGTCCGGGAAATTTGCGCTCCGTTTTAAGCAAACCAAAGTTTTCTCGAATCTCAATGTTAATGAAGTCATTTCTTCAGATATATGTGTCGTATAATTTTGCAGGAGCATTAAGGAATGTGAATAGTCGTTAGTAAAGAAGTAAGAAATTAGAACGTCATGTCTGATGCTGTATTTTTTTCTCATGAACAGTAAGAATGTAAGTATCAACCTTTACCCCTTCCATTATTTTTGAATGCGACAGATAGAAAAGGTTTCGGAAAAGTTTGAAATTGTGTAAAGTTTGTTGGAAGTAGCTATGAGCCCTAATTTCAAATACTGAATGAATAAAGTCTGCGTATTTGTGTGCTGTCAGTTACGGCACCTTATCTCATTGTGTTAATGTTCTAACTCATGGTTACACTTCTTAATGAATAGATCATGACTACATTTTATATTTCTTTAAATCATCCACTGATTGCATGAAATATTGAAAATCAAATTTTGCTGCCCCATTCGCAGCAAGAAAATAACTTAAACCTAGTCGATGTTAACTAAGTAAAATTTATTATAGACAAAAATGTAATTGGTATAATAACATTTAACTACACACCTAAATATTTTTAATTTTTATTATATTCGTGTTGGAATGCTATTACATCTTGAGCAAAAGCTTTAAATTGAGAATTGATTGACATGGTAACGTAAACAAGTTTCTTGTCTTTGCTTTGGCGACGTAATTGTACCGCGCTGGCTCTCATCCTGACGTTAATTCATGGCCCACAGGAAACGAGGGTGAAAGATGGGGGTGGAGCAATCTAATTCGGAGTTATATAAGCTGTATTTTGTTATTTTGGTATTCGTTTAACTGAAGTAGTATGAAGACAAGCGAGGAAGTGTATCACGAATAATATCAGTGAATTTCATCAGCTGTGGTGGGGTGAGAGACTTGGCTGCGGGCCAACTTCTAGACAATGTTTGCGCAATATGTTGTAGATAAAACTAAAGAACCGTACGACTAGGATTACAGCTGTGAAACATAGGGTTCTTACAACAAATTTAACTAATAATTTAGCACAGAGAAACCTATCTTGTCCTCTTTATCGTAAATATGAGGGAAGACGTATCTAAAACCACACAAATGCCCATGTACATTTCTATCGTAATTGGTGGTATTTCATTCCCTTGATGTATAGCGAAAATAATAAGTCACTATTTAAAATCATTTATGACTAAGAAATATTCTTTTTACATGTGTTGAACGTGACTTACGCCAAGTTTATCCAGAAAAAAGTCCGGTATAATTTCCTCTTTTTTTCAGTTTATTGGTTTTCAGGTCCTACCTATAAAGAAGAACGAATCCACACAGCTATATTTTTTCAGTTTATTGGTTTTCAGGTCCTACCTATAAAGAAGAACGAATCCACACAGCTATATTCCCGATGTATGATGTTCGAGAGAGATAAGTGCTGTCTGCTGTCTCATCATAGGGCGTGGTAGTGTCTCAGATGTGCTCGCTGTTTCAGTCACAACGCTGTTGTTAAGAACCGCTACACACCACTAATGCAGCGGGTTGCAGTGCTGTGTACAGAGCTAAAATATCATCAGTCTCGCATTATAGTACGTTGAACTGAATGCCAACGGCGGCTTGTGAGTATAGATTTTGGGCGTTCACAAATTTTTTGAGTCAAATAAACTAGAAAGTGTTAAATTGCATCTGCTGTATAACAATAACGATTAAGAACAAATTTATGAAACTGCAGCAACTGCCAATAATAACAGTGATGATAATAGTAATACGCTAAACTTTTCTGAAGAACAGAAGATTGTTTGGCGAAATTCTTAAATACAGTTTGACAATCAGTAGTCATACGCTATTCTTCACATCGTCAACAAAATATTAACATCACTCACCACGTCTTATTTTCTGAACCAGGTGAACGGCATAATTATTTGTTATGAAATGATCTGCCCTTCCATGTAGTACACACAGTAGTTAGTATAAATGCACGTTACACTGTACTGTAGGTACGCATTAAATAGAGAGAATTATATGTCAGCATGATTGGTACATTCCATTTATAAAGAAAAGCTATTTCTCGGTTTTGCAATCGCACAAATGCCTAGATCACGCTATGATTGGAGTCTTAATACCATCCAACTCTCGGTTGGAGGCATTGCCAATGACGGAAGCCTATTCCCCTTAATTGTGTTTCGAAGAAAAGCTTTAATATTCATTGTTGAGAAACAACGTTCAGATTCAACTGTTGCAAGAAGGAATGTTATAGTTATTCTCATTAGCCCACTTAAAGGGGGAAATGTGTCTAGACACAACTTCCTGTCTAGTAGAATCTACAAAATTGTAACTGTTTCACATGTGCGTTGAAAATAGTGTAGATTATTTATAGCTCTGTTCTCCGTTGGGTCTTCAGTAATCATTGATAACTATCAACAATAAAGTCAACATCTCTCTCAGGAAAATTTATCAACAGTAGAGAAAATGGGCTCACGTCTAATAATTTTCATACCACGAGTTGATAAATGAATGAAAATCTTTCAGTCATATGATTCATTGTGGTGTCCCAGACTTCTGTCGATTTTGCTGCTTGTTTTATATTGCTCTTTTTTCACAATTTGTTTTTCAGTCTCAACATACCTTATTCCTTTAGTAATATATTCGAACTCTGGCAAATATTGTCCAGTTGTTTGTTGTTTCAAGTTACTCTTACTACATCCTGCATAATATTTCGGGATTTGGCATGATCCTATGAAAAAGAAGAATAAGAACTCAGGGTCTTCTAAATTGGAGAAGCAGCAGCAAATATCTCCTCTGGTTTGATCATGTGCGCGAACAGCGAGGCTAATTTCTTCTAAACACTCGATCAGACATTCCACCTTCTCTTAAACTGTGTTGACTCTTCCAATGTAGCTACTTTTCGTGGTAATCTAGTTTGCACAGCTCTGTCTAGCACATTGGTGCTGTGTGACGACCTGGAGAAAAAGGTCAGAAAGCCAGGGAAATACGAACAAAATATTGTCTCAGATTTGTTTATACATGCAGCTTTTTGCCGGACCAGACCAAATTGTTCAGCACATCAGTGGATCCTAGGGTATACCTGCATGATCCTTACCTGAAGACAGTTGATGCTTTCGCTCAGAAACCAGCATCGTGACAGCATTGCGCCATCACTTTTTCCTACTTTGTATCGGCACACTTTTGCAAATCAGAATTTATTGCCCCAAGTAATGTCTCAGCTCCTGTGCGTCAGCGTTAGATAAGGCCCAAAACCTCTCCACACAGAGCCATGACATTCGTACCTATAACTAGTAATCAACTGTTGCTTGGTAGGCACGTATGTCAATTCCTCCGACATTGCAGCTAAACAATGCGCACTTAAAATTTCCTTCGTTATTATTTCTCTTCATACAATGCAGAACTCCGTTTTGAACTGTTTTCGGTATACCTTAAAACACAATTGCAGCTTCTAAATGTTTCTTCATTGAAACGTCAACAGCGCTTTCTGCATTTACAAGGCCACGAAACATTCATGTGATTTCTGATGATCCCGTCATTGTGAATAGGTACAGCTAACTCCAACGCACCTCAGAAAATTACGCAGTCTGTTATTCTGGAGGGTAATATCTTTTACTATGCACTTGCTTTACTATGCACTTGTTTTCTCACAGAGTCTCTGTATACGCTGTCATGTTGCATACTCGTATTAACTTCAGAAAGCACTGAAATTGTTCTAATTTTTGTGTAATTGGAAGTTTTCGTGCATTTTAATTTTTTCGGACAAACTTACAAGCTCCCTAACATTTCAGTAAGTTCATTTCTTACGTTGCACCCACACAACCACTTACGCTTATTGTACACTTCCTTATTAAACCAAGTTTATTAGACTGTCTCAATCGACGGATCTGGTCTGGGAGGTCCTAGTTGCTTTGCAGATATCTCGTCCTGGTAATTCAATTTTCTGTTAGTGCTTAAAATATATTCGACAGAGTTGGCGTTGACAGTGTACATGAAAGCCAATTCACTGTCTTGTGTGCGCAGTGACTTGCACAATAAACAATCTTCACAGTAAACAAACCTCAACTACAAACTGCCGTTTGTGGAAATGATGAAATTCAAGTTTAATGCCTATCAGGATAATCACTTGACTGCAGGTAAAAGAAACAGACTAAATTGGTGCACTCTCCTGTTAGGAATGCAAAAGGTTTACTGTTTTATGAAATCCATAACTTAAATAACTATAACTTATTCAGAAACCCACAAAATCGGTTTCCTATCAGTATAAACGTGACATATATTGACGTCCGATCTAACTTTGTAATATAGTGAGTGAACTGGTATATCAGAGGAGTGTGCCACTAGCTAGTGGGATTAATGCCAAGCGAACGGAGATAAACGTCTGGCGATGTGTGCTACAACCGAGTGCCACTGACGTTAACTTGTAGTTAAGTGGTAAGGCCTAACTGTGAACGCCGTGAACCGTTAATGTTATTTATAAAACCTGAATGCGTTTAACGCATAACGCAATTACGTCACGCCAGTTGCCCATGCTCAAAAGCTCCTTCAAACGTGAATAACTGAAGATGTTGTCGTGATTCTGATGCCAAGTTGTATGGTGTCTAGACAACTAGCACTGAAACGTGGGCCACAGACTTAGGTGCCATATGTTTCAGGTTACTGCATCTATGTTACGTTTAACAACATTCAAAGAAAGATAAGAAATAAATCCCGAAGGTCTCCCAAATTAGGGTTTCTCGTGCTCTGGTGCTGTAGAACCCATTGTTGCATACACATCTCTTCCGAATATTGGAAGTGGAGAAATTGCACCTCACTAGCGTATCTGACTTGACATGAAACACGATAAATAAAGTGGGAAATAAATCTGAAGCTAATTAAATTACCTACACTGACATTTGCATGGTGATTTTGATGAGTTATTGGGTAAATGATCAAAAATTTTTGTTTCTGCATATTGAACTTCATTCTGAGCCATTGAAAGCTTTAATAATGGGTAATAATAGCAACACTGTAATAGGTACGGACCTAACTAGACGTATCTAATTGTAGTGCACTAGTTATGACAGATTTTGTTAGCGAATATATGTATTGTGACATAGCAGTTAAAATGCACACCTGTTTGAAGAGATACCTACATCACATCCTTAGGTGAGCAACACACAGTATTGTTAATGCTTGGTTTTGCATAATCGATACTTTCTTTAGAGTGGTGAGTTACAACAGAAAATTATTCCATATCTTATCACTGAGTGGAAATGTACCTAATATGCCAGGAGAATAATACATCTGTTTACAAGATTGGTAATTACACAAAGGACAAATGCAGATGAACTTGAATGTTCGAGCCACTCGGTAATATGATTCTTCCAGTCTAAGTTTTCATCAATATGTACACCCGAAAATGTAGAGCATTCTACACAATTTAGTTACTCCTCCCAATGTGCTACATCAGATGATGGTATGACTGTTTGTTGTACAGAACTTAATACCGTTTTTTCTTTTCTTTTTTAAATGTAGGGGCAGTTCATTTTCTGAGAACCTGTTGATAAGCCTTTGGAAGCCATCGGTTACCGTTTCTTCTGCTGCTTTCTTTCTAATGGAATTTATTATAACACTATCACCATCTGCAAAAAGTACCAACTTTAGTTGTAGAATATTAAGTGGTAGGTCATTATCATGAATAAGTAATAACCAAAATTGAAGGAATAAACAGAATTGATGCCCGTGGGATTCCCTTTATGATTTCTACATAGTCACTAATATTCTCTATTCTTCCAAACCTCATTAAATAATTGTGTACTATGTTTTGATTTTATTTGTGACGTATGACTCAGTCCAGCTGTGTATAGTGCCATAAGTTCCCTAAAACTTGAATTTTTCTAAGGGAGGAAGATGATCGACACACTTAAATGCTTTGGAAAAATCGCAAAAGACACCAAATGCCGATAGTTTATTATTTAAGCCCTTGGTATTTGATTAATCGATGTGTAAACATCGTTCTCAGTTGAACAACACTTCTGTAATTCAAACTGAGATATTAAGTGTGAATAAGGTGTGACACTTTTCTTGAGTACATTGCTTTTTCTAATGCATTGGAAAAAGATGTTAATGACACTGGACAATAACTGTTTAAGTCTTCGCTGACACTTTTCTTATGAAGAGATGTAATTGTTTCATATTTTAACCTGCCTGTAAAAGTTCCCTGAGTTAGTAATGCAATACATATGTAACTAAGGATATTACTTGTGAAGTTGGAACAAATTATCACACCACTATGAAATACCATCAAAGCCATATGAGCTTTTGTTTTCTAGAATATTTGAAATTCTGTTAATTACAGTGAATTCTGTAGGTACTACTTCTAGCTGTTTAAAGATTTTTGGAATGACATTTTGAATATATGCTGTTTGTTCTCCAACTAAACTATTTAACCCTTCAGTGGTCGCATCAACATTTGTAACACCAGTGGTAGTGTGGTCGACTCTGTCCACCAGCCATCGTTTTCACTAAAGATGTGAAACGTTCTACCATAATATGCTTGCTACTGAAAAGTAAGAAGTTTATTCTGGTTTTTAAATTAATAGAAATACAAATTTTAGTCTTTGACCTATTTTGTTTCTAAAGATACAATTACAAAATCTAATTAAAGAATCCTCGTTTTTCATTTAACAATACATTCCCAACATGCAGGATAAAGTTAAATCGCATTTGACCTGCCTTTATTTCTCAGTACATGTTCTCAAACAGCATTTATTGTCTTATACTCTCTTTACTGAACATGACTATATTGTTTCTACGTAAAAACAGAGTTTACTCATCCGGTTCCTCTACCTCGTCCACAGTGCTACCTGCGCACTTTTCACGCACAACTGCAGAACCCTTCTTACATACAAACATCTTACTCCGACTAAAACGAATTGTAGTGACAATATTGTTTTTTCTGCCACACATAACGCAGCGACTCTTCTTTTTGTTTGGAGGTTCTTCTGGTTCTTGAGGTTCTTGCTATTTATGAGGCGCCAAAAATATTTTGAGATCATTTGAAAGCATCGAAATGTAGGATCCTGTAACTAAATGATGTTTCATAAGTTGTTGGGACCACTATTTCATAACTAGCCTCCTTGGTTTTTTTGTTTTTTTTCTGTTTAGTAAAGCGAACCATAGAGCCATCATCCTCCGCCTTGTTACTCGTGCAACAGAATATTTACTGGACATTTGGTCTACTGTGCGAGCCCCTCCTTTTGTCACGTTGTAGCCCATGATAATCTTTAGTTTATTGGTATTCTTATCAACTGTGCCTTCACTATGCATGTTGCTAAGCAGAACAATACATTTGTTTCTTTTGGGCACATATGACACCAGTGTGATATCTTTCTATTATCCAAACAGTGAAGACCCAATGTTCCTGGATTTCAGAGGTAGGAATTCCGGAGGGATTTCCGTTTTATTATTCTTCCGAGCTACAACGCATGTGACGTTTCTCTGCAAAAGTGAGACTGCTAGTGGATAACTTGTATACCAATAATCAAAAGTAATATTCCGATTTGATCCCAGCAGACGTTCTGCCAGACGATGCACAATATCGCACAGTTTATTTGACACCTTTTAAGGGTCATCTGGTTTTGTTCCATAGTACAGCTCAATAGATGCTGTATAGAATGTTTTGGCGTCGCAAGTAGCAAAGAATTGCAAGCCATACTTTGCTGGTTTGTTCGGTATGTACTGAACAACTAAACATCTCCCTCTATGGTTACAAACTCTCCCAGACGACAGTTTTCCTTATAATTAGTGACATATTTGTCTAAAAATGACCTAATAGCAACTAATCTGTCGCTCTCGCATCTTTGTGTTCTTGTCAATTTGTCATAAATATCACGCTGCTGAGGAGAAATTAGAAATGTCTGTACGACATGCAAGCTCTAAGGATCTTCATACCAGTGCCATCTTTTATTCCAAGTTGTTCAACATTTGTTTTATTTCCACCCTTCGAGCCAATCAATGTAAGGATTCCAATGAGAGAATATATCTCTTACCTAGAAGCTTCCTTCCTATATCTCTCTCTGTAGAATAGATGTTCCGTGATACTACATTTCTGATATGCAAATTGATGTATTCCACAAGTTAATCAATCATTTCTGCACCAACAGTCTTATATAATGCTGTCACTTCTTTTGTAATACCCTTAGCAGTCCTCTTCGGACCAGGTAGTATTTTTATTATATATTTTGAGGGCGTTTTCGTCGCTTTGGCTCTTACGTTTTCCTTAGACCACTTAATTTTGCCGTCTTTACCAACAAAATATGCACACACAAAATCAAAATTACCGTCACCATCTTTTTCATCCTCATGACGTTGCATTTCCTCTAGAATATGTGTATGTCTTCCTCCCTCTACAAGAACTGCTTGTAATTCTGATTCACTGTTGTGATCACTAACTACTATTTGTCCTTATTACCCGTCAGGCAAGTCAAATTCAGGACACTTGCTATCATCCGAATCTTCATTTAGAAGCCTTTAAATCTCCTCCTCTGATAACACTTTTCTGAAAAAGGCCCTAAAATTATAAATAAAAGTAAAACATAGTTGCTAGTGAAAGATTTTAATCCAAAATAAAGATAGTATTCACAGTTACCATAAAGGAAATCCTTACATCACAGGTCGCGTGATTGACTCTGTACTCGAAACAGAACATGGACAAAAATAAGCTACAAATGTTGTCAATGTGCAAGTGCTACAAACGCAGCAACAATACAAGTGACCGGCAGAGGACCAACTTCAAGATAAGTGGAACTCCCAGCACTGCAACAATGCCTATTTTTTCTGAGCGAAAAAATGAACTCTGGTTGACTCAGTCAAACAATGCGACCGCTCGAGGGTTAATCCTATTGTTCTTGCTACATTTAGAAACTGATTGTTATATGTGAAAATTCCTGTCAGATTAAAACTCTTTGCCGGACAGAGACTAAAACTCGGGATCTTTGCCTTTCGCGGGCAAGAGCTCTACTATCTGAGGTACCCAAGCACGACTCACGACCCGTCTTCACAGCTTTACTTCTGCCAGTACCTCGTCTCCTACCTCCAAAACTTAACAGAAGCTCTCCTGCGAACCTTGCAGAACTAGCACTCCTGAAAGAAAGGATATTGCGGAGACATGGCTTAGCCACTGCCTAGAGGATGTTTCCAGAATGAGATTTTCACTCTGCAGCGGAGGGTGCGCTGATATGAAACTTCCTGGCAGATTAGAACTGTGTGCCGGACCGAGACTCGAACTCGAGACCTTAGCCTTTCGCGGGCTAGTGCTGTACTATCTGAGCTACCAAAGCATGACTCACGCCCCGTACTCACAGCTTTACCTCCGCCATTACCTCGTCACCTACTTGCCAAACTTCACAGAAGCTCTCCTGCGAACCTTGCAGAACTAGCAAAGGTCCCGAGTTTTACTGTCGGTCCGGCATATAGTTTAAATCTGCCAGGAAGTTAAATATCAGCGCATACTCCACTGCAGAGTGAAAATCGCATTCTGTTTGTTAAATGTATTCACGACTTGTGAATTATCAGTAATGACATTTTCATTTAGTTTAACCGTTATGGTATCTTGTACACTGACTGGCTGTTCTGTCTCCCATTTCACAATAACCCATTCAGCTTTCATATTTTCACACAAATTATAAATTTCTGTCCAAATGTACATCCTTCATGACATTTTAATGAGTATCCTAACAGTGTTACTGTGTTCTTTTGTAGTGGCAACTAAGGTTGGAGCTGACTTACTCTGGCCTATATACAATTTTCCTCCTTCTTCTTACACGAGGTTATAACTCCCTTAGTTCATAAAATCTTCTCCGGCACACAGCTGAGCCAATGTGTTGGTCTCTGGCCACGTTCCAGCAAGCTTCTTTCTTGACATCTACATGCAAAGTGTCAGGGTCTCTCGCTCTCTTACTATAAGGCTTACTTGAAGGCTGATTTTGGTAAAGTATTTTGTCCTCGTGACATTTGCTTCTGCCCTTTGGAGGGGATGGGTAATGGTCCTAGCTTTTCTTGTGGGGTCCTGTCGTTTGCGAGAGAAGGTTCGATTTTCCTGGGTTTATCTGGGATTAAGTAGTGGGTTTATGATTCTTCATGTGATTTGGAGTTTGTTATCCTGAATTCTCTTGGGTTGTAGTTGCCAAGCAAATTATCAGTGCATTTGGGGATTACCTTAGTCTATCGTAGAACGCTTGGGCGAGGTTTTTGAACCTTTTTTTAAAGTGGTTCTATATTGACGGTAGCGTGCAAGTCTGCAGTGGGGGAAACGGGAGTCTACGTGTAAGGCTCTTGTGAAGGCTCTGTTTTGTATTGCTTGCACTCTTTTGATGCTTTTTGCAGCGTAGCCCCATACAGGGCAGGCATATTCGAGGACAGGGCGCACTAGACTGAAGTACACACTGGCTGCTAGGTTGCTCTCTCTGTTTAGAATGGCGTATGGTACGTGGAGCTTGTATGTGCCTACGCCATGTGAGGCGTTGGTCCATAGTCACCGCAGGTACTTAACTTCGGACCGCCACTAGATGTTGTTTCTGTGGAGACGGAGGGTGAGACGTGGGCTGCGCCGTAGAGGCCTCTTTGTTTTTCTGTGCGTAAGCATAATGGCTTGAGTTTTTCCACTGTTCAGAGTTGTGTGCCGTTTATTGGCCCATCTGTCTGTTTTGTCAAGGACGTATTTTAATCGTCTAGTGACGAGGTTCCTGCTTGAGATCTGTGCGAAAAAGGCAATGATATCAGCGTATTGCGCTGTTTCTAGTGGCAGTTCTGTGGGAGTGTAAGCTGTGTGTAAGTTGTGTAGGATGGGTCCTATAACGCTACCTTGGAGTACTCCCGCTTGGATGCGTCTTTTTGTTGAGCGTCAGTTGTCGACTTTTACTGCGAAACTTCTACCTGAGAGGTAGCTTTCTGTGAGTTTGACTATGGGCCCTGGGAAACCCTGCACGTACAGTATACGAGGTGCGATAATAAAGTAATGAGACTGATGTGAAAAAAAAATGTTGCTTTCCGTTTTAGTCAAGTTTAGTGTTGTCTCCTTCAAAGTAGTTCCCTTCTGATTGCACGCACTTTTTCCAGTGCTTCTGTCATTCATTGTAATAGTTCTAGAACTCATCTTCTGTAATATCATCGAAAACCCTCGTCACAGCTTTTTGGACACCTTGCGTTGTTTGAAAGTGGTGTCCCTTGACCGCTGTTTTGACTCTTGGAATTGGAAAAAAGTCGCGTGAATAAGGTGGCTGTGGTAGTACTGAAATTGGTTTTTTAGGTTAAAAATAGCTGCACTGACAGAGCAGTATGGGACCGTGCATTATCATGATGCAGAATCCAATTATCAGCAATGTTGGCACGGAAACGAAGATCTCTTTTAAGAAGACTCTCTAAAATTTCTTTGTAGTAATATTGGTTAACTGTTTGTCCAGGAGGCAGCCACTCCTTATGAACAATTGCCTTGGAATCAAAGAAGCACACAAACATGCATTTCACTTTTGACTTCGAATGCGAGCTTTTTTTGGTCTGCATGATCCCTTTGAGCACCATTGCGAACTTTGGCGTTTTGTCTCTGGATCGTACTGAGAAAACCAATGTTCATCACCAGTGATAAAACGGCTCAACAATTCTGCATTGATTTCCGTTTGCTCTAACAGATCAGCTGCCACATTTTTCCGTTTTTCTCGATGTTGTGGTGTGAGATTTTTGGGGACCAATTCTGCACAAATCTTTCTCATACCAAGATATTCAGTTATTATTAGACGAACCGTTTCTCGATTGATGTCCAGGTCTCCTGCAATCATTTTCACAGATAATCTTCCATCAGATCGTACGAGTTCGCGCACCCTGGTCAAGTTGACATCCATCCTTGAGGTTGAAGGTCGTCCACTCCGGTCTTCGTCTTGAACATTCGTTCTGCCTTCACTAAAGATTTTATGCCAACGAAAAACTTGAGATTTTGACATAAAATCATCTCCAAAAGCCATCTGAAGCTTCCGTAAGTTGTAGTCGCGTTTTCACCCAATTTAACGCAAAAAGAAATGGCATTCCGTTGCGCAGTATTATGCAGTTTCATTTCCGTGACAAGAGACACAAACACGTGTTAACTTATTACAGCACAACCAACTACTGACCAGTTGCTTCTATGTGCCGCTTGCACTAGAAGCAGCTTATAGACCAAGGTCAAAGATATTGTGCCTACGCAAGCCTGCACTGTTGCCACACCTTGCAAAGGAAATCAGTCTCGTTACTGTATTGTAGCAACTCGTATATTAGTCCCTCGTGCCAGACCGTATCAAAAGCTTTGGCTAGGTCTAGTAGGATCATTCCATAGTGGCCTCTGTGATTTAGGGCTTGGGAGACGGCCTCTGTCACCCTCATTAGTTACTGTGGGACAGCGTGCCCTCTCAGGAAGTCAAATTGCGTCCTGGGGAGTATCTGCTCGCCTGCGATGTGCTGCTGTATGGGGAGGAGAAGAAGGAGTTCGTATAGTTTGCTTAGTGATGGTAGCGGACCTCTTTGCCTGTAATGTTGTGGAAAGATGGGATCTTTGCCCGGTTTCGCGATCGCGATCACTTCTGCATGTTTCCATTCCTTAGGAAACTTGCGTGATCGCGTGATCTTATTGAAGATGTTGTCGATGAGCGTAATCGCTAGTGGGGGGATTAGTTTCAACAGCTCGTTTGTGACTTTGTAGTGACCAGGCGCCTTGCTAGTTGATAGCGATTTTATGAATTCTACTACGTCTTCTGCGGTGTAGAGTGGTAGCTCGTCATTTTCATCGTCTTCCGCTATGAGGAAGGCGACCAACTGCCTCCTGACGGTGACGTCGTGTTCCTTATCCTGAGACTCTACCGGCTGGAACTGTTTTTCGAAAACGTCCGCAAGCGCGTTAGCCTTGTCAGCAGACTGAATGCGAGGCCTCGCTCACCGTGCAGAGGGGCATTCTTGCGAGTCTTTTGGTAAATTGTTAGATTGCTCGCCTGAGGCTGTTGTCTTCCACCTTAAGAATGGAGAGACGTGCTGACCATTTCTGGTTTCTGTGTTCTTTGATGGCTGCTTTCAGCTCTCTCTGGAGCTTGTTAAGCAGTTTCTGGTGCCTGGGTTTCTTGTTAATTTCCCTTCCTTCGCGGTCTTGTTTTTGTGCCTCATCTGAGCAAGCAGGTGCGGTTGGAGCTGTTTAGAGGGGAGGTCGCTTTCTGGAGGCCTAGGTGTGGCTTTCTGATTTGCTTGCAGGATTGTTGCGGTGAAGTGGTGCAGCGTCTGTAGTGTGTTTTCTGCTGCGGGTTGCGGGGTGTTGGCAATGACCGCTATCATGTCGTCACGGATTTGCCCCCAGTTTGTGTGTTTGTTTGAGTACTGACACTGCACTATGGGGAGCCATTCTCCTACGTCTAGCTTGAAGACGACGGGATTGTGGTCGGATGACATTCTGTTCAGTGAACTCGCGGCCACAAAACCCAGTACGCTCTTTGAAATGGCTATGCCTAGGACGTCCGCACGATTTCCGTTGAGGGGGAAATATGTGGGTCTCTATGGGCCCCACATATAGAAGTGGTGTGTGCGCTGAAGTCGGTGGGGCTGGTGGCCAGCTCTGTTGGCGGTTCTGGAGTGCCCGTACGGGTTTTTAGCATTGACGTCACCCAGTGACGCGATAGCTTCGTTACCTAGGCTCTGGGAGGGTTTGTTGTATATTGCTACGGTCGTCAATGGCCTTGTGGCCATGGCTATCTCTATGGCAACTAACTCTAGCGGAGTGGCAGAGGGGTGAACTTGGTGGTAGAGGATTCTTCGTTTTTCGAAGATTGCTATCCCGCCTCCTGCTGTGGGCCTATCTTGTCGGTAGCTAAAGTAGTTTGGCACCGACGATTTAGTACCCGGGTTCAGGTGATTTTCCGATGCCAAACATACATCGATTCTTTTAGGAATTGTCTTAATTCCTGTACCTGACGAAGGAGACCGTTTGCATTGAAGATGCAAAAGGTTAGGCCTTGGATGGATGTTCTCCTATTCATGTTTGTTGGAGGTGGTGGTTACTGGGGTTGTCGCAGCAAAGTGCAAAGACATGATACCACAGAGGCTCAAATTTGTGCAAGTTGCTCTCCTAGTTCCTGCATCATGTCAAGTGTCTTGGTGACTGCTGATGTGAATGTGTTCATTGAACGGGCCAGCTGTGCAACCTGCTTGTCCTGTAGGGAGTTGGGATGGCTACTGCATGCTGCGGGTACGACATCGGCTGTTTGTTGCCGGTGACAAGATGCGTCGTTCCTGAGCGGTCGTTCTTGCATGCCTTCTGCGTCCTTAGACTGGCGTACTGGTTCGGACGCAGGGAACATGGAATAGGGATTGTCGCGTGGTCTGTTGTCCTGTCCTAGCGGGTCATTTCTGGCTCTGGGGGACGCTTTCGGCATAGGTCGGCGATTCCCTTCCGAAGTTCCGAGTTTGGGAGGTTGTGGTGGTTGTTGAAGCTTGCCTGGTGGGTGCCTGCCTAGCTGTGTTGTTCCCTGGCCTGGTTTGGGAGTGTGCTGTTCGATGAATTGGTTTGTGGGTGTTTTGTTGTTTTTTCCTCTCATGCGGTCTGTTGCTTAATTAATTACCTCGCAGCCTTGATAGCTGGCGGGGTGTCCAGTGTATTTACAACTGCCCCTTCTACTTTGTTCCCCACTTCTTTCATGGGGCATTCCCGTGAAGGGTGTTGTTCTGCACAGTGCACTTATTTGGGGAGGCATGTTCCGTCTTTTGCGACAGGCGAAAGCCCTTGGTAATAGTAGCACTGCCTGAGGCCTGTTTCTTGTCTGAGTGTCTTTACAGTCACGTCTAGAGCCCTTACTCTGGTGACCGGTCAGATTCTCCTACTCTGAGGGGTGTCAGTGTGTGTCGCTAGGAACAATGGCATTGTTTTCCTTCTCCCTGGTTTTTTGAGTAGCCCAACTGAGCGTACCTCAAAATCTTGGGAGGTGAGATCTTTCTTGATGTCTTCAGTGGCTGAGTATTTCCCTGTGAGACGTGCTTCTGTCCGTCTCGTTTAAACACGCACCCTAGTTACGCCTTGGTTTCCCGCCGGCGCTTTTCCACGTGGCGGCGCCTTGTGTTCTCCTCGTCTCATCCCCCGCCCTCTAGGTCGGTGGAGTGGAGTGACTGAGTCGTGAAGCGTGGCAGTACGCCATCGACTCCGGAAGTGCTTGTTTGTCTTACTGGCGATGGTTTGTGTGGTTTCGGCCGGCTCATTCCACCGTGAGGTTCTACGGCATAGCGTGCCTGACTTGGAGAAGCCGTTAGCTCCGATTATGCCTATTCTTGTCAGAAGAGAATTGAAATAAGGAGCTGTGATGTTTCTGTTCCGGAGAATAGTGGGAGTCGCCGAGGACGGTTGCCCCGGGAATGTTTTGAGCACTGAGGGCGGCAGGTTTTCCTCCGGGACTGAAGTTGAGTATATTTCTCTATTGACGTTGTGCTTTTGACTTGCTATTAACTTGTATTAGGGTCGTGTTTGCGACTTCATTTATGTTGCTGCCGCCGACATTGTGTGTTTTCCGTCCACCGGTTTAGCTCGCCGGTTCTGAACCTATGAAGGAAAGCCTTGAAGGTTAGTTCTGCACTGCGTTTGCGGAATTTGACTTCGAGTGTGTAGGTTGTTCTTGTCCCGCTGGGCTGGTTCCTCGGTGAGGCGTCGACGTGAGCGTGAATTGCTTGGTAAAAATTTGTAGTAGGCACTCCGGGCATGGTCGATGCTGTACAACGAGGATGGTAGAACATGTTGAGTCAAAGGCTGTGAATGTGAACTGTTGCTCTGTCATGTCACACTAGGAGACTTTATAATTAGGTACTGATGTATTGGTGGCTATCTATTGATTCTTGTGACCAATTTGGTAGTCAGTTATAAGCCTACGTGTTCTATGTACGTGAGAGAAGGAAATCCAGTTCTAATACTGAAAAACCAGTTCTTTGAAATCCAGTTCTAATACTTAACCTCCCATGTTAGTGTGCTGGGGCCCTTAAGGCCGGCTTACCGATAAATTCCTGGTCATTACTTACTTATTGCAGAATTTGTTTGACTAATTTCATTTACAACCTGGCCCTTAAGGTAGAGTTGTTAATAAGCACTTGTTATTTTCCAGCTGATATTTTTAAGATTTTCTTATCTTGTTAATTTGGCCCTTCAGGCCCCTAACTTGGAAGTTGCAAGGCCCTTCAGGCTTCTTTATTGTTTCACACTGCCTTGCCTAAGCTCTTGGAAAATTTGCTCTTTAACTTAAGGCTAGTTAACTATTTTGGTGGCCCTTCAGGCTCAAACCTACTGTTCATACGTTTATATTTGAATATTTTCTTTGTCTGTGGTATTGGCCTTTTATATCTTAAATTTTGAAGCGAAGTGAATTTTGGTTTGCAAATTTACTAGCCCTTCAGGCTGAACACGTTATATGTATTCTTGCTAAATTGGCCCTTCAGGCTTTCTTTGCGATTGCAGCCCTTAAGGCATACGCAGAGCTATGTTACATGGTACAATGTTAAATTGTTGATGAACTAGTGTCTTAAGGTTTGATTCTCCCTATATTCATTATTTTGGCAGATTGTATATTGCATTTTAGCTAGTTTTAATAAATTCATTAGAAGTAAGGTGTTATGTTACTTCTACCAGCACTTGGCCCTGCTTCCTCGCCCGATCCTAGTGGCTCCTTACTTCCTTGATTGTTAGAATTTTTGCCCATTAGCCACTATTATCGGTTTCACCCTGAAGACTGACTTTAGTGGATTTTCTGGGATTATATTAATCGTGTAATGCGGGGCGTTCTGCTCTTTTAACGCGTGTTGGACTGTGAGGTAATCCTCTGTGTTTGACAGGTTGATTTTTATCCTATCTCCCTCTGCTGACTCCGCTTTAAAGTCTCTGTTGCCCAGGGCCTGTTTGATCGTGTTATAAAAGTTCAAGTATGTGTTCGAAAATTCTGCTACTATTGGTGGGATCTTGTACTTCCTAGCTGGTGGTGGTGGGCGTGTTGGTGCGCCTGTTGCCGGCACGGAAGAGGGCGTAATTGCATCGAACCTGTTCTCGGTAGGGAGATTGGCGTGGGTTGTTCCTGGATGTGACGCGCGCCAAACCGTTCTTCTGGCCATTTCGAAGGGCGGCTCGTCGCCATGTTCGTTTGCTTCCTCGCCGTCGAATGGCAGACTAATGTTAGCCTCTGGGACCGAGTCGTCGACTGCCGGGATGTCCAAGGGTGCTTTTTTGGTGTCTGTATCTTGGGCGCCTCGTTTGGCTGCAGGGGACTTCTCCAGTGAGTCTTCCAATGGCGCATTTTTTATCGCGCCTGTAGTTATTCCTTCCGATTCCCATTCACGCCTGTTTCGTTTCGGGAATCCTTTTTCTCTGTCTAGGGATTGCTGTCTGGGTACCTAAAACATTCTGACGTCTGTCGTCTTGATGCAGTCGTCATTTTTGGGAGAATATATCTTTGGGTTCTGGTGGGTACATTGTCGGTTACTGGCTTATCGAGTTGGAGTTTGATGGGGGCAGGAAGGGCTCTGATGAGTTGGTGGAGTGTTGTAGGGGACAGGGTTGTGGGAGCCATGGTTGGTGTTGATGATGTTGATGGTGATGATGATGAAGGTGAGTTGATTGGAGCTGAGGGCTCCTTGGTCACGATCTCTGCGTTGTGTAGGAATGTGATCGACGAGTCTGTCGCGCCTATAATCCGGTTGGGGTCCATGTCCGGAGCGGAAAGACAAGGCTAAGCTGCCATGGGAGTGCCGAGTGTTGCAACAGCACCGTCCCTAACTGCCTACCAAGGGCGGGTGACTCGCCAGCGACCAGACTCTGACTTGGAAATTGCCCTACGCTTCGGGGGAACAAGTGGTGTACCTGCGGCAGCAGTAAGACTCCCAAAGTGGCCGTAAAAGCAGCCCTAAACAGCAAGAAGGCGCGATCCAAACCGCACCGACCCGCAGCTAACAAAATGCGACGACAGTTTTGCTCACCAACTGCTGCTCCAGTGGTGCCAAAACGGTGTGAGTGATCGTTTGAGCTTTAACAAAAGCACAGCCGAAAACACTCCTGGTTTGTCTCCTGTACAAGTGGGGGCGTATGGCTTCGTGACACAGACTGTCGGAGACAATGCTCAACACCCGACTTCCATTCACGAATGAAGTCTCGGGCTCATGCCGCTCGCATCTGTTACTTTCCCCTCTTTGGGAAAGTGTGAGAGAGAGTTTGTAGCCTTTCGGCTTTTACTCCCCTGTGGACGTGTGTGTGATTATACCTGTAGTTTTTTGGTGTCTGTGAAATGTGATGGTTGTTCTGTTTGTGTCTGGTACTTGGCTGAGGTTGGCGAGAAGATTAGTGTTGTATGGGAAGGAGCAGGATTAGGGATTGGATATTTGCATTTTCTCTTTCACTTAATCGTCGAAGATGGTCATGGGGCGCTTGTGCTTGTTGCGGGACACCTATGGAGTGGATGAGGGCGTTTCCTGATCTGGAAGAACCCTTATAGAAGGCCCTTGATCTTGGAAGCGCTCTCTCAGGGGTGGGATTTCAGCTGCGGCATGCAGATTATCTATGGAGAATCCAAGAGGTAAATGCAATGCCCTCCTGAGGGCGCAGTTCTGCAGCCTCTGGAGTTTGTCCAGGTGCTGCTTTGCCGCGTATCCCCAGACAGGGCACGCATATTCCATTACTGGCTGGATCAGGGCCTGATACACAATTACTCCTACTGGGCAGGGAAGAGTACTGGTTGAGTTCAGGATTGGGTATAGGGTGGACATTCTGACGCAGACCTTCCTGTGGACCTCGTCTATGTGGGGTTTCCACGTAAGACGAAAGTCCAAGGTTACGCCAAGGTACTTGGCGGTTCTGCGCCAGGGGAGTTGGGCTCCGTTTAGGTGTAGGTGGAAAGGTGGACGTTAAAGAGCTTCGCACCTTCCGAGCCTGCGGGTAATCAGCATAGCGGCGGGTTCATGTCGCGTCCGGCTCTTTACAACGCTGGACAGCGGGCTTCTCTGAATCCTCGGCACCAGTCCGACCGATCAAGTGCGAGCGGAATGGGCATGGCTGCACGTAGTGGGTTGAGGGGAAAAGGGGGGGAGGGATTGCAGGCGGCTGGTCCCAGAGTCTCGTCTCGGTGCGGCCTGTTTATCCCATCAGCGACCCCCACTCTCCCACCATCAGTTCACTCTCGTGAATTAATGCTGATGATGTGTCTCACACGATGCTAATTTGGAAGACGTTATCCTGGTTGACCAGCTAATCATTGACTAGTATCTCTACTGCCTCTTAAATAACAGAGTCTCAAAAACCGTTCGCTCTACGCAGCATCTTGGCCTGTTTAAACTGCAACTTGCTTTCTTCACCGAGGCTGCGCTCCTGTATTCTTAGATGCAAGCTGTGTTTCACTTAGTCTAGAGTATTCCTGATTTTTACTGGAGGACGGAAGATGGTTTTGATTGTGTTCTTCTCCAGTATCCTGGCAATCTTTAAAGTGGGCCCCTGTTGTCCTCCTCTTCCTCAAGGTCCTCGCGTTTCAGTGTAGCCATTCTGCTGCAACGTTTTCTTCAGGTGCAGCATCTCAGTAGGTAGACTGTCCTTGTCGCATATGTCATGCGATCTGCGGATAAGACAGAGAACACGGATTTTCGCTGGGCTGGGTGATGGCAGCTGTTGGCGCTGAGGTACGGGTCTTTCGGCAGACTAAATGTCCCAGGGGGCCGACCGTTTTCTTCTTTATTAGGATACCGAGGAATGGTAGGCACCAATTTTCTTCTAATTCCACTGAGAACTTGATGTTCTCAATCAGGTGGTTGAGAAATTCTTTCAGGGTGATTTCGCTGTGCGCCCACACAGTGAAATTATCGTCCACGTACCGGTAAAAGACCTTGGGTTTAAGGCGTGCAGTTTCTAAAGCGACATCCTCGAAGTATTCCATGTACAGGTTGGCGATCATTCTCATATAATTCCCTTAGTTTTCCGCAGCTTAAGCTTCCAAATATTGAAACAAATTTAATATGGAATAAATAGAATTTTACGGTACCCTCTGTTCCCATACCACTGCTTTTAAATTACTCTTAAAACACTGTATCCTCTTCTCATTAATATGCCTCACTGCTTTGTATGAATCTCCTCAGAGCTGTAAAGTGCCGTACTGTTTATTTCGATTAATTGTGCACAATGATAAAATGATTCAATAAGGATTGCACAAACATTAAGTATGAGTACTGCGTATAAAAATGATATCAGTTCGTGTCCTACTACTTTGTTGCGCACGAGATGAAAAACTTAGATTGAAGCACTCAAGAATGATTCTGTTTTATTTCTACTGTCCACATCTTTCAAGAAGTTTATATTGAAATTTACAGCAACTACGAATTGTTTATCTTTATCTGACAGGTAGCTCAAGAATTCATCCTGATCTCTCATAAACAGGTAAAGTTTCCTAGAGGGAAACTGTAGATCGTTACAAACTGTAGATCGTTACAATTATCAGCGAAGCGTTCTGCAATAACAATTCACAATAACATGCCTTGATGTTCTGATCAACACAAAAACTATGTGTTTAAATGCTTTTCATGTATGTCCAACTTTTACACATGTTCCAACTCCTCATTTTTCCGTAATGTTAACTCTACACGAAAATGACACTAGTCTATATCCTCTGATATGTGGCTTCTCAATCCATATGGTCATGTGGTTTTTGGAGCAGCACAGAAAATCTGTCACTTCCAAATTTTAGACGTAGTCTAAGCATACAAGAAGCATCTGCCCTGTTTCTCAATCGCTGTAATGTAATGATGAAACAAATTAATTTTTTTTTCTGGGAATTGTTACATATGTTATGATACTGTTCTGCTGGAATTTCTATCAATACTATCTATCTGTAAATAGACTCTTACCGTAAAAATGTAGCCCCTTGATTCGATTAATCATAGGGATATTGTCTTGTGTGGTTGTGGCCGCGCCTACACTTTCTGTAAAACGTTCATTCCTTTCCCCCTGCTATACAGGTCCTGGCCGTGATTTGTGTATCCCCATTTCCTAATTACAGCAACAGGCACAGCCCAGGTATCAGATTTACTTACAGTCGAAAGCAATTCGCTCAGATCTTTTTGATAACATGATTAATATCCGTGTGAAACCAGGGCTGGTCATGGTCCTTTAGAACTTTCACAAAGTGCATACGACTGTGTGCTCTTCTTGCTGTTCCTACACCTTCAGGTCACCTTTAACGCTATGTTCTACGTTGATACCCACGCTGTTTCCTGATCCTCGTATTATAAATACCTGCTCCTCTTCATCGGAATCTCTGCACAAGGCCGCTGTGATCTCTGTCACCTAGCTGTGTCTGGCTCTAGGTCCCATGTTGCTTTTGACCTGGTATTCTACATCTACTTGTACCATTTCCTGTAGCATTCGGTCTATACCTGTTCCATGACTGCTCCCTAGACTTGAGCCTTTTTTTTTGTATGTGACTTTGCCACTAATGTACCCTTAATGTCGTTCTACAAGCCCACTGCTGTCTACTTTGCTCATCAACAGACTGAGGTTCTTCTCCTATTTCAAGTAACAAGTCAGACTGGTTTGCTAACTGTAACTTGAAATGTGGTTTCTGAGGCCTTCTCCTTCTTCCTGTTAATAGTCACCTTTCCCAGCTCCCATTGTCTCGTTCCCCCTTCAACTTGTCTAATTAGAAATATGCTATTTCTAATTCTGCTTGAAAGTCACAAACCTTCATATCCTATTCCACGATTTTCTTATTTCCACTCCGCTGTACAGGGTGGTCCAATGATAGAGCCTGGGCCAAATATCTCACGAAATAAGCATCAAACGAAAAAACTAAAAGAACGAAACTCGTCTAGCTTGAAGGGGCGAACCAGATGGCGCTATGGTTGGCCCGCTAGATGGCGCTGCCATAGGTCAAACGAATATCAACTGCGTTTTTCTAGATAGGAACCCCCATTTTATATTACATATTCGTGCAGTAAGTAAACAAATATGAATGTTTTAGTTGGACCACTTTTTTCGCTCTCTGATCGATGGCGCTGTAATAGTCACAAACGTAGAAGGACGTGGTATCACGTAACATTCCACCATACATTGATGTATGGCTATTGTGATCAAAGTGCCCAACGGGCGTGTGCTATGTATGCTGCTCGGTATCCTGGACGACATCATCCAGGTGTCCGGACCATTCGCCGGATTGTTACGTTATTTAAGGAAACAAATGAATGGCTCTGAGCACTATGGGACTTAACATCTGTGGTCATCAGTCCCCTAGAACTTAGAACTACTTAAACCTAACTAACCTAAGGACATCACACACATCCATGCCCGAGGCAGGATTCGAACCTGCGACCGTAGCAGTCGCGCGGTTCCGGACTGAGCGCCTTAACCGCGAGACCACCGCGGCCGGCATTTAAGGAAACGGGAAGTGTTCAGCCACATGTGAAACGTCAACCACGACCTGCAACAAATGATTATGCCCTAGTAGGCGTTTTAGCTGCTGTCTCGGCTAATCCGCACATCAGTAGCAGACAAATTGCGCGTGAATCGGTGTTGAGAATGCTATATCAACATCGATTGCACCGTACCATATTTCTATGCACCAGGAATCGCATGGCGACGACTTTGAACGACGTGTATAGTTCTGCCACTGGGAACAAGAGAAATTACGGGAGGATGACAGATTTTTTGCAAGCGTTCTATTTAGCGATGGAGCGTCATTGACCAACAGCGGTAACGTAAACCAGCATACTATGCACTATTGGGCAACGGAAAATCCACGATGGCTGCCACAAGTGGAACATCAGCAACCTTTGCGGGTTAATGTATGGTGCGGCATTATGGGAAGAAGGATAATTGGCCCCCATTTTATCGATGGCAATGTAAATGGTGCAATGTACGCAGAATTCCTACGTATTGTTCTGCAATGTTACTAGAAGAAGTTTCACTGCATGACAGAATGGCGATGTACTTCCAACATGATAGATGTCCGGCACATAACTCGCGTGCGGTTGAAGCGGTATTGAATAGCATATTTCATGACAGGTGGAGTGGTCGTCGAAGCACCATACAATGGCCTGCATGTTCACCGGATCTGACGTCCCCGGATTTCTTTCTGTGGGGAAAGTTGAAGAATATTTGCTATCGTGATCCACCGACAACGCCTTACAACATGCGTCAGCGCATTGTCAATGTACGTGCGAACATTACGGAAGGCGAACTACTCGCTGTTGAGAAGAAAATCGTTACACGTATTGCCAAATGCATTGAAGTCGTGTATCACATTGGAACAACCGAAATACAATGTTCAAACGTACCTACGTTCTGTGTTTTAGTTTAAAAAACCTACCTGTTACCAACTGTCCGTCTAAAATTGTGAGCCATATGTTTGTGACTATTACAGCACCATCTATCACAAAGCGAAGAAAGTGGTCCAACTAATACATTCATATTTCTTTACGTGCTACACGAATATGTAACAAAAATGGGGGTTCCTATTTAAGAAAACCGCAGTTGATACCCGTTTGACATATGGCTGCGCCATCTAGCGGGCCAACCATAGCGCCATCTGTTTTCCCCCTTCAAGCTGGACAAGTTTCGTTCTTTGTAATTTTTTTGAAAGGATCTATGAGGGTGAAGATTTGTCTGATGTGATAGAAGAAGAAACAGGAGTCGATTTAGAAGAGATAGGGGATCCAGTATTAGAAACGGAATTTGAAAGAGCTTTGGAGGACTTACGGTCTAATAAGGCAGAAGGGATAGATAACATTCCATCAGAATTTCTAACATCATTGGGGGAAGTGGCAACAAAACGACTATTCACGTTGGTGTGTAGAATATATGGATCTGGTGACATACCATCTGCTTTCGGAAAAGCATCATCCACACAATTCCGAAGACGGCAAGAGCTGACAAGTGCGAGAATTATCGTACAATCAGCTTAACAGCTCACGCATCGAAGCTGCTTTCAAGAATAATATACAGAAGAATGGAAAAGAAAATTGAGAATGCGCTAGGTGACGATCAGTTTGGCTTTAGGAAAAGTAAAGGGACGAGAAAGGGAATTCTGACGTTACGGCTAATAATGGAAGCAAGGCTGAAGAAAAATCAAGACACTTTCACAGGATTTGTGGACCTGGAAAAATCGTTCGACAATATAAAACGGTGCAAGCTGTTCGAGATTCTGAAAAAAGTAGGAGTAAGCTATAGCGAGAGACGGGTCATATACAATATGTACAACAACCAAGAGGGAATAATAAGAGTGGACGATCAAGAACGAAGTGCTCGTATTAAGAAGGGTGTAAGACACGGCTGTAGCCTTTCGACCCTACTCTTCAATCTGTACATCGAGGAAGCAATGATGGAAATAAAAGAAAGGTTCAGGAGAGGAATTAAAATACACAGTGTAAGGATATCAATGATACGATTCGCTGATGACATTCCTAACCTGAGTGAAAGTGAAGAAGAATTAAATGATCTGCTGAACGGAATGAACAGTCTAATGAGTACACAGTATGGTTTGAGAGTAAATCGGAGAAAGACGAAGGTAATGAGATGTAGTAGAAATGAGAACAGCGAGAAACTTAACATCATGATTGATGGTCACGAAGTCAATGAAGTTAAGGTATTCTGCTACCTAGGCAGTAAAATAACCAATGACGGACGGAGCAAGGAGGACATCAAAAGCAGACTCGCTATGGCAAAAAAGGCATTTCTGGCCAAGAAGAGTCTACTAATATCAAATACCGGCCTTAATTTGAGGAAGAAATTTCTGAGGATGTACGTCTGGAGTACTGCATTGTATGGTAGTGAAACATGGACTGTGGGAAAACCGGAACAGAAGAGAATCGAAGCATTTGAGATGTGGTGCTATAGACGAATGTTGAAAATTAGGTGGACTGATAATGTAAGGAATGAGGAGGTTCTACGCAGAATCGGAGAGGAAAGGAATATGTGGAAAACACTGATAAGGAGAAGGGACAGGATGATAGGACATCTGCTAAGACATGAGGGAATGACTTCCATGGTACTAGAGGGAGCTGTAGAGGGCAAAAACTGTAGAGGAAGACAGAGATTGGAATACGTCAAGCAAATAATTGAAGACGTAGGTTGTAAGTGCTGCTCTTAGATGAAGAGGTTAGCACAGGAAAGGAATTCGTGGCGGGCCGCATCAAACCAGTCAGTAGACTGATGACAAAAAAAAAAAAGTTTTTTTGTTTGACGCTTATTTCGTGAGATATTTGGCCCAGTCACGATCAATGGACCACCCTGTATATAACTATGTCTGGCACTAGGTCCTGTGTTGCTTGCGACATGGTATTCCACAGCTGTCTTCGTTTTGAAAGCAACCGTCTGTTCGTTTTAATGAACCAGCCAGTCAGACTCCAGCTCTTAGCTGATATGCGACTACAGAGTGGCAAATTAAGTGTTTATCCTTTCCTGTGTTTTTCGTCATAGTGTAATTATTAAATTTCGTACGTATTTTTCTGTTAAAATTTTTGATCTCGCGTTTTTGTAAGTGTAAATTCATTCAGCC
Source organism: Schistocerca piceifrons (assembly GCF_021461385.2). Taxonomy (NCBI): domain Eukaryota; kingdom Metazoa; phylum Arthropoda; class Insecta; order Orthoptera; family Acrididae; genus Schistocerca; species Schistocerca piceifrons. The sequence goes on along the minus strand of NC_060138.1, from coordinate 133,054,858 downwards.
GGCAGTGCAGTAATTGCTTACTGAAGAGCCAGGTACATAGCTAATTAACGCATCTGCGTCAATGAATGACACATCAGGAGGGTAGCAATTTGCAAATCTCGAATTCTATTTGATTTTATAGTTTACTTCTTCAACTAGACTTGCTAGAATGGTTACGATATCTGCATACTAGGTGCGGATGCTGGAGGAGATGGCCGCAGTTCGCAAACAGCTGAATGGGCTTTTGGCTATGGTCAGTCACTTTTATGCTACTGGCTCGAGGTGTAGCAGTGGCGGAGAAACTGGCGTGTCGCATGGGACACCTGAAATGTCGCTTGTTTTGCTTCCAAAGCACCTCCTAGTGCACCCGACATGGTGGATCCGCCGTCAGAGCAGGATGAGTGGCAGGTTTAAACGCGTTCGCATCGCTCGAGGAGGAGGGCCAATGTGGCAACTGGGCGTCTGGCCTTTCCCATTCATTCTGTGAGTGGACAGATGGCCGCTCTTTAAGCAGGGTACGAGCAGGCACACGGGGGGCAGGGGTTTTCTAGTTACTGGAAGCTCCAGTGTAAGGCGCCTTATGTAGTCCCTGAGGCAGGTAGCGTTCAGGGCTAGAAAGAAAGCCAAAGTGTGCTTGGTATGTCTGCTGGGGTGGGGGGGGAGTAGGGGGGCGGGGGCACATCGGAGATGTGGACGCGGCCTGGCATGCGGGTGTAAGGTACAGTCGTCTGCGTGTTGTGGCTCACGTCCGCACCACATACACCTGTCGCATGGGTTCTGAGGCGATCCTGAGTTCTTGCGGGCGGCCAGCGAGGGTGATGAATACTGCTGACCTCGTGTGCGGGGAGCAAACAGTGCTCACAATTTGCAGCATTGTGTCGAAAGTTGATCGGGGTCCTGGGGTTTGCAGCCGAGTGGACGGTCTCAACCAAAGGTTTTGTCGACTCTATGACGGTCTTGGCTACAGACTTCTAGATCTGCGTTATAATGTGGGGATTTGTAGGACTCCCCTTGATAGGTCAGGGGTGCACTACACAAAGGAAGCAGATACTAGGGTAGCTGAGTATTTTATGAGTGCACCTGGGGCTTTTTAAGGCTAGGCCGTAGTTTTAGGTGCTCTGATGAACACTTGCCGCTCAGTTTCCGGCAGGGGAAGTCAAACGGTGTTCAGTATAAAGATACTATGACTATTTTAATTTTATCAGTAAAGTGTCGAAATATTCGTTATTAAGTTCCAGAATTTACTTCCCTGCAGGGAGCATCTCTCGCTAAAACTATTCATGGGACCGAGAGCTGGCAGAAACCCGAAATTGAAAGCTCTGAGGTATTTAGCGCGTCGTGGAACGTTTATCGGAAAGATAGAGTAGACCGCATCGGAAGAGGAGTGTTCATTGCAGTTGACCAAAATATTATCTCTGGCGAGTTCGAGGCTGAGTGTAACAGTGGAATTACCTGGTTACGTGTAACAAGTGTAGGCGAAACAAAATTATTTGCTGGATATTTTTACCGGTCACCCGATTCTGCTGTGACAGTTCTAGAGTCATTCAAAGACAGGGTAGGTGCAATAGAGCGTAAATACCCACATTCTGCAATCCATAAGACAGGGATGTAGTCTTTCGCCCCCACTGTTCATTCTGTACGTCGAAGAAGCGATGACGGATGTAAAAGAAAGATCCATGAATTGAACTATAATTCGAAAGACGGAGCAAGGAGGACATAAAAAGTAGACTAGTACTGGCAAAAAGGGAATTATAGGCCAAGATAAGACTACTAAATAGTATGATACATAGGCTTCAGTTTGAGGAAGAAATTTCTGGTAATGTACGTCTGGAGCACAGCATTACTCGTATATGACAGTGAAACATGGACTGTGAGAAAAGCAGAAAAGAAGAGAATCTAAGTATTTAAGATATGGTGCTACAGAAGAACGTGATCTGATACGGTACGGAATGAGGAGGTTCTCTGCAAAATCGGGAAGGAAAATGATATATGGAAGAAATTAACAAGAAGGAAGGACATGAAAGTAAGTCATCTGTTAAGACTTCATGTAATAACGTTCATAGAACTAGAGCGAGCTGTACAGCGTAAAAACAGTAGAGGGAAACAGGGATTGGAACATGTCCAGCAAATAACTGAGGACGTAGGTTGCTACCCTGAGATGAGGAGATTTTAACAGGACAGGAATTCGTGACAGGCCCATCAAACCAGTCAGACGGCCGACGACTAAAAAGTAAAACCATACCCATAGAGTATAATTCGGCTTGCCATAGACGGGCAATACTATAATCTGTTGCACAGACAACTACTGTAACTACTACTATTACTTTTGTTACTATTATTACAAATTGTTTTATTACATATGTTCACAACTGTTGAATAATTTAAAAATATTATACCGCAGAAATATAACATTCACACTTCCAGCACTAAATACAATTGCTGTTATCTCATAATGCTAAGAATCTGGACAAATCAGAATACAACAAGTTTTAAGGTGAAAGGAATCGTATTAGCCCTTTTGTTCAGTATACAAGAATTGTTTAAATATTCAGTTTGAAGATATTTCATTTACTAATATAGATTTTTATAGAAAAAAACGGAAAATTATTATGAAGTGAGCAGTAAGATGTGATTCGAGAGTACAGGAAATCACTATCGTTCTGACAGTATCACGTCTGATATATTTATCTAGAACTCGAGGTGTGCTCATGGTATAATTTTAATAACATTATACGTAAACCTGATGATTCTGCTTAATTTGTAGTATAGCTTCTGCAAAGTGATATTTCAAATTATAGTTGTAAACTTAATGGATAAAGAAATACCTTTAACAAAATGCAGCTTTTACACTCAACGGTAACGAAAAAGACAGTAAAGGTGAATAAGATAGCAAAGGCTTTTTGCAAGTGAGTGGCTCATGACCGACGATATAAAAAATGTGAAATATATTGAAAATTATACTTAATTAATGCACATGCCTGAAGGGTAACCATACAGTCACTGAGTCGTCTTTCGAAATCAAAGAAAACAAAACTTCCGTTTTCCATGACTCTGCTTTCAAAAGGTACAAAGAAAACATCTGTTAGTTTATTATAATCAAATTATATGGCGGAAGGATAGGACTTACGTTTTATTGAAAGAAGCATTACAATACGACCCTTGAATACTGGTCTACAATAACGTAAGGTATTGCGGTACCTACAAGGACATGTTTGTTCCAAAAAAGAGCATATCCCAGACTGCATTTCTTGAAATTCGCCAAATGGATAAAAATTCAGCTAAAATGGTTCACTGGTCCTGTAAACAATGTGTAAAAATGTAAGAATACTTATATTAGAAGAAACCTACTTTACATTCTGTTGTTGTTGTTGTTTTCAGTCCTGAGACTGGGTTTGATGCAGCTCTCCATGCTACTCTATCCTGTGCAAGCTTCTTCATCTCCCAATACGTACTGCAACCTACATCCTTCTGAATCTGTTTAGTGTATTCATCTCTTAGTCTCCCTCTACGATTTTTACCCTCCACGCTGCCCTCCAATACTATTTTGGTGATTCCTTGATGCCTCAGAACATGTCCTACCCACCGATACCTTCTTCTTGTCAAGTTGTGCCACAAACTCCTCTTCTCCCCAACCCTATTCAATACTTACTCATTAGTTACGTGATCTACCCATCTAATCTTCAGCATTCTTCTGTAGCACCACATTTCAAAAGCTTCTATTCTCTTCTTGTCCAAACTATTTATCGTCCATGTTTCACTTCCATACATGGCTACACTCCATACAAATACTTTCAGAAACGACTTCCTGACATTTAAATCTATACTCGATGTTAACAAATTTCTCTTCTTCAGAAATTCTTTCCTTGCCATTGCCAGTCTATATTTTATAACCTCTCTACTTCGACCATCATCAGTTACATTGCTCCCCAAATAGCAAAACTCATTTACTACTTTAAGTGTCTCATTTCCTAATCTAATTCCCTCAGCATCGCCCGACTTAATTCGACTACATTCCATTATCCTCGTCTTGCTTTTGTTGATGTTCATCTTACATCCTCCCTTCAAGACACTGTCCATTCAGTTCAACTGCTCTTCTAAGTCCTTTGCTGTCTCTGACAGAATTACAATGTCATCGGTAAACTTTTAAGTTTTTATTTTTCTCCATGGATTTCAATACCTACTCCGAATTTTTCTTTTGTTTCCTTTACTGCTTGCTCAATATACAGATTGAATAACATCAGGGAGAGGCTACAACCCTGTCTCACTCTCTTCCCAACCACTGCTTCCCTTTCATGTCCCTCGATTCTTATAACTGCCATCTGATTTCTGTACCAATTGTAAATTGTCTTTCGCTCCCTGTATTTTACCCCTGCCACCTTCAGAATTTGACAGAGATTATTCCAGTCAACATTGTCAAAAGCTTTCTCCAAGTCTACAAATGCTAGAAATGTAGGTTTGCCTTCTCTTAATCTAGCTTCTAAGATAAGTCGTAGGGTCAGTATTGCCTCACGTGTTCCCAAAATTCTACAGAATCGAAACTGATCTTCCCCGATGTCGGCTTCTACCACTTTTTCCATTCATCTGTTCAGAATTCGCGTTAGTATTTGGCAGCCGTGACTTATTAAACTGACAGTTCGGTAATTTTCACATCAGTCAACGCCTGCTTTCTTTGGAATTGGAATTATTATATTCTTCTTGAAGTCTGAGGGTATTTCGCCTGTCTCATACGTTTTGCTCAACAGATGGTAGAGTTTTGTTAGGACTGGCTCTCCCAAGGCTGTCAGTAGTTCTAATGGAATGTTGTCTACTCCCAGGGCCTTGTTTCGACTTAGGTCTTTCAGTGCTCTATCAAATTCTTCACGCAGTATCATATCTCCCATTTCATCTTCATCTACATCCTCTTCCATTTCCATAATATTGTCCTCAAGAACATCGTCCTTGTATAGTGCCTCCATATACTCCTTCCACCTTTCTGCTTTCCCTTCTTTGCTTAGAACTGGGTTTCCATCTGAGCCCTTGATATTCATACTAGTGGTTCTCTTTTCTCCAAAGGTCTCTTTAATTTTCCTGTCGGCAGTATCAATCTTACCCTTAGTGAGGTAAGCCTCTACATCCTTACATTTGTCGTCTAGCCGTCCCTGCTTAGCCATTTTGCATTTCCTGTCGATCTCATTTTTGAGACGTTTGTATTCCTTTTTGCCTGCTTCATTTACTGTATTTTTATATTTTCTCCTTTCATCAATTAAATTCAGTATTTCTTCTGTCACCCAAGGATTTCTACTAGCCCTCGTCTTTTTACCTCTGCTGCCTTCACCACTTCATCCCTCAAAGCTATACATTCTTCTTCTACTGTATTTCTTTCCCCCATTCTTGTCAATTGTTCGTTTATGCTCTCCCTGAAACTCTCTACAACTTCTGGTTCTTTCAGTTGATACAGGTCCCAACTCCTCAAATTCCCACCTTTTGCAGTTTCTTCAGTTTTAATCTACCTTTACATTCAACGGTTAGTGAATCCCTTTTGGCTCATTAAGTGACAGGGCTGCCCCTCGTAACATAAAAGCAGTTGATAGGAGCGTTACATCAGATCCGCGTTGAGGACATCAAAAGCAAAACATTAGATCATTCGGAGGAGGATTGGGGAGAACCATGGCATATTTATGAAATTCTCTTGAAGACGTTAGGGGAAACGATGTGAAGCCTCAGTATGAATGTCCTATGACCTGCGTCTCTTTACTCTGCGTCTTGTACAGGTACAGAAATTTTGGAGGAGAAAGGAAAGAATGCAGAACTATGTTTTCCAGTTTTCCCTTATGAGTACGAATAAGTCACAGAAAAAATAAGACTCCCATTAAAATAGTTAACAAGAGCGGACAAAGTCAGCGGCTGATAAATCGCAGAAATAAAGTCAACGGTATTTATATTGTTCTGCATCAATGAGGTACTGTTTACAAATGAAAAGCAAGGACGATGCGATACCGACTGTGGTAAGTGGGAAGGCACAAGGAGTGTAACGTTCCTATTAACTCTGTCTTGACTACATGATGTAGCTAGACGATGTAGCTACACCAAAAAAGGCAACATGAGCAAAACAAGTGTCGCAGTAAACAAAAAATAAATTCCCGTAATACTTATTACTGAGAAAAGAATAAAATTCTTAGGAAAGCTATGAAAGAGGGGATGTAAGGGCATTAAGGTGAAATTGGGCGCTGAACTGCGAGAAAGTTTTAATTTCAATGGGCCTTGAACTAAAGAGCACTGGTCTAGGAAGAAGACTTAAAGTCTTCTGACAAAGATATATTAAGAGACCCCAGATGAGTAGACTACCTGCTAAGAAACAAAATCTAACACATGGTCTTTTATCATAAAGCGACAGTTGTACTTCCGGAGCAAACACTGCTTACACGCCCAAGGAAAAACTTCACATGGGAAACGTTTCGTAATATAATGATCAGTGGGATAACATGGTTATCTGCTGGAATAAGAGAGACTTTTTCCTTAATATGCCCTGATATCGTTTTATAAACAAGATGTGGCAGAAAAAGAAGAAAGAGAGCACTGTAAATTTTCAAAAATGGCTCTGAGCACTATGCGACGTAACTTCTGAGGTCATCAGTCGCCTAGAACTTAGAACTAATTAAACCTAACTAACCTAAGGACATCACACACATCCATGCCCGTGGCAGGATTCGCACCTGCGACCGTAGCGGTCACGCGGTTCCAGACTGAAGCGCCTTTAACCGCACGGCCACACCGGCCGGCACTGTAAATTTTCCTCACTTAAAAAGTATGTTGCTTCAGAGACAGCCACAGGTACAATACTCAGTGACAGCGATCGCATATTGGTTCAAAGACTTCTGAGTCGATGATGGTGAAGTTTGCTAGTTATACACTCCTGGAAATTGAAATAAGAACACCGTGAATTCATTGTCCCAGGAAGGGGAAACTTTATTGACACATTCCTGGGGTCAGATACATCACAGGCACATAGACACAGGCAACAGAGCATGCACAATGTTGGCACTAGTACAGTGTATATCCACCTTTCGCAGCAATGCAGGCTGCTATTCTCCCATGGAGACGATCGTAGAGATGCTGGATTTAGTCCTGTGGAACGGTTTGCCATGCCATTTCCACCTGGCGCCTCAGTTGGTCCAGCGTTCGTGCTGGACGTGCAGACCGCGTGAGACGACGCTTCATCCAGTCCCAAACATGCTCAATGGGGGACAGATCCGGAGATCTTGCTGGCCAGGGTAGTTGACTTACACCTTCTAGAGCACGTTGGGTGGCACGGGATACATGCGGACGTGCATTGTCCTGTTGGAACAGCAAGTTCCCTTGCCGGTCTAGAAATGGTAGAACGATGGGTTCGATGACGGTTTGGATGTACCGTGCACTATTCAGTGTCCCCTCGACGATCACCAGTGGTGTACGGCCAGTGTAGGAGATCGCTCCCCACACCATGATGCCAGGTGTTGGCCCTGTGTGCCTCGGTCGTATGCAGTCCTGATTGTGGCGCTCACCTGCACGGCGCCAAACACGCATACGACCATCATTGGTACCAAGGCAGAAGCGACTCTCATCGCTGAAGACGACACGTCTCCATTCGTCCCTCCATTCACGCCTGTCGCGACACCACTGGAGGCGGGCTGCACGATGTTGGGGCGTGAGCGGAAGACGGCCTAACGGTGTGCGGGACCGTAGCCCAGCTTCATGGAGACGGTTGTGAATGGTCCTCGCCGATACCCCAGGAGCAACAGTGTCCCTAATTTGCTGGGAAGTGGCGGTGCGGTCCCCTACGGCACTGCGTAGGATCCTACGGTCTTGGCGTGCATCCGTGCGTCGCTGCGGTCCGGTCCCAGGTCGACGGGCACGTGCACCTTCCGCCGACCACTGGCGACAACATCGATGTACTGTGGAGACCTCACGCCCCACGTGTTGAGCAATTCGGCGGTACGTCCACCCGGCCTCCCGCATGCCCACTATACGCCCTCGCTCAAAGTCCGTCAACTGCACATACGGTTCACGTCCACGCTGTCGCGGCATGCTACCAGTGTTAAAGACTGCGATGGAGCTCCGTATGCCACGGCAAACTGGCTGACACTGACGGCGGCGGTGCACAAATGCTGCGCAGCTAGCGCCATTCGACGGCCAACACCGCGGTTCCTGGTGTGTCCGCTGTGCCGTGCGTGTGATCATTGCTTGTACAGACCTCTCGCAGTGTCCGGAGCAAGTATGGTGGGTCTGACACACCGGTGTCAATGTGTTCTTTTTTCCATTTCCAGGAGTGTATTAATCATTCAGTTAGCCACACAATTCACTTGGAACTTTGCATAACGATTACGAAGTAGGCAGCGGTAGCACCAACGAATGAGAGGAAAAGAGACAAGTTTATACAAAAAAAGCCAGACGCTGAGAATACTAAATAGCCCATTCGATTTCTACAAACGCGAACTTCTCCCACGATGGAAGTAATGCCTGAACTTTGGCCACGAGCGACAGCGACCTGTAACCACATTCTGTCGTGTCGGAGCAAGTCGACTAGATAATAAGCAATCGGATAAGAACGAAGGAAATCCAGAAGGAGAACTTGATTAGTCGCACACATTTCGTTGCTGTGTATTCAGTAGCAGCATTAGCCAGCTGTAGATGCTTTCCACCCAGAAGAATTTGCTAAGGATGCACATCACTAACGAGAGCCAAAGTGTCGTCTGCAGAGATGCGTGAGCTGTTAAGCTGATTTTGCTATAATTCTCACACTTGTCAGCTCTTGCAATCTTCGGCATTATGTGGATGATGCTTTTCCGAAAGTCACAGTCGCACATCCTGCATAACAACCAGAATAGTACACTACTGGCCATTAAAATTGCTACACCATGAAGATGACATGCTGCAGACGCGAAATTTAACCAAAAGGAAGAAGATGCTGTGATATGCAAATTATTAGCTTTTCAGAGCATTCATGCAAGGTTGGCGCTGGTGGTGAGAAATGCGTACCATCACATTTCCGACTTTGATAAAGATCGGATTGTAGCCCATCGCGAATGCGGTTTATCGTATCGCGACATTGCTGCTCGCGTTGGTAGAGATCGAATGACTGTTAGCAGAATATGGAATCGGTGGGTTCAGGAGGGTAATACGGAACGCCGTGCTGGATCACAACGGCCTCGTATCACTAGCAGTCGAGATGACAGGCATCTTATCCGCATGGCTGTAACGGATCGTGCAGCCACATCTCGATCCGTGTGTCAACAGATGGGGACGTTCGCAAGACAACAACCATCTGCACGAAGAGTTCGACGACGTTTGCAGCAGCATGGACTATCAGCTCGGAGACCATGGCTGCGGTTACCCTTGACGCTGCATCACAGACAGGAGCGCCTGCGATGGTGTACTCAACAACGAACCAGGGTGCACGAATGGCAAAACGTCATTTTTTCGGATGAATCCAGGTTCTGTTTACAGCACCATGATGGTCGCATCCGTGTTTGGCGACATCGCGGTGGACGCTCATTGGTAGCGTGTATTCGTGGTCCCCATACTGGCGTCTCACCCGGCGTGATGGTATGGGGTGGCATTGGTTACACGTCTCGATCACCTCTTGTTCGCATTGACGGCACTTTGAACAGTGGGCGCTACATTTCAGATGTGTTACGACCCGTGGCTCTACCCTTCATTTGATCCCTGTGAAACCTTACCTTTTAATTCACGACCGCATGTTGCAGGTCTTGTACGAACCTTTCTGGATACGGAAAATGATCGACTGCTGCCCTGGCCAGCAAATTCTCTAGGTCTCTCACCAATTGAAAACGTCTGGTCAATGGTTGCCGAACAACTGGCTTGTCACAATATGCCAATCACTACTCTTGATGAACTGTGGTATCGTGTTTAAGCTGCATGGGCTGCTGTACCTGTACACGCCATCCAACCTCTGTTTGACTCAATGCCCAGGCGTATCAAGGCCGTTATTACGGCCAGAGGTGGTTGTTCTGGGTAATGATTTCTCAGGATCTATGCACCCCAACTGCGTGGAAGTGTAATGACATGTCAGTTCTAGTATGATATATTTGTCCAATGAATACCCGTTTATCATCTGCATTTCTTCTTGGTGTAGCAATTTTAATGCACAGTAATGTAGATTTGTTGTCACTTGCCTCAATGATTTTGGAAATTCTGATGGAATATTATCTATCCCTTCTCCCTTATCTCAAGTCCTCCATAATTTTTTAAATTCCTGTTTTATGTTTGTTCCCCTATCTCTTCCATATCGGCTCCTGTTTCTTCTTCTGTCACGTACTTAGACTAGTCTTCTCCCTCAAAGAAGCCTTCACTGTACTCTTTCCACCTATCCATTCTCTCCTCTGCATCTGACAAAGGAATTACCATTACACTCTTAATGTGTTTCGAGAGTTACGTACGCTGAGTCATTCCTTCAGACTATCATTTCTTTTTCGATATCCCACAAATTTCACGCAGCCTTTTCTCCTTAGCTTCCCTGCACCTCCTATTTATTTCATCCCTAACTGACTTGTATTATTGCATTCCCGAATTTCCCTGAACATTTTGGCACTTTATGTCTATAGACTGAAGCAGCGAGTGAAAATTTGTACCAAGGCCAGGAATCGAACCACAGTCTTCTGCTTACTAGGCAGGTGCGTTAGCCACTATGCAAACTTGGCACAGTGGTTCATACAATTACACACATTACCCTGGCACACCTCCCTCAAACCTGCATCAAACCAGTCTCAGGACTGAAGACCACAACAACAACAACACCTCCCTCTTCGATCCAAATTCCCACTGCCTCCCCAGTCTACTTTTAATTTGAATTGAGGAAGAAGACGTGCAAGAGTAATCGCTGCAGTTGTGTGAACCGCTGTGCCAAGGTGACCTAGTGGCTAACGCACCTGCTTACTAAGCATGAGACCTAGGTTTGATTCCTGGCCTTGGTACAAATTTTCACTCACTACTTCAGGGTATATACATAAACTCATATCTGTATGAGACCACTAAAGTTGTAAGGTGGCTATAATTTCGCACCTCACAGGCACTCATTCACATACTTGCCTGTGATCTACAACTACAATTAGGTATCATTTGATAGGTTGTACATCGTATGTCTGAATATTTAAAGAGACTGAAATTTTCACGTACACCTTGTAAATAATTGGTAACGCTTTTGCATGAAAGGTGACGGAGTATCTCTATTATCAAAACGGCGTAATGAATGATTGCCTATAAAATGGTTGAAATGGCTCTGAGCACTATGGGACTTAACTTCTGAGGTCATCAGTCCCCTAGAACTTAGAACTACTTAAACCCAACTAACCTAAGGAGATCACACACATCCATGCCAGAGGCAGGATTCGAACCTGCGACCGTAGCGGTCGCGCGGTTCCAGACTGCAGCGTCTAGAACCGCTCGGCCACCTCGGCCGGCGAATGCCTATACAAGTAGAGGTTGGAACACCAATGGAGATGAAACAGCAGGCGGAACTCAAGCCCTGGGTGGAAGACCCGCACAGGTGTGTTGATCCTGCTTAAACACAAGATGTAGATGGACGGACGTTGGGGCACCTGAGCGCTGGAGTGGAATAGTGTCGCGGCTGGCCGGTTTGTAGATAGACTGGAAAGATAACCAGGAACTCTGCAAATCTTGGACGCAGCTGAGACGAACGAGGAAGAGTCACCTCGGAAATCACGCAGGCTGGGTTATTTCCAAGGATTTTTTCTCAGAATCGTACGATTGTACCAGTATAGGTATTCCTTCGCAAATTTTCCGCGCTGGATGACAAAAGACTAAAATATGTTTGGTCGGCGTTCGGAATAATATGTAGAGAGGGAGAATATTCCGTGGTTTCGAGAAGATTGTTTGTTTTCTTACTTACGAGGGAGGGGGAGCCGAGCTGTGCTGGGAGGCCAGCTGCATAGAGAAGTGGTCTTCCGCTTTTGAGTGCACATGTGTGACGGTCGCTCAGTATCAGCTTTGTTCGTACAGACGGACTGGCTCTCTTCGCTCTCAGGAGGGTTTATAGTTAGAACAATTAGGCACTGTACTGTTGCGAACTTATACGATTCTGGACTTCGCCTCCAGGTTGGAAGTCGTCATTGAGTACGCAGCGTTCAGTGATTGAGAGCACTTCTTCTGCCTATACTTGAGACGTTATTTGAACTCCGTCCTTGCGGCTGGGAGTTCGCATTTCTCGTCTGTAGAACACACAGAGGAGAAGACAGTATTAGAGTATATTAGTCAGAGGACTGCCTTCTGCCGTCCTAGTGTTTCAAAGAGTTTATTTTGTTGCTGGAGTTCTTCCGTCATCGCAGACATGTACGAGAACCAACACTGCAACGCACTGGGCGCACTATATACGGTGATATCGCTAATTGCTTCGGCTTATTAGGACTGTAAAGCTAAACAGATGTTATCACATTGCCGACCGGGGTGGCCGAGCGGTTCTAGGCGCTACAGTCTGGAACCGCGTGACCGCTACGGTCGCAGGTTCGAATCCTGCCTCGGGCATGGATGTGTGTGATGTCCTTAGGTTAGTTAGGTTTAAGTAGTTCTAAGTTCTAGGGGACTGATGACCTCAGCAGTTAAGTCCCATAGTGCTCAGAGCCATTTGAACCAATTTTGTTATCACATTAGTTTATTTGAAAGTAGTGTCTTCTAGTGTTTGGTACGTAGATGATGTCAGTCATTTTGCGTTATGTTAGATCGAGTGTTCATAAAAAGAGGAAGAGTTTTGCAGTTGATCAGCAGTTTTTAGTTAGAAAATGTAGACATTTGTAATAAAGGATTGTTTTTTAAATCTGCACTAAATGTATAATATGAAACAACGTTTATCATTTAGTAGTATTAGTTGCCTTAATCTTTCATTTATGTTTAGGATGTAATTTATATGTTACAGAGCATTAAGAGATCCGAAGATCTGCTTCGGGGTAGTCAGAAAGGGCTAAATCAACATTTTAGCCTTCAGTATTTTCCGTTGCGCACATACATTTTACACCCGCCTGGAGGAACATCTTGGAAAGTCTCTGAAATAGTGTCGATTCATTTTTTGCACTTCCTTCTACCGTAGATCAACTGAAGTGATTCTTATGTTCCCGATACTTTCTTCGCAGAAACCTTCTTTGTAGCTATGGTTTTCTTTGCAGCTTCTGTGACTGCCATGTTTAGAGATATCCATTCCTCTCCAACTGAGCTGCCTGCTGAACTATTCTGTATTGCAGTACCTACAGCCTCAGAGAACTTCAAGCGTATCTCTTCCTTCCATAGTACTTCCGTATCACACTTGTTTTTGCATTTATTCTTCTGAAATAGTCTCTTAAACGTCAGCCTACTTTTCATTATTACTGAATTGTGATCCGAGTTTGCTCCTGCTCTTGGGTATGACTCACAATCCAGTGCCTGATATCGGAATCTGTGCCTGACGAGGATGTAATCTAACTAAAATCTTTCCGTATCTCCGGCCTTTTTCCGAGTATATCTCCTCCTCCTCCTCCTGTGAGTTTTGAACATAGTATTCGCTATTACAAATTGAAATTTATTGCAGAAATCAGTCAGTATTTCTTCTATCTATTTCCAAGCGCCATGCCCATTTTTCCTATTTTCCACTTCTTCCTCTACACCCGCATTCCCGTTCCCCATGACTATTAGGTTTCCATCTCCCTTTATGTACTTAATTAATGGTTCCATATCCCCACATACTTTCTCTGTCTCTTCATCTTCGGCTTGCAACTCGGTGTGTATAGTTGAAGTACCACTGTCGGAGCTAGTTCGGCGTCGATTCTGATGAGAACAGCCCTATCACTGAATTGTTGACAGTAACACACTCACTGACCTACCCTCCTATGGATAACGAGTTCTACACTCATTATACCATTGTCTACTGCTTTTGATATTACCCTATACTCAGCTCGTCAGAAATACATGCCTTCTTTCCATTTCACTTCACTGACCTCCAGTATGTCTAGATCGATCCTTAGCATTTCCGTTTATAGATATTCTAGCTTTTCTATCACGTCGAACTTCTGACATTCCGCGCCCCCACCCCTAGAACGTTATTCTTTAATTGGTTATTCGGTTTTTTTCTCACCGTCACCATCCCCTTGGTAGTGGCCTCCCGGAGATCCGAATGTGGGACTGGACCGGAAACCTTTGCCAATGGAGAGATTATCATGAAACTTATTTAGTTACACGTCCCATGTCCTGTGGGTAAACGCTACGTCTTCAGTGCAGTGGTTTCCATTGCCTTCTGCATCCTTATGCCGATGATAATTACTGATTCCTCCACCTTTTACGGCAGTTTCCCACTTAAAACGCCAGTTCCCAGAACATCTCTCTCCTCCTCTGCCCTCTTTCACAACGTGGCTCGCTGAATGGAGGGTGACTTCTTATGTCGGAAGTCTTCGGCCACCATTGCTGATGACTTTTTGATTCAAAATTTATGCAATGGTGCGGTTGGAACCCGTGACCGAAGACGTTTCGATTACTAGGCTAAGACGGTATTCCCCTTTTTTGTGTGAATGTTGGTCAATATTCTTGTCATTTGGTCTATGCAGTCTTCGCAATACGCACTTTGAAGTTCATCGTTGAATACTTCACTCAGTTTTTTTGATTACAGAGAGCAGTCGATCCTCTGTCCGAACACGCTGACCTACCATGCCAGCGACCCTTACACCGCGGGGGCGTGTGTTAAGCACCAGTGAAGAACAACCAACGAAGAGTGTTTAAATGTAGTCTGTGTCAGTCGTCTCTGTGTGAGATCCACTAAGGAATAACTCAAATAGTAGCTGCCATGTGTTGGTCCTTAACAGTGGTGTGCAGTTCCTCTCCATGGGTAGTAAGAATACCAGAAAGATTACAGGTTTGCAAGTAATACATCCAGACGATTTACACTGATGAAAGATTAAAAACTATGTTCTGGTCGCCTATCGTTTTAATTGTTTACTGGTAAACTGTGTGGAGAAGGTTGATACAAACTTTAACAAAGATGCTATAAGTATTGTATTGTATTAAAGTAAGTGAAACATGTTTATCGTACTCCACAACATTTTTCGTCACAATACTTTCAAATGCAGTGATACTGTCAAATTAGGATTGGCTCCTACAAATAAAAAAATAATGAAGAAATATATTCTACAGGTCTTAAAGACCTGTCGATGATTTCCAGTATAAAACATACATATTACGTAACACTACTGCTACGCGTTAAATACACTTGGCTCGCATATTACCACTACAAGGGTATCAGGTGTCTGTTTGCATACAATGCTATTGCTGTGATGTTTAGCAAGATATATTAGTTTACACGATACTTTAGACATGACAAATGTACTTGGAGATTTACATAAACAAGACTAGTATATGCAGTCTCTCTTTATAATATGTTTTTCATGTTTTAAGTGTTCTGGTAGTAACAAACGGTACTACTAAGCTATGACATATGGGAATAATCTTTGGTTTAGTTGATACGTTGGATGTCATAGACGTAGAAGAGAAGGAGATGTTTTGGATGTTCTGCACTGTTTATATTTCTCCAGTTATATGCAGTCACAAATAATGTAGAAATCGGCAGAAAATGCTGTATAATTAAGTATGTTCAAAGGATATAGTCTACGGTGAGATGGGTAATAGTTACACAGATCAGCTACTAATATGACGGGTATGATTACATCGTGATGTTAACACTTCCTCTGCAAAAACTGACCATGGTATTCAGTTATGCATAATTCGTTCACAAGTGCTGTGCAAAGCGGGAATAGCATGTGAGAGACAATAGTACTCTGCTAAGCTAGTAGCGACACGATGCTGTATCATAGTGTATTGCACGTAAAAATATTCAGTTCCACACAAATCACCCATAACATAGCATTTATAATTCTCCCGTCGGTCAATTTACTTTAGTAATATCACAGTGATTTACACATAAACTAGGCAGCCAGAATATTATGACCACCTACCTAATAACCGATATTTCTACCTTTGGAACGCATAAAAACGGCGACACGTCGTGTCATGGAACCAATGAAGCCTTGGCACGTCGCTGGACGGAGTTGGCACCACATCTACAAGTACAAGTCACCAATTACCTGTAAATTCTGGGGAGGGGCAAATGAGCTCTGAGGCCGCATTCAATCACATCCTAGATGTGTTGGATCGGGTTCAGATCCGCCGAGCTGGGCGGCCAGCACATCAACTGGGACTCGCCACTCCCTCACACTCCGGCCCTTGTGACATGGTGCATTATCTTTCAGGGAAAAACTGATGGTCACCAAGGGGATACCCAGTCTGCAACCAATGTACAACACTCCGTGGCTGTCACGGATTCTTGCACTAGCTCCACTGAAGCCATCGATGTCCACGTGAATGTTCCCCAGAGCACAATGGGGCCGCCGCCAACTTGTCCTCGTGCCGCAGTACAGGTATCGAGGATCTTTCCCCATGGAAGACGACGGATTCACGGATTCGCGAGCTCCCAACACCACGATGAAGAAGGTATTGGGATTCATCAGGCCATGCAACGATCTGCCACTGCGCCAACATCCATTGCCGCTGATCACGTGTCAATTCGAGTCGTAGTTCCCGATGTCGTGGTATTCAATTTGCACATGCATGGGTCGTCGTCTGCGGAGGCCCATCGTTAGGACTGTTTGGTGCACTGTGTGTTCAGATGAACTTGTACTCTGCCCAAAATTAAAGTCATGAGGGATGGCCACTCAAACCCACGACGCCTGGACGAGGTTTCACCTTGATTTCGTCATGTGTCGAAAACACTCACCACGGCACTCCTCGAACACGCTACAAATCGTGCAGTCTTCTAAATGTGTGCCAAGTCTCTGGACCATCACAATCTGTCCTGGGACAAACTCGGATGGTTCACGCGCGTTACCAGTTCTACACTAATAAATATTCCAGACAACATGCTCGCTGATACTGCATGCACAGTGCGTGCGTATGACTAACAGTCATTCCTCACCATGTGACGCTTCTATCGCCTGGACAGGTTCATATAGATACTAGGTCAGTGGTCATAATGTTCTGCCTAATCACCGTATAATTTGATACAGTTGTATAAACGGAATTTGCAACAGAGACTGAGGAGCTTTAATGGAGGTATTACATATAAAAGGGTATCGACATCGTATATACTATGTCCCTCCAACAACACATCAAATTGCGAATCTGCTACATACTCGCAACCCGTGGGTGGCCATGCTTCAGTTAACGTCTGCTGCAACTGGTACAAGCCGCTGCAAGCGAAACACCGAGCTGGGCTTGTACCACATACAGGCACTACTCAACGACGATATTATTGCACGTGGCCTTCATCAGCAACACGCAGTGACGTTACAGTAATCAAGCACTTTGGTGACTAAGGAGAACACATCGCACTCTCAATGCTTTCGGGTCATTTGTCCCTATACTATCAACCCCGATTACGCGCTGACTCCGATAAGCGCACATAATCGCCCTTACTGTTAGGTACAATAATAATATGATCGACTAATAAATATTCCAGACAACAACAGCAGCAGCAACAGCAACAACAACACGCGAAATCTAAGGCAGCCACCACGTGGGGCACTAAGTCCAGTGGCAGCAGAGCATGCTTGCACAAGCACGGTCCTGTGATCGCAGGCACTATTTTCGTGTGACAAGTCGTGTAGCCATCCATTCGCTGCGACAGTATTTAGGGCGATCAACTATGGGTCAGCAGTTTGGTGTAATTTATTGAATCAGTCAGTCCTTTGAGTTCTCTGGCCCAGGCGTTGTCGCCATCCGCAGTCCATCAGTCAGAGCTCTCGCTAGCAATTATTATTGAACCCGCCTGGCTAGCCGCGCGGTCTAACGCGCTGCTTCTCGAGCAGGAAGGCGTGCTGGTCCCCTGCACGAATCCGCCCGGCGGATTAGGACTAGGTCCGTTGTGCCGGACAGCCTGTGGATGGTTTTAAAGGCGGTTTTGCATCTGCTTCGGCGAATGCGGGCTAGTTCCCCTTATTCCGCCTCGTTACACTGTGTCGGCCATTGCTGAGCAAACACCGTTTCCTCGTATGCGCGCACCATAATTATTCTAGCACGCAAACATTTAAACATTTGGGGTTACACTTGTCTGGTACGAAACATTCCTCGGGAGGGGGGGGGGGGGGGGAGGGTTCCACTGGGGGTGCCGACGAACCGCACAATAACTCTGGGTCGGCGGTGGAGTGGGTGGACTGCTGTCGCCTGTTGTGGGGTTGTGAACCACAGAGGGCTACTGCGGGAAGAGGCCTCTGCGTCGTTCGTAGGTCCCGGCTTACGAAAAAAAATTTTGTTGTAAAGTTGCGGTGCAGTGTAACTTCTAATCTTTATTGAGCAAAGAGCAGTGACTTTACTTCTTCAGGCTCTGACCTTACACAGTTGTATACTAATTCTGTAATTAACTTCAGAGCTTCGTAAGCGAACTGGGACTTGGACGTTTTTGTTACTCATTTGGTCTTCAGCCACCTTGTCATTATATTTTTTCCTTGTCGAACTTAAAATACTAAGTGAACTTTCATTTACATGTACTTAAAACTCCAAGAAGGAGGCTTGCTTTCTTGAGTAAACTCCTTCTACATTGTTTGCTTGGCAGAGTTCTCACTTCCCCACCGTTGGCCCAAGACGTATCAGCACATGTGTATTTTAATAGAGAAATGAGCAAGCATTCTAAGTTATACACCAAACTACATAGTGCAGGGGTAGAATGAACCACGTAAGCACATTCTGCCGAGTAATACTAGTTGACAATGTGCACCCCTAAATGTACTTCACAAATAGGTATTTGGGGCAGATAATAACGTTGTGTGTACAAAACACATGTATGCTGCTTATCTTAATACACAAAAGCTGGTCGCATATGATGCAGTTGTCTATAAGAGATAGATGGCAATGCTTGTGGACTATAACGAACTGCACAGGGTCGAAGACTGGTACCGAGACTGGACGTAAATATACAGTACGACACATAAATAAAAATGATGGCGCACCAAGAAAGAATAATCCGAACATAACGTACACATACAAAAAGCAAATACACTTGTTGATTTATTCAAGAGGAAGAGCTTCACAAATTGAGCAAGCCAATAATGCGTTGGTCCACATGTTGCCCTAATGCAAGCAGTTATTCGCCTTGGCCTTGATAGATAGAGTTCTTACATAACCTCTTGAAGGATGTCGTGACATATTCTGTCCAACGCGCACCTTAGAACGTCAAAATCACGAGAGGCTTGAAGGGTCCTGCCCATAATGCTCCGTACGTTCTCAACTGGGAAGAGATCCGGTGACCTTGCTGGCTGAGGTAGGGTTTGTCAAGCACTATGACGAGCTGCAGAAACTCTCGGTGGTATGTGGGCGGCAATTTCCCACTGAAATGTAAGCCCAGGATTGGTAGCCATGAAGGACAAAAGAACCGACCGTTGATTATCGTCGACATGCCACTGTGCTGCAAGGGAGCCGCGGTGTCCATCCAAAGGGTTCCTGCTTTGAAATGAATTGAAGCCCCAGACCACCACTCCTGGTTGTCGGGCTGTATGGCTGGCGATAGTGAGGTTGACATCTCACCGCTGTCTGTTTGGTTTCCAGACGTCTTTGCTGGTCATCGGGGCTCAGTCAGGAGTGGGAATCATCAATGAAGAGAGTTATACTCCACTCAGTAAGATTCCAGACCGAAGACGTGTCTGGAGACGCCCGATACAGCAGTGGGATACCAACGTGTCTGTTACTCGCCACACGACCTGACAGCCAGGAGTGATGGCCTGGGGTGTAGTTTCACTTCACAGCAGAGCCCCTGTGGTTGCCATCTGCAGCACCCTTGCAGCACAACGGTACGTTGGCTATACTGCACGCCTCATTTTGTTGCCTTTCGTGGAAAATTGTCCTGGGCTTACATTTCAGCAAGATGTGATGGCAAATTCTGCCACCAAATGTATCAGGATGACCAAATGTAGCGGGAAGACACCAAATGTACTGGATGGGTGCAGGAGGAGCCGTATTAAAACTCGTCAAGAACTTTCCAAGTGATTTATTTGTTTCCACTACCATTCCCCATTCACCTCGGTCCATGTCACAGGGTCCCGCAACGCTGAGGCTACCACGCCAGTGACCCAGTGCAACGTGCAGTGTCGAGCCGGCCCTGTACACCAGCTGCAGAGTTCCGATTACGTCAGGATGGCTGTGCCAGCAGCCCACTCAGTGGCCACCATCCTCATTGTTTCTGCGCTGCTGTGCCGGAATCCGTAGGCTGGCCCTACTGCTGCTTCTTCCTCGCTGGTGTAGCTGAGAACGCGGCAGCAACGACTGCCCGTGGTCTGGCGTCCAAATCAGCGACCCTCTCCTCAGGAAGTCTCCAGCGTGTGTCGGGAGCTGAGACGACTGCCTGCGGTAGCCCTGGCTCGCTGCGGACACCGCTTCGGACTCAGAGGGTCGAACCAATGATCCACCATGGACTGGGATGCTGGCGCCCCATCTGTAGCTGCGCGTAGCCGGCGGTGTGACTTGCATCGCCGTCCAGCAGAGCTGCCACACTTGAATAAATCTCGTTAGAAAACGGCACCTATTTATACTCGGTTGTGTCACTTAATTATACTCAGCTGTGTATCTCTGTTTTACTAATGTGCTGCTCCGAGTCACGTACGTGCCACACCCTGGTGGGCCCCTTCTGCTTGCAGCTTTCACCATGCTGACCGCTACGTTTCAGCTTTTCAGCGGTTCGATGGCCCTGTGGCCTCCATTATACTTCGCAACCATTGGTATGCATAACTCACTGCAATCTGGCCTGCACCTGGCTGTAACTTGTGCACTCAGAAATGTTGCACCGAATCTGACTTTCCTATCTTAAACTGTGGTGCCGCTCCAAAGATAATGGCTGCCTGCACAAAGCAAGAGTTTCCATGCATGTGGTCATGCTTGTCAGACCCTACCTTGGCCAGAAACGTCGCCGGATCTCTCCCCAACTGAGAATGTTCGGAACAATAAGGCTCCCACCCTCTCACCCTCTCGGGATTTTGACGATCTTAGGTGCCAATTGGACAGAATTTGGCACGGTATCCTTCAAGAGAACATCCAACAACTCTATCAATCAATGCCATGGCGAATAACTGCTTGGATAAGGGCCAGAGGTAGACTAATGCGTTATTCCCTTGAAGCCCTTCCTCTTGAATAAAATCAGTCAATTCTTCTGAAACTATAATCCCTTGTTTCTCTGTACAAGCACATAACAGGTACCGATTTCCGACCCATTCGGATTGTTCTTTGCTGATGTGCATTTTTTTTGTCTGAAGAGTGTAAATGTTCAGCACATAGGAGATGAAATCTGGTACTGTTCTATCTCACCGTTGCTGGAGACCTCAAGTACCGTAAAATACCTACGACTAAGTATTGAGAGCAACATGGAATGACCGAATACAGCAAAAGGATATGGGAGAAATATTACGGGAATGTAATTCATTCACGAGCTACGTGGTTTACAAAACACTACTTTGGATAAAATCACAAAACGTTACTGGTTGTGGCCGACCTGCCAAGCAGTTGCATCAGTGTAAATTGTTGAGTGTATAACGTCGGATTCTCTATGATATTGCTAGGATTGTATCGGGTTGGTATACCTCTGAAAAAGACAAGGCGCTTCTCCGAAATGATTTCGGTAAATTTAAGGAAACTGCATTCAGCACAGAGTGTGATATTATTATACCACCACTATCGTATATCAGACGTAGCGATCATCAGAATAAAATAGGAGAGAAAGTAGGGCGTATATTGAGACGTATAGAAATCTTTCTTTTACTCAATCCGTCTATGAGAGAAAATCGATAATATCGAGCAAGAAGACCTGCAGAGGTTGGACGATTGATACAGAGGCTGAGCGAATGTAAATGTAACTATTGCACATAAACAGGAGAAGAAGTAAAGAACTTTATGGTCTCAAAATTGGTGGAAACAGCAACGAACCTAAAATACCTAAGATGAAGCATCTGGAGCGACCTAAAGCAGAAAGACTACAGAAGTAAATTTAACCCATCCCCGAAAGAAACTGTTTACTTAACGCTTATTCGAACGACGTTTGAAGAGTTTTACTCTTCAGAATCGCATACACAGTTTTAATACCCAGAACATTATGACCACCGACCTACTATCGATATGAACCCGTCCAGCCGATAGCTGCGTCGACTGGGGAGGAATAACTGCTAGTCAGATATACGCACAGTACACCTAGTATCGGTGCGTGTACTGCTCGTTTGTAAAACGTGGAAGGCGCGCAATCAATCTTATTTTGACCGAAGGCAGATTGTGAAGACTCGCCGGCATTTCGGAAACTGCAACACTTGCCGGGTGTTCGAGGAGTGCTGCTGTGAGTGTCTTTAACAAGTGGCGAAACCATGGTGAAACCACGTCCACACGTTGTGGTGCTGGCCGAGCACCACTCATTATAGAAGTCGGACGTCATAGACTGGGCAGATTGGTAAAACAGGACAGGCGGCGAACTGTGGTGGAACTAACACCAGACTCCAATGCTGGACAGCGTAGATGTGTGTCTGAACACACAGTGCACCGACAGATCCTAACGCTGGGCCTCCTCAGCTAACGATCCATGTAGGTGCCAATGTTAACACCACGACATTGACAACTACGACTGATATTGGCATGTGACCATCGGCACTGGACGTTGCCGCAGTGGCACAGAGTTGAATAGTTTGATGGATACCGACACATTCTTCATAATGCCGATGGGACGGTGCGAAATCGCCGTCCTCCAGGGAACAGCTCCTTGGTACCTGTACTGTAGAATGGTGACAAGCTGGCGGCGGCTCCATTATGCTCTGGAACACATTCACTTGGGCATCCATGGGTCCAGTGGAGCTCGTGCAAGGCACCATGACAGCCAGGGAGTGTAGTAAACTGGTTGCAGCCCACATGCATCTCTCCATGACCATCATGTTTCTCGACGGCAGTGGCATTTACCAACAAGATAATGCGCCATGTCAAACGGGCAGAAGTGCCATGGTGTGGTCGAGAAACACAGTGACGAGTTTCAATTGATGTGCGGTCCGCCAACTCACCAGATCTGAACCCGATCGAACGCACCTGGGATGTGATTGAAAGTGGTGTCAGATCTCATCGTCTCTCTCCCGTAATTTACAGGAATTAGGTGACTTGTCTGTGTATGTGTGATGACAGCTCTCTCCAGCTACCTACCAAGGCCTCTATTGCTTCCATGCCAGAACGCTTCGTCACTGTAATTCGTGCCAAAAGTGGTCATATCAACTATTAGGTAGCTGGCCATAATTTTTTGGCTGATCGATGTATGCATATTTGTTTAGTTTGTAATGGCCGCAGATTCTATGTTATAGGAATTCTGACGTGTATGTGCCGTATCAGCTACATCTAAGTTGTACATGCAATCCTTTTGTTCCACGTGTTTCGGAGGAATGGCAAATATACAGTGCAAAGGCGATGTGTTGTGATTACGTCTACCGCGACACGGATGTGGGGTGAATAGGCATGACAGTAGTAGTACAAAGCACCCCCCGTGAGATGGATTTGCTTAAAGGGAGGACTCGGCCAAAATGACCAAACGGTACCGTTAGATCGTGACAGGCATTACCAAGAATATTATGCAATACTTAGAATAGCTATTCTAGAGAAGAGATGAGAAGTCAGCCACAGGAATTGCGTAAGTGGATGTCAAAACTTGAAAAGGTAGTAGCGAACTGCGAGGATTGATTACTGGTACCGGAACCTGGTTGCAGGTAAACGTATATTACTCCATGTGAACAGGTAAAGAGATCCATTACTGTTCTGTTACATTTCGAGTTGTATTCAATTTATAACACTACCGAGCATCTTTTTTTTCTTACAGACTAATCGCGCGAAAACCGTGAAACCTCTTTTACTTCTCGTCGTAATCTCCCGGAGCCCTTCTCATATTTCACAACGCGACGCCATTGATTCCATGGCTGCTGCTAAAGCCTTTTTTGGAGTCTACAAAACAGCTAAACGCAACATATAGTGAAAGTGCTACCACGGGAGGTGTTTTTAATCGTTGAAAACAGCCGAAAGTCGTTAGGAGCCAAGTCAGGCGAATAGAGAGCATGGGAAATCACTTCAAAACGGCTGTTTCATAGGAACTAACTGTACCAGCGTGCCGTTTGTTCGATCCGCTGGTGCACAGTATCAGAAACTGTCCCCATTCTGACTGTTGCCGCTAAATCTATGTGACGCACAGAGATGCCATCTCTTTGAAGCCTTCACAACGAGAACGTGCGTATAAAAAAAAAGAAAGAAAAAAAAGAAAGTCCGTATGTGTGTATTTCTTGTATGAAGTAATATTTTTCTATTATGCTTTTTACGCATGATTAAAGCAATGTAAGTTATAGTGGCAACTGGCTAAAATATATTTTTCATGAGGTATAAGAAAAATTCCAAACTTTTGGTAGTTTTCCTTTACTTGAACTGTGAAACTTTGATTCCTGACTAATTTCGTGATTCTAGTTCAACGGGACGTACCCTATAGGTTTTAAAGATTAATTTTGGGAGTGTCAAAATATGTGACACAAACAGGTTTATCTTTTGACTGCACTGAATTAGAAGCTTAACTATTTTACACCGCCAGATGGTAGTATGTGATATAAATTTGAACCTGATACGCCAATTTGTTCATGAGAAAAATGGTCCTTGACAGATAGACAGACAATAGATAAAATATAACAAAAAAATTTTTCCTCTGATATAATTACAGATTAACTGCTTTCGGATTACTTTTTTTACTTATACCGTAAAACGTTGGGTCTTGACAAATTTCATAATTCTAGTTCAACAAGAAGTACGATATAGACTCGATGAGTAAGTTAACGAGTATCAAAGTATGTGATATGTATGGCCGGATCTTTTGTTACATTAACCTAAAATCTGAAATGTTTTACATCGCCAGGGGACCGTAGGACTTAGATTGTAGTGTGAATTTCAGCTGTATACGTCTTCCTATTACTGAGAAGAACAGTTTTAACAGTTCAACATGCGGACAGACAGACAGAGATAGAGACGGACAACGTACGGAATCTTAAAACAGAAATCACTGTAATTCTTCGTTGACTAAAGAAGTTGTTTAAAAGCATGTCTGGGAACACTTCGTTATATGTGTAGACCGTATGTTATATTTGCTGGCAAGCTTATACTAAAATCATCATCGCACAGCTAGCGTGTAAGAATCTACAAGAGATTTCAGTTTCAGATGTCAAAGAGTACACAGCATAGGCAAAGATTGTCACTGCGTAAGCACCAACACGGAGGCGCGATGTTTTCCTCTTCGAAATACCACCGCTGGTTTCTCTGGTATGTAGCGTGTGCAATTGGCGTGTTATACGACTGGTGCTGGGAAGATGGACTGGCCACGGGTATGTCGTTCACAAAACGTTCAAAAACTTTAAGTAAATGAAATTAGCGTAATGTACACAGCACAAAGAAGTGGGTCTAGTGAAGCAGGGGTCCAACCCGTCCGCTTTGACCAATGATATCATACATTACTCATAGAAAATAATGTCTTCACTTTCAGCCATAGATATTAAAAAAGTTCTGTGTGTTATCATTGTACATTAAAATAATTGAATGTGATTTGAAAAGAGATCGCTACATATTGCTCAAAATATTCTTCGTGTGCGTTTATTTAAATAATTGGTTGTTTGCAATTCATTCGGTACTTAATTTCACTCTTAGTAATATTGCGGTAATTTGGACTATTAGTTTCTTATTTTAGGACAAATTTTAGTAGCTCAATTTCGTTTGTAGCTATTGATTTATCTGTTCCGATGAACCTAGATGATTTGAAACAGGCTATGGGTGTAGACATGTTAGACAAGCTTTGTCTTTTACTAATGTGTGGTCTTGTTGCCTAGTATGTTCTATTGTCGTGAGTGTGGAGAACATATGCGACTCACAAGTGTATCTCATCGCCGTAGTCACGACTTATTCGTATGGTGCTGCAGCTAAGATCGGTTGTGGTGGTCTGTTAGACGATGGACGTGGTTCAAAAATCTGAGCTCGCCTTGAGAGACATTACGAAAACCACGTACTGTTGGTGATTCAGATATCCCGTGTGGCTGTGTGTCCATGAATGTCGTGTGAGTAAGCGTACACTTGTGAATTGGGACTTTTTTTGTAGGGAAGTTTGTGGGGAATACATGAAATGTAGCGGGCGGTTGGTAGGGGGGTGGGGGAGGGGGGTTAGTTCGAAATTGACGAGTCGCATTTTGCAAAATGGAGTACAACAGGGGGGAACCTCCGGTGGGTTTATGGGTTTGGGGGGCTGTAGTTTCTGCTCAAGAGCATGACGATGTAGTGTTTAAAGTAGTACCAAATCGAAGGAAGGAACTATAGGTCAGATTATCACGTTGCAGGGGGTTCTATTGTAATTTCAGATGGTTTTCCTTCATATAGGAATTTAGCGGAAAGGGGTTAGCAGCACCTCGTACTTAATCACAATACTGAGTTCAGATCATTATCCACAGGGGCTTGCACCAAATAGCATAGAGGGTTATTGGTCAGCTGTGAAATACCTTGTAGGGAAGGGGAAACGCCGGATTCCCCACTTCGTCACTTAGACGAATATTCGTGGAGGGGTAGTATTCCCCAAACATATCACTCGTTTAAGTGTTTTGTTACACAGGTTGGGCAAATGTATCCGTCCGAAATATGTTAGCTAATTTCATATCAGGATGGGGGGTAGGGGGTGAATGTGTGTGTGTGTGTGTGCGTGTATGTGTGTGTGTACGTATGTGTGTGTGTGCGTATGTGCGTGTGTGTGTTTTCGTAATGTTTTGTGTTATGTGGGTATGTGATTTTTGTTGATGTCTGACTAGGCTATCTATTCGAAAAGAACGACACATGTAACATTCATGAGATTTACCTATATATGTCAACTGGAGAGCGAGATACAAATGTAATGTATAGCTGTATTGCTCAACTAAAGAGTATGATACCATTGTTACTATGTGATCAAAACTATAACTTTCAGTCGATATTATTAACATCGAAGGCGTAAAAAACTATACCCAATGGTGAAGTACGGGATACAAATTGTATGTGTCGTATTATTGCCTCTTCACGTATTTCAACTGAGGTACAGGTTGCAAATGTAACGTACGTCCAGTTCTACGTTTTTGTTAGCAGTGTACTTATATATAGGTGAACGGAAGTATGGGATACAAATATTATGTATGTAGCTCCTTCTGCCATCGATAGTACTGCTATCTACGCAAGAACAGACTATTAGCCGTAGCGGAGGCGAAGTAAACAACACATGTAAAATTTGTATCACGTGCTTCAGTTGACCTATATAGTTCAGCTGAATAACAGGATATTAATGCCAACGAAAACGAAGAAATCCACGTACGCTGAACTTGTATCCCGTTCGGTAGTTAACCAATACAGTTCGAATGAGGTTCGACATACAACCCGTATACATGTCATGTGAGGTATTCTATGCTACCAATATTTCCATCCAGTTTTCCCCTTCATTTTCCACAGAAGTAATACGATACAAACACGCGATATCCTTAACGTGAAAATACTACTTGCTTGACATATGTCTTTCGTATTGCTTTGTTTCTGAACAGTTTTGTCAGGTCTTTCATCTATGTAGTAAATGCTCTCTGGCAACTTCTTACGTCATTGGTCAAATTCGATGGGTTTTATCCCTTGCTTCACTAGACTCAAAGAAGTAACACGCAGTGTAGTGTCTAAACTTTGGCGAGAAGTTGTTGTAGAGTACTCACCGTAAAGCATGCAAATTGGGTTTCAAACTGTCGAGATTGCCATACACATTTCTTTCTCAGTTGTATTGGGAGCCTATTCAAAAGAGAAGACGGAAAATTGTCAATAGTTTTTGTTTTGATTTTAAGGCAGTGTCAAACTTTTAAGCAGGATGTTCAGACGCTACTGGACACATCGATGCTGTTTATCACAAATTCGATAGGGCAGTATACGCACAGCTATGGCGGACGTAGAATTTTCAGGCACTTGAACATACTACATTAAATTTGCGAACAGCCCCTCGGACCAGTGTCAATTTCCTTCTCTTTGGTGACAATACATTTTTTTAACGTGCGGGGCTATCCAAAGATTTTGTACCACTGGGTAAGAACAATAAACAAACTTTCGCTTGTGAAGATTTTGCTTATATTGAACTTGTTATAGATTAATTTTTGCTGGAGATCCTTTCCATATTAGGAACACTTTACTCATATTATAGTCCTAAGAATTTAAAACATTCTTCTGAAATGATTTATTCATCTTGCGATGTAATTGCGCCGTAAAACTATAGCAGACGTCAACTACAGATTGAGATACACGGAGATATATTCGTGTCTACGATGCTAGAATGTAGACAAGAAGAATATCTACCAATATAAGTCACGAAACTTTTCATGCCTTACGCTGAGAATTGAATTTTTTGAAACATTCAAAATACGCGATTACAGTGTGCCAGAGTGATGTTGACTTATTACTTGAGATGGCGGTAGCAATAAATAGAACTGTATTCGATAAACGTTATAGTGACATTACATGTAGCAATGTAAATTGTGACACAATGAAATATAAGTACGAACAACATGATATAGAACGGAATGTGCTAATCAATTTAAGCTATGCTCTTATTGTCCCAACCTAACCAAAACCTCTGAAATCGCTACATATTTCGAAAAAAAGGTGTGGCAAAGATCATTATAAGAGACATTGCTACTAGTGTCATTCGCAGCAATTTAATCTGTACTCTCAGGTCCCAACGTAACCCCCTCATCGGATATCACTACAGATTCAGAAAGAACCCCTCTGCAGTACACCAACTAAGTTGTTGGTTTCCCTAATTACGAAATAATATCTTCTTAGTTCATACACTTCCAGCAAGAGGCGCTATATCTCAAACGATTCGAAACTAATTCGTAGATTATTGGTAGGAGGCGCTGCCACAACTCTTGTTTATCGTTGCCAGCTTTCCTTCCATCCAGACTAACATTAAAGTTTGGAGATTTATTTCTTGATATATGTCGATGATCAGCCTCTAAGGGTGTAATGGTTGAAATGTATTTTATTTGTAGTTGACCATGTGCCAACAATGCGGAACGTGACACAACAATTTACCAATTACAGTAGGTGTGCCATCAATTTGTTGCTGAAAAAGAACAAATTTCCTGTTAACCGTAACAAAATGCGGTGAATGCACATTATGACACAGAACGATCGTGCAGGTGCCGATCTATCCTACATTTACCACTTGTATCTCAAAATAAAAATTTCCCCGCAAGATATGGCAAGTTTTACGATTTGTTGTAGCAGATAGAATTCTTGTCTACATTATAGTATCATGTATATGTGAGTAATGTAAGTGTCTAAAACTCATGAGGCGGTTGAGAACACTTTGCCATACAGGCGACTTATTATTCGGCACCCTTCTCCTCCCCCCACCCTCCCACAATACCCCTGTCATCCTTTTCCCATTTCCTCATACACTTTCATCCGTGTTACTTTTCGACACTGACAGTGAAGTACACAGTATACATATCTTGCACTTGTACGCCCCTCAGTTTACACATATCAGTAGGTCTCTATCAAACATGATACGGCAGTATACTAGTCACAATCAATTCTCTTCTGTGCTTGTTGACACTGGAGTACAGGTTTATGATTCTTTTCTGCTAGATGATCTACAAACTATTGATGAACTTTCCACCTTTCTAAATAAAATCTGTACTGCAGAAGGAGGTGTTTTGGTTAGATCAAAGAAGAAACCCACTGTCCTCAAGATAACATTCAGCCCTGCAAGTACCTACCACAAAAAATATTAAATTGCGCTTGCTGTTGGTGTTTTTGTTGAGGCTGAACAGTAGATTTGAAGAACAATTGTGCATATTAAGATACTTTACTAGGTTATTTAACACAAAATCTTTTTTAAAAACTTCGAAAATTTCGGTAGCGAAAGATTAAACCCGTAATTGTAGTGATATGTCTTTTATTTTCTTGTAGATTGCCCTTGCTAACGGGAATTTTAATGTCTCTGGCAACTGAGCACACCTGAAATACACGTGGCACAAGCGTGTTATTGCAGTTCCAAAACGTCCTATACTGATCATCAGAATCGTAGCAGATAAATAATCATACAACAGTCTCATTCTTCAGTGACGTAACATGATTGAATTCATCTGGGTTGTCTGTTGCAGCTTCATGTACTGCAACTTTAATGAGATACTGGTTCGTAAAAACAAATTAATACTTTTCTGTACCATGCATATGTTACTGTACAAACCATTCAGGATGATTCAGAAGGAACCCTTATCACATATACTGACTGTAGGGATCCACTGAAATTGAGCCTGGAGGCAGGAAGATTAAAAAATTATCGTTTTCGTATAAATGATTATCTGACTTTGAAAACGTCCCGTACCCCAAGAACTAAATTTGATAAGAGGTGTACACTTCTTATTGCACCTCAAACAATTGGTAACTATGCAGTATTTTTCAAGTCGAATCCTGTGAGACCTAAACAATAACCACAGTCAACAAAATATACAAACGTACATTTTATATTATTAATATGAATTTGGATCTCACCTTCTGATTCAATAATCCGAAATTATCCATGGTATCTAAATAATAACATCTACATCTACATCTACATGGTTATTCTGCAATTCAAACTTAAGTGCCAGGCAGAGGGTTCATCGAACCATTTTCATACTACTTCTCTAACATTCCAATCTCGAATGGCGCGTGGGAAGAAGGAACACCTAAATCTTTCCGTTCGAGCTCTGATTTCTCTTATTTTATTATGATGATCATTTCTCCCTGCGTAGTTGTGTGTCAACAAAATATTTACGCATTCGGAAGAGAAAGTTGGTGATTGAAATTTCATAAATTGATCTCGCCGCAAAGAAAACTGCCTTTGTTTCAGTGACTGCCACCCCAACTCGCGTATCATATCAGTGATTGCGCGACAGCACGAAACGAGCTGCGCTTCCTTGCACTTTTTCGATGTCCTCCGTCAATCGTATCTGGTAAGGATCTCACACCGCCCAGCAATATGCTAGCAGAGGACGGACAAGTGTAGCGTAGGCTATCTCTTTAGTGGGTTTGTAGCATCTTCTAAGTGTTCTGCCAAAAAAGTGCAGTCTTTGTTTTGCCTGTCCCACAATATTATCTATGTGGTCTTTGCAATTTAAGTTGCTCGTAATTGTAATCCCTATGTATTTAGTCGAATTGACAGCCCTTAGATTTGTGCGATTCCTCGTATACCCAAAATTCATCGGATTTCTGTTAGTACCCATGTAATAAAGCTAGAAAATATTCACAGAAAAGTAAAACAACTGAGAAAATACTGCTTCATGTCAACAACAGTAATCAACAAAACGATATTCCCAAATTTGAGAGATAGGAAATAAACTTAAGACTTACCCAACTTACATGAAATTTACAACGCTTGGAGCACAAACCTTCACATTTGTTAACGTTACTGGATTTATTGCATTATTTTACCCCTTTTTCGGTTTGGGGGTGAATACAAAGTGGGGTTAATGGAGCGTGAGTTGTTAACAAGATACAGGAAAATGGTATGACGAGGAAGAAATAAAACAAAAAATGGGGGAGACGGAGAGAGGGGCAGAGATAGGGGCAGTTACGGGTGTAAACGAAATTTTTTTAATTGCGTAATTTTTAATTTACTTTTATAGTGTCTGGTTTCCGACATTTATCTGGTCGTTAAATAACTATTTATTGCGTGTTGATGCTTTATGTATATGGACGTTTTCTTGAAAATGGAAGTTCTGTCTTTACGGATTTTCGTGATGTTCATATTTCTGTTGTGATTGCCTTTGCAGAGATGGTGGACCAAAGGCACACGCGCCATTAATGGGAGGCAACCAAATAATTTGGGTACGAGATTGATCGAGGAACTTATGTAGGCCTATCATATCGAAATAATTCGTTCGTTTGCTACATTTGAAGTCACAATACCAAGGTTCATAGTGAACATCCTGTCGTTGCTAAGGCGTCATTTAAGTTGTAAATGACAGATCTTTGCTCATGCCCGCTCACTGTAAGCTACAATGTACTCCATAAAAATATATTGTCATCTACAGTGAGACCGCATAGGTTGGCAGCTGTACCAGCTACGACTTCTGACCTGTAGCTATATCTACACCTATCGGCACGTGCTAGAAACTAATGTCACCGAATTTTTTTATGTGAAAAATATTAAAGATTTTTAAATAAAGCAAACGTTGTTAGTTTTCTATATGATTTTTCTTCATGTCTAAATATTTGCAGCTTTCTGCCTCTACAGGGCTCCGAATTGAAACGTGTAATATGGCAGTGTTTAACGTAATTGTCCTTGGAAAACGGCATATCGTTATCTAGTTTCGAATTTGCAGAGTTCGTCCACACACGGAGCATCCACTCCTTCAGGATGGCAATGGCGGTTCACACACGAGCGCTGAGACATCTGCAACAACCGGACGCCTTTGGTTCGCTGTCATCGATCACCCTCCATACAGTCCCAACTTGGGCCCATCCGATTTTCATCTCTTTTCAAATCTTAAAGATCATCTTCAGGGGGTTCACTTTGATAGTATGAAGCAGTGCAAACAGCGGTATGGTTGTGACTGTGTCAACGAAGTCAGACATTCTGCAGTGGCGGTATCAACAAACTGTTCTCTCGTTGGCAGAAATATGTTCGTATCCAGGCTGACTAAGCTGAGAAGTAAGTAAGTTGACATGAAGAATAAGGATGTAGAATGTTAGTAAGGTTTAAAAAAGATTAAGAATTTTCATATAAAATATTCGGTGACATTACTTTTCAGCATGTCCTCGCACATATTGGCAAGTTTCCACTGCGAATCAGTGCTCACTTATTCGTTTTTGTTTGTTGTGCGCTTACTTCGTGCACTCTGTTTACACAAGGTTTATAGAATGTTTGAAATCATGTGAATTATTTAACATGACTAGATTGCCTAAGGAAAAAAAGTGCAAGATAAGTGCAACAGAGAATTTCAAACATGATGGATTGATATATCTGGTATGGTTAATAAAGGCAATGATTCACAGAGTGTTTTATGTTTTGGGTCATTGGTATGTAGAACATCGTATATAAAACGGCACGCCGGCCGTGGTGGCCGAGCGGTTCTAGACGCTACAGTCGGGAACCGCGTGACCACTACGGTCGCAGATTCGAATCCTGCCTCGGGCATGGATGTGTGTGATGTCCTTAGGTTAGTTAGGTTTAAGTAGTTCTAAGTTCTAGGGGACTGATGACCACAGCAGTTAAGTCCAATAGTGCTCAGAGCCATTTGAACCATTTAAAACGGCACTGTGAAACAAATCACCAGTTTCTTTGTCAAAAAAGTGAACTGCAGCAAAAGGCCTTCATTGGACCTGCTATTAAAGGCAAGGATAGATAGCCCACAACTATGATTAAGTGTGTTAGCAAGGATTCTCATAGCCGCGTGGTCAGAGGTGTCTTGTCATTGTCCGACCGGCTACCCCCGTCGAAGGTTCGAGTCCTCCCTCGGAAATGGTGTGTGTGCGTTGCCCTTAGCGTAAGTTAGTTTAATTTAAATTAAGTAGTGCATAAGCTTAGGGACCGATGACCTCAGCAGTTTGGTCCCATAAGACCTAACCACAAATTAATTATAGGTGGTCATATCAGTGCCGCAAGTTTGTTGACTGTCAGTGTCATTGTCCGCTATGGTAAACATTCTGACGACCGAAAATTTTTGAAGGAAGCTTAGATAGCATGTGCCCTATCATTTTTTGAAGACTTTGAAAATAAAGGTAAGATAGCTGAGCGAAAGAAGACACTTCTTCATGTAGAAACACAGTAACAGACAGAAAACTAGCCGAAAAATGTAAAATAACTACAAAATATTTTCTCTCTTATTTCACTGTGTCTTTACGAAAGTACGGATGTAACTAAATCTGCCTATTTCGCTGTGTTTGGTCGATACTGTTCTGTAAACGTCATCACGGAAGAACAATTTGCTACCATATCTTTGACAGAAACTGCTCAGGGCACAGATATTTCCAAGGCAGTTAATAATTCGGTTACTGAAAAAGAAGTAGATTTATGCAAAATTGTTTCCGTGACGACTGATGGTGCCCCCATAGTGTGAGGAAAAAAAGTTTTTTTATAAATTTATTCCAAGCACACAATAGAGATTCCACCCTGGAATTCCACTGCAACAAACATCAAGAAGGCTTCTGGGCAAATTGTTGTCTCGATTCCTTTGACAATAGGATGGCTATAGTCACAAGTTTCTAATAAGGAAAGGTCGCTGCATTGGTAGATGAAATCAATTCCGTGTAGAGTCCGAGCTAAATAACGTGGTTGGTAGATTTGCAGTCGGCAGGGCATGCTTGATGAGGGCGGCAGTGGTGGGGGTTATGGGAAGGCACTGTGAAGGAAATGCCGAGCCTTGGAGAGGAAGTGCCATTCTAAACTGAAGCTCACACTTTTTAAACATTAAGTGGAGCCTCTCCACGCCTACACTTGCATGGTGATGATTCAAGAAACTCTGTCACTTCTGTTTAGGTTAGCATCTAGAAAGAAATCCACTGACAATGCAGCGATTTATCTCGCTTGGTCTGATAACCATTTGTAACTTTCAGAGAAGCGTCATGAGTGGCAAATTTTGAGTAAAAGCTACATACTCCTCTCGCTACCATGTTAAAATTTTCTTCTTTTGCCAAAACACAGCAGAGTTTACAAAATGTCACCGCTCTAACGTATTGTGCAGACACAGCTGCGAGAAAATTCTGAAACAGTGGTTTATTAAATTTATTAATTGAAGAACTGAGGGAAAGTAAAATCAGTAGCTTGCAGAAAAGCATATCCCCGGTACAAAATGAAAGTTTAATGTCTTCAGTTATATTGTTCCCAAATCCATAGCATTTCTGATTTCAGCAACTATCAATGGCCCTTAAAAAATTACAATTCTCTCGTTAAAAAGTTTGAAGTTAATGGAAAAGCACAGAATAAGATGAGCTTTGCATGATAAACATACGAAAGAATACTCTCCTCTTTGCGTGCTACCATTTGCCAAAATCTTTTCTGAATCTCAAATCTTGTATGAAATATGAGGAATGTTGTCGATATTTCACTCTGGTTTTATCTCTGGCGCAGTGCGGTTGGGAATGAGTGTGTTACATCAGATCAGTTTTCTCGAGATTGGTGACAGATTGAGACCTCCGCCAAAGTCTCAAGAAAACATCGATATGTTACCTAAACTTCATATGCAACAACATATTATGTAGTGTACACCAAATGTCAAATCACAGCGACCCCTATCTTTCACTGAAATCTTTTTAGAATTTCTCGCAGTGCCTTACTTCACGTAAACATGACAGTAACTATAACCATTAACTAAATTACGGTCACATTATCATGAATCTGGCATATAAGGCTATAACTAATGCAAAACGAAATCTTTTACGGAATAGTTTCTGTAATATCGTTTGAGAAAGACTGCAGGGCGTGCACCCCGGTTCTGTCGTCGCCGCCCAGCTGGAAGGATTGAAAAAATTCCTCTAAGACAGCCATTTCGACCGAAAGTGAGATCCCATCCTCGTCGCTTATAACTGTAGTGTCCTCCGGTCAGCAGGAAAGAACTATCAAGTCTGAACACACTTTATTTAGCTAAAACGACTTTTTGGCGTGCACTAATTTGTAAACTAAAGAACAACAAGAAACACAATAATTCTTGTGGTGGCAAAAGCCAGATAAAAATTACAAGAAAATGAAAAGAAATAATGAGAACCAAAATAATATGCTACGCAGTTCCAGAGTGGCCTTACGTTCAACAAGATACAAAATTCAGCAGAAGGCTATAACGAGTGTGTACAGGGCTAGAGCCAGTGTAGGTATTGGCCAGAGCTGTCCTAGCTGTAGGTACACACTTCTCGTCAGACTTTTTTTTTCTACATACTGTATTGGCAGGGGAGGGCTGGCAGTGGCACAATCTGCCACTATTCAGCGAAGTGGCTTCACAAAAATAAGAACTGGAACTTATACATGAAAAAGGGTAGGAAAAGTGGGATACAAAAACCCGTTAATGGAGACAATGGTAGTTAAAATAAACACTAGCACAGGGACGTTCACAGGAGGACAGTTCAAAAAGTGAACACAAAGTTAAAATAACACAGTGGACGATTTGTGGGGAACTTAAAATACACTGGAGTCACAGACACAAGTTAAAAGTCGGGCACAGGAGAGACACTAGAAAAACCACTCTACTCAAAGGTGCACACAGAAAAAATATAATCCGCTGGTAGGGACCTGCTGAGGGATGGGAGGCCTGAGAGGAGGGAAAGAGAAGGTAAATAAATGTGCAGTGTGGGTGGGTGGGGTTCGAGGGTGGGAGGGGGGAGGAGGAGAGGGAAAGGAAGGGGGCAGGCGGCGCACCAAGAGGCGGGAGACGGGTGGGATGGGAGATGAAGAGGGAAGGCAAGTCAGGAGGGAGCGCAGAGACACAAAAGGAGAGCACAGGAGAGGGAGAGTATGTAGGAGGGAGGTAAACTGCTCAAGGGAATTGAAGATGGAGCCCTGAGGAGTAGGAGGGGGAAGGTGGGGTTAGAGTTGGTAGGAGGGGTACAGATTAGGGCAAAGCTCATCGTCCAGTGATCTGGAAGGGGTAGGTGCTGAAAGTTGCATTGGTAAATGAGGTGGAGGGTATTAGGGCAGGGAATGGTTTGGACACAATGGTAAAGGTGCAGCAAGGGGCTAGGGGTTGTAGAGAGGTGAATACCCCAGGGGGTGGCGGGATCGACTTGGCTGAAGGTGTACAAGGTGCAGATGTGTTCAAGGAAATGAAGAAGATGGGGGGAGGGAATGAGGTTATAGAGAAATCAAATGGGTACCAGAGAGCGGATAAAGAAAGCGAGGTACAGTACATGGTGTTCTAGGATTTGGAGCGCTTTATAGGATCTGGGACAGGTGGAAATCCAAGTGACTGGCATAACAAAGAATCAGACAGATCATGAATTTGAAGGTGTGATGGATGGTGGAAGGGTGCCATCCCACTACGCAGGATTAGCCGAGAGGTCTAAGGCGCTGAAGTCATGGACTGTGCCACTGATCCCAGTGGATGTTCGAGTCCTCCTTCAGGCATGGGTGTATGTGTTTGTCCTTACGATAATTTAGGTTAAGTAGTGTGTAAGCCTAGGGACTGATGACCTTAGCAGTTAAGTCCCATAAGATTTCACACACATTTGAACATGTTTTTTTGATGCCATCCCAATCTCTGTCAAGACAGGAGTTTCAGGAGGCAGAGTCTATTGTGAGCTTTTTGTTGAATCGTAAGGAGATGGGAAGGCCAGGTGAGGTGACAGTTGAGGGTGAGGCCAGGTGTTGCAGGGTAGGAGCGAGGTGGATTGGATGACCATAAATGGTGAGGTAAAAATCGTGGAGCTGGAAAGAACAGATGATGATTGCCTGGGTTTTGGAAGGGTGGATGCGAAGGAGCCACTGACTGCATCAGGTGGTGAACTGGTCGAAATGTGTTTGAATCATACGATGGGGCCATTGATGGGTAGGATAAAGGTCCATGAAGGCTGTGGAGGAGGTGAACAGGCAGGGGAGGTTAGGGCATATTGCTGTATACAGGGGATAAAGGAGAGGGAAAAGATGGAGCCTTGGAGCATGCTGGCGATGGGATAGCAAATACAGGAGTTAGTACTGTGGATAGTGACA